>NC_079189.1:416710217-417017217 GCF_029499605.1 Hyla sarda
CACCAGAGCCCGCCGCAAAGCGGGATGGTCTTGCAGCGGCGGTAGCAACCAGGTCGTATCCACCAGCAACGGCTCAACCTCTCTGACTGCTGAAGATAGGCACGGTACAAGGGAGTAGACAAGAGCAAGGTCGGACGTAGCAGAAGGTCAGGGCAGGCAGCAAGGATCGTAGTCAGGGGCAACGGCAGGAGGTCTGGAACACAGGCTAGGAACACACAAGGAAACGCTTTCACTGGCACAATGGCAACAAGATCCGGCGAGGGAGTGCAGGGGAAGTGAGGTATAAGTAGGGAGTGCACAGGTGAACATACTGATTAAGCCTGCTGCGCCAATCAGTGGCGCAGCGGCCCTTTAAATTGCAGAGACCCGGCGCGCGCGCGCCCTAAGGAGCGGGGCCGCGCGCGCCGGGACAAGACAGACGGGGAACGGGTCAGGTACGGGAGCCGGGATGCGCATCGCGAGCGAATGAGAGTGATATTGCAGCGCACCGGTCAGCAGGTCTGACCGGGGCGCTGCGAATGAGAGGATGCTGCGAGCGCTCCGGGGAGGAGCGGGGACCCGAAGCGCTCGGCGTAACAGTACCCCCCCCTTGGGTCTCCCCCTCTTCTTGGAGCCTGAGAACCTGAGGATAAGACTTTTGTCTAGGATGTTGTCCTCAGGTTCCCAGGATCTCTCCTCTGGGCCACAGCCTTCCCAATCCACCCAAAAATTTTTTTTCCCTCTGACAGTCTTGGAGGCCAGAATCTCCTTCACGGAGAAGACGTCAGAAGAACCGGAAACAGGAGTGGGAGAAACAAGTTTGGGAGAGAAGCTGTTAATGATGAGAGGTTTAAGGAGAGAGACATGGAAGGCATTGGGAATACGAAGAGAAGGAGGAAGTTTGTAAGAGACAGGGTTAATCTGGCACAAGACTTTGAAAGGGCCAAGATAGCGTGGTCCCAGTTTGTAACTGGGGACACGAAAGCGGACATATTTAGCGGAGAGCCATACCTTGTCTCCGGGGGCAAAAATGGGGGGAGTTCTTCTTTTCTTATCGGCAAATCTTTTCAACCGGGATGAAGCCTGTAAAAGAGAATTTGGGGTCTCTTTCCATATGGTGGAAAGATCACGAGTCACTTCATCCACAGCGGGCAAACCAGAGGGCAAGGGAGTAGGGAGGGGGGGAAGAGGGTGACGGCCGTACACCACGAAAAATGGAGATTTAGCAGAAGATTCGGAGACTCGGAAGTTGTATGAGAATTCGGCCCATGGTAGAAGATCAGCCCAGTCATCCTGGCGGGAGGAAACAAAATGCCGTAAATAGTCACCCAGGACCTGATTAATTCTTTCTACTTGCCCATTGGATTGGGGATGATAAGAAGAAGAGAAGTTTAATTTGATCTTGAGCTGTTTACAGAGGGCCCTCCAGAATTTAGACACGAATTGGACGCCTCTATCCGAGACGATATGCGTGGGCAAACCGTGAAGGCGAAAAATGTGTACAAAAAATTGTTTTGCCAACTGAGGCGCTGAAGGAAGACCGGGAAGAGGAATAAAATGTGCCATCTTGGAAAATCGATCAACGACCACCCAAACAACTGTGTTGCCACGGGATGAGGGCAAGTCCGTAATAAAGTCCATACCAATCTGTGACCAAGGCTGTTCAGGAACAGGCAGAGGATGAAGGAGACCAGCAGGCTTCTGGCGAGGAGTCTTATCCCGGGCACAGACAGTACAGGCCCGCACGAAATCAACAACATCAGTCTCCAGAGTCGGCCACCAATAAAAACGAGAGATGAGTTGCAAGGATTTTTTGATGCCCACATGGCCTGCGAGGTGGGAGGAGTGTCCCCATTTGAGAATCCCGAGATGCTGGCTTGGAGAAACGAAGGTCTTCCCTGGAGGAGTTTGCCTGATGGAGGCTGGAGAAGTGGAGATCAGACAGTCAGGAGGAATGATGTGTTGCGGAGAGACCTCTACTTCAGAGGCATCAGAAGAACGAGAGAGGGCATCAGCCCTAATGTTCTTGTCAGTGGGGCGAAAATGGATTTCAAAGTTAAAACGGGCAAAGAACAACGACCACCTAGCCTGGCGAGGGTTCAGCCGTTGGGCAGACTGGAGATAGGAGAGATTCTTGTGATCAGTGTATATGATAACTGGAAATTTTGATCCCTCCAGCAGGTGCCTCCATTCTTCAAGCGCCAATTTAATGGCCAGTAGTTCTCGATCACCAATGGAGTAGTTTCTCTCCGCCGGAGAGAAGGTCCTAGAAAAAAAACCACAAGTAACAGAATGCCAGGAAGAATTTTTTTGTAGAAGGACAGCTCCAGCTCCCACAGAGGAGGCATCTACCTCCAATAGAAAGGGTTTAGATGGGTCAGGTCTGGAGAGCACGAGGGCAGAAGAAAAGGCAGACTTGAGATGTTTGAATGCGTCTTCCGCTTGGGGAGACCAGGACTTAGGATTGGCATTTTTCTTGGTTAAAGTCACGATAGGGGCCACAATAGTGGAAAAGTGTGGAATAAATTGTCTGTAATAATTGGCGAACCCCAAAAACCGTTGGATAGCACGGAGTCCGGAGGGGCGTGGCCAATCTAAGACGGCAGAAAGTTTATCTGGGTCCATTTGTAGTCCCTGGCCAGAGACCAAGTATCCTAGGAAAGGAAGAGATTGACATTCAAAGAGACATTTCTCCATTTTGGCATAAAGTTGATTGTCCCGAAGTCTCTGAAGAACCATGCGGACATGCAGGCGGTGTTCTTCTAAGTTGGCAGAAAAAATCAGAATATCGTCCAGATAAACCACAACACAGGAATATAGGAGATCACGAAAAATTTCATTAACAAAGTCTTGGAAGACGGCAGGGGCGTTGCACAGGCCAAAGGGCATGACCAGATACTCAAAGTGTCCATCTCTGGTGTTAAATGCAGTCTTCCATTTGTCCCCCTCCCTGATGCGGATGAGATTATAAGCACCTCTTAAGTCCAGTTTGGTAAAGATGTGGGCGCCTTGTAGGCGATCAAAGAGTTCCGAGATAAGAGGTAAGGGGTAGCGGTTTTTTACCGTGATTTTATTAAGTCCGAGGTAATCAATGCAAGGGCGTAGGGAGCCATCTTTTTTGGACACAAAAAAAAATCCAGCTCCGGCAGGAGAGGAGGACTTGCGGATAAACCCCTTTTTTAAATTCTCCTGGATGTACTCCGACATGGCTAGAGTCTCTGGAGCGGACAGAGGATAGATTCTGCCCCGGGGTGGAGTAGCACCCGGGAGGAGGTCAATAGGACAGTCATAAGGCCTGTGAGGAGGTAAAGTCTCTGCTTGCTTTTTGCAAAAAACATCAGCATAGTCCATATAAGCCTTAGGAAGACCGGATACAGGGGAAACCACAGGGTCACGACAGGGAGTACTGGGAACCGGTTTAAGACAGTCCTTGTGACAAGAGGTACCCCAGTTCTTGATTTCTCCTGTGGACCAATCAAAGGTTGGGGAATGGCGTTGAAGCCACGGTAATCCAAGAAGAATCTCAGAAGTGCAGTTGGAGAGGACCAAAAATTCAATTTTTTCGTGATGAGGTCCGATGCACATTAGGAGAGGTTTCGTGCGGTAACGCACGGTACAGTCCAATCTTTCATTGTTAACAGAATTGATGTAGAGGGGTCTGGCGAGACTGGTCACCGGGATGTTGAACTTGTTGAGAGAGGCCAAAATAAAATTTCCTGCAGATCCGGAATCCAAGAAGGCCATAGCAGAGAAGGAGAAGGTAGAAGAAGATATCCGCACAGGCACAGTAAGGCGCGGAGAAGCAGAGTTCACATCAAGAACTGTCTCACCTTTGTGCGGAGTCAGCGTACGTCTTTCCAGGCGAGGAGGACGGATAGGACAGTCCTTCAAGAAGTGTTCGGTACCGGCACAGTACAGGCAAAGGTTCTCCATGCGGCGTCGTGTCCTCTCTTGAGGTGTCAAGCGAGACCGGTCAACTTGCATAGCCTCCACGGCGGAAGGCACAGGAACGGATTGCAGAGGACCAGAGGAGAGAGGAGCTGGGGAGAGAAACCGCCACGTGCGAACAAAGTCCATATCCTGGCGGAGCTCTTGACGCCTTTCGGAAAAACGCATGTCAATGCGGGTGGCAAGATGAATAAGTTCATGCAGGTTAGCAGGAATTTCTCATGCGGCCAGCACATCTTTAATGTTGCTGGATAGACCTTTTTTAAAGGTCGCGCAGAGGGCCTCATTATTCCAGGATAATTCGGAGGCAAGAGTATGGAATTGGATGGCGTACTCGCCAACAGAAGAATTACCCTGGACCAGGTTCAGCAGGGCAGTCTCAGCAGAAGAGGCTCGGGCAGGTTCCTCAAAGACACTTCGAATCTCCGTGAAGAAGGAGTGTACAGAGGCAGTGACAGGATCATTGCGGTCCCAGAGCGGTGTGGCCCATGACAGGGCTTTCCCAGACAGAAGGCTGACTATGAAAGCCACCTTAGACCTTTCAGTAGGAAACTGGTCCGACATCATCTCCAAGTGCAAGGAACATTGCAAAAGAAAGCCACGGCAAAACTTAGAGTCCCCATCAAATTTATCCGGCAAGGATAATCGTAGGCCGGAAGCGGCCACTCGCTGCGGAGGAGGTGCAGGAGCTGGCGGAGGAGATTGTTGCTGGAGCTGTGGTAATAGCTGCAGTAGCATCACGGTCAATTGAGACAGCTGGTGGCCTTGTTGCGCTATCTGTTGCGACTGCTGGGCGACCACCGTGGTGAGGTCGGCGACAACTGGCAGTGGGACTTCAGCGGGATCCATGGCCGGATCTACTGTCACGATTCGTCTGGCTGGAGGTGGATCCTCTGTGCCAGAGAGAGATTGGCGTGGACCGTGTTGGTGGACCGGTTCTAAGTTGCTACTGGTATTCACCAGAGCCCGCCGCAAAGCGGGATGGTCTTGCAGCGGAGGTAGCAACCAGGTCGTATCCACCAGCAACGGCTCAACCTCTCTGACTGCTGAAGATAGGCGCGGTACAAGGGAGTAGACAAGAGCAAGGTCGGACGTAGCAGAAGGTCAGGGCAGGCAGCAAGGATCCTAGTCAGGGGCAACGGCAGGAGGTCTGGAACACAGGCTAGGAACACACAAGGAAACGCTTTCACTGGCACAATGGCAACAAGATCCGGCGAGGGAGTGCAGGGGAAGTGAGGTATAAGTAGGGAGTGCACAGGTGAACATACTGATTAAGCCTGCTGCGCCAATCAGTGGCGCAGCGGCCCTTTAAATTGCAGAGACCCGGCGCGCGCGCGCCCTAAGGAGCGGGGCCGCGCGCGCCGGGACAAGACAGACGGGGAACGGGTCAGGTACGGGAGCCGGGATGCGCATCGCGAGCGGGCGCCTACCGCATCGCGAATCGCATCCCGGCTGAGAGTGATATTGCAGCGCACCCGGTCAGCAGGTCTGACCGGGGCGCTGCGAATGAGAGGATGCTGCGAGCGCTCCGGGGAGGAGCGGGGACCCGGAGCGCTCGGCGTAACACTATGTTTCCATCGTTACTCTAGTCCTACCTTGGACTCAATAGTTTCTTGTTGTTCTACATAACTCACTATTGAAGGGTTGATTGTCGCATACACGTAATCTTGCAATAATATCCTGGTAATATGCATGTATATTATATTATGTGACGGATCCCCCCATGTAAGAGATGTCATGACTGTTTAACTCTATGTTATAAATGTCTGTTATGTTTATGTTTTGAAAACCCAACAAAAAGATTGTAAAACAGATAGCGTGCCCCTGCCGCCATTGACAGATTAGGCTGGTGACCACTGCTCAAATGCTCCCTGACATTGGCTGATTGGAAGAGCGGAGCAGTAGAGGTGCTTGTTTCCTCAATGGCCTGCTTTTAGAAAGTAATATCTGCTGCTTGACCAAAGGTGACCGAAAGGCCCTTCCAGTGCCGGTGACTCTGAGCCATCATGAGATGAGCCGGAAGATCATCACCAACAAGTTTGAGTCAATAGAGTAATGTGAAATGACAGACGCATGTGGTGTTTTTTTCATCCTTTTATGGCATTTTTAGGCTCCTTAAAATAAAATGTTTACCACGGGTGTACCCCTTAAACACTAGTTATGATGGCTTATGCTTAGGCCATCAATATCAGTGAGTTGCAATACCAGGCACAGCCACCACTAAAAATACAGAGCTGTGTCTGGTAAACAATGAGCGGCATTGCCCATATTCGAATTTGCGATATTTTGCGAATATATAGACGAATATTTGTCCTATATTTGCAAATTTCGCTTATTCGTTATATTCGCATATGCGAATATTCTCATATGCGAATATTTGCTTATGTGAATATTCGCATATTCGGGTATTTGAGGAAAAAAAGGGGGTGGGCAACTTTACTATTGGTTGCTATGGATGTTGTTGATAACCTCTGACAAGTGTATTTGCATTATTCTAATTAGCCCACAAGTGAAAAGAAGGAATATGCGAATATTTACATGTGCGAATATGCGCATATGCGAATATGCGCATATGCGAATATTCACATATGCGGAAAAAAGTGAATATTCGTAATTTCAAATGTATAGCGAATATATTCTCAATATTCGCGAATTCGTGAATTTGCAATATTCGCGATAAAAATTCAAAATGCGAATATTCGCACCCAACACTATGCTAGACCTCATGTGACCGGAGTGTGTCTGCAGTTCCTGCAAGAGGACGGCATTGATGCTATGGACTGGCCTGCCATCTGGGACATCATGTCTCGCTCCATCAGACTGTCCAGGAGTTGGCGGATGCTTTAGTCCAGGTCTGGGAGGACATCCCTCAGGAGACAATCCACCACCTCATCAGGTGCATACCCAGGCGTTGAAGTAAAGTCAAATGGGCACGTGGAGGCCACACACACTACTGAGCCTCATTTTGACTTGTTTTAAGGACATTACTTCACAGCTGGATGAGCCTGTAGTGTGGTTTTCCACTTTGATTTTGAGTGTGACTCCATATCCAGACCTCCATGGGTTGATACATTTGATTTCCATTGATAATTTTTATGTGATATTGTTGTCAGCACATTCAACTATGTAAAGGCGAAAGTATTTCACATGATTAGTTCATGTCTAGGATGTGCTATCTTAGAGTTCCCTTAATTTTTTGAGTAGTGTAGAAAAGTAACTAAGGCAAAGTTCCTAGCAATCTTTATATGCTTCTTTAGTATGTGTACGTGTAATGACTAGTGCAGATGCACTGCAGATGTGAATGTTCTCTGGTTCTCATGTTCTTTGTCGAATATTACTGTACTTCTGATGAGGATTTTCACAGATTGGCTTCACTGTGGTGCAAAGTGCAAAATGTAGACTTCTCTTTACTCACTCAGCAGTGTTCCTACAAAACAACACAGGGAAATGTTCCTGACATGGCAGGCAGGCAGCACTAACTCCGACCAGGCCAATGACAAGAATAATGTTATTCAGAGAGGCCTTTGTTCAGAATTCTACTCTCTAACAGAGACAGTAAAAACTAAAAAACTAAAGACAGAATTGTACCTAGGTTGGAGACATGTGGCCTAGCTTTAGGTATGATATCCAAATAGAGAACAGAAGATACGGCACATAGGGAAACTTCATGCAACTGGTGGCTTTATTGCTCGGAGCGGGGTAGACAAGGATGCACAACCAATAGACAGTGTCACGATGCCGGCTGGCAGGTAGTGGATCCTCTGTGCCAGAGAGGGATGGCGAGGACCGCGCTAGTGGACCGGTTCTAAGCCACTACAGGTTTTCACCAGAGCCCGCCGCAAAGCGGGATGGTCTTGCTGCGGCGGTAGTGACCAGGTCGTATCCACTAGCAACGGCTCACCTCTCTGGCTGCTGAAGATACTGAAGATAGGCGAGGTACAAGGGAGTAGGCAGTAGCAAGGTCGGACGTAGCAGAAGGTCGGGGGCAGGCGGCAAGGTTCGTAGTCAGGGGAGATAGCAAAGGTACTGGTACACAGGCTATTGAACACACAAGGAACGCTTTCACTGGCACTAAGGCAACAAGATCCGGCAAGGGAGTGCAAGGGAGGAGACTAGATATAGCCAGGGAACAGGTGGGAACCAATTAAGCTAATTGGGCCAGGCACCAATCATTGGTGCACTGGCCCTTTAAGTCTCAGGGAGCTGGCGCGCGCGCGCCCTAGAGAGCGGAGCCGCGCACGCCAGCACATGACCGCAGGAGACGGGAACGGGTAAGTGACCTGGGATGCGATTCGCGAGCGGGCGCGTCCCGCTGTGCGAATCGCATCCCCCACGGCCATGGCAGAGCAGCGCTCCCGGTCAGCGCTGACCGGGGAGCTGCAGGGAGAAGGACGCCGTGAGCGCTCCGGGGAGGAGCGGGGACCCGGAGCGCTAGGCGTAACAGTACCCCCCCCCTTAGGTCTCCCCTTCTCTTTATCGGGTAACTGCCTCCCCTGGGATGAGGACACCGGGAAAGGATGGAGGGATTCCTCAACGGCAGGCAGAACCGCAGGAGTAGGAATGGGGAGAGAGGGCAGAGGGCGAGACCTGGCACGGGGCAGTGTGACACCAGGACGAGGGCCATGAGGGGACACAGAAGCTTGCCTGATGGAACTGGGAGGGGGGGAGGGGCATTTCCTGTGGCAGGCAGAGTCCTTAATGACCTTAGGGGGACCGGATACAGGAGGAACCACAGAGTTACGGCAAGGGTTACTGGGAACCGGTTTTAGACAGTTCTTGGCACAAGAGGACCCCTAACTCTTGATCTCCCCAGTGGACCAATCCAGGGTTGGGGAATGAAGTTGAAGCCAGGGAAGTCCAAGGAGAATTTCCGAGGTGCAATTGGGGAGGACCAAAAGTTCAATCCTCTCGTGATGAGATCCGATGCTCATAAGAAGGGGCTCCGTGCGGAAACGTATGGTACAGTCCAACCTGGCTCCGTTGACCGCGGAAATGTGGAGTGGCTTGACAAGACGGGTCACCGGAATACGGAATTTATTCACAAAGGACTCCCGAATAAAATTCCCAGAAGCTCCAGAGTCCAGGCAGGCCACGGCTGAGAGGGGAGAGCTGGCTGAAGTGGAAATCCGAACAGGTACCGTGAGACGTGGAGAAGCCGACTTGGCACCAAGAGACGCCACACCCACGAGAGCTGAGTGCGAGCGTGCGTTTCCCAGACGTGGAGGACGGATTGGGCAATCCACCAAAAAATGTTCAGTACTGGCACAGTACAGACAGAGATTCTCTTCCTTACGGCGATTCCTCTCTTCCAGGGTCAGGCGAGACCGATCCACTTGCATGGCCTCCTCGGCGGGAGGCCTAGGCGCAGATTGCAGTGGAGACTGTGGGAGAGGTGTCCAGAGATCTAAGTCTTTTTCCTGGCGGAGCTCTTGATGCCTCTCAGAAAAACGCATGTCAATGCGAGTGGCTAGATGAATGAGTTCATGCAGGTTAGCAGGAGTCTCTCGTGCGGCCAGAACATCTTTAATGTTGCTGGATAGGCCTTTTTTAAAGGTCGCGCAGAGAGCCTCATTATTCCAGGATAGTTCAGAAGCAAGAGTACGGAATTGTATGGCGTACTCGCCAACGGAGGAATTACCCTGGACCAGGTTCAGCAGGGCAGTCTCAGCAGAAGAGGCTCGGGCAGGTTCCTCAAAGACACTTCGAATTTCCGAGAAGAAGGAGTGAACAGAGGCAGTGACGGGGTCATTGCGGTCCCAGAGCGGTGTGGCCCATGACAGGGCTTTTCCAGACAGGAGGCTGACTACGAAAGCCACCTTAGACCTTTCAGTGGGAAACTGGTCCGACATCATCTCCAAGTGCAGAGAACATTGCGAAAGGAAGCCACGGCAAAACTTAGAGTCCCCATTAAATTTGTCCGGCAAAGACAGGCGGAGGCTAGGAGTGGCCACTCGCTGCGGAAGGGGTGCAGGAGCTGGCGGAGGAGATGGTTGTTGCTGCTGTAGCTGAGACTGAACTTGCTGTAGCTGTGACTGTTGCTGCTGTTGCTGTGACTGGAGCTGCTGTAGCTGCGACTGGAGTTGCTGTGTCATGGTGGTCAAGTACGACAGCTGGTGCTCTTGTCGGGCGACCAATGTAGGGAGGTCGGCGGCAGCTGGCAGAGGAACTTCAGCGGGATCCATGGCCGGATCTACTGTCACGATGCCGGCTGGCAGGTAGTGGATCCTCTGTGCCAGAGAGGGATGGCGAGGACCGCGCTAGTGGACCGGTTCTAAGCCACTACAGGTTTTCACCAGAGCCCGCCGCAAAGCGGGATGGTCTTGCTGCGGCGGTAGTGACCAGGTCGTATCCACTAGCAACGGCTCACCTCTCTGGCTGCTGAAGATACTGAAGATAGGCGAGGTACAAGGGAGTAGGCAGTAGCAAGGTCGGACGTAGCAGAAGGTCGGGGGCAGGCGGCAAGGTTCGTAGTCAGGGGAGATAGCAAAGGTACTGGTACACAGGCTATTGAACACACAAGGAACGCTTTCACTGGCACTAAGGCAACAAGATCCGGCAAGGGAGTGCAAGGGAGGAGACTAGATATAGCCAGGGAACAGGTGGGAACCAATTAAGCTAATTGGGCCAGGCACCAATCATTGGTGCACTGGCCCTTTAAGTCTCAGGGAGCTGGCGCGCGCGCGCCCTAGAGAGCGGAGCCGCGCGCGCCAGCACATGACCGCAGGAGACGGGAACGGGTAAGTGACCTGGGATGCGATTCGCGAGCGGGCGCGTCCCGCTGTGCGAATCGCATCCCCCACGGCCATGGCAGAGCAGCGCTCCCGGTCAGCGCTGACCGGGGAGCTGCAGGGAGAAGGACGCCGTGAGCGCTCCGGGGAGGAGCGGGGACCCGGAGCGCTAGGCGTAACAGACAGTGCTGTCTGTTGGATGTGCATCCTTGTGTACCCCGCTCCGAGCAATAAAGCCGCAGGTTGCATGAAGTTTCCGTATGTGCCATATCTTCTGTTCTCTATTTGGATATCATACAGACTCTGCTGTTACTCACGGGCACTGGATAGTCTGCTGTATACCCACTGACTGCCGTATAGGATCCAGCCTCTGAACTCTACGACCCCACAGGTAGAGTGGTGCTGACTCTCTTTTCTGCTCTTGATTCTAGCTTTAGGTATGCTTAACAATAGCAGAAGCAAGAAACTACACATGCGGCTCTGGCTAGGACCAGGCCTAGAGTAACTTTACATGTTTTCCCATCGGGAGCTGAGACATAAGGCTCTGGCAATAGCCGAGCCTCATCTGGTTCTAACAGGTTTAGGTCCATCCCTTCTCCTGGACTAGGGATTTATATAGTGTGGTATATCATAGCTAACACCTGCTTCAACTGTCAGCATCTGACCGATTCCGACAGTTTAACCCTCTGCATGCCTCAATTAATAGCAATAGTGGCATACAGAGAGTGAATTGACAGTCACCACACCTGTCTGGGATCCCATTGGCACTCCCGCAACACAATCATTGGATGCCGATTGGTTACTATGGCCTTCAGAAAACCACATACAGCCCTGTAGGTAAAAAACAGGAAAAGTTGTAGGGGGTCACAATATGCTGATTCAAAGCACTTACATTTTTGTAAAGGGGTTATCCGGCAGGAGAGGGGGTATGGAAGCACCTTGACCTGACATATCATGCAGCCGGCCGGAAAGACGATTGCACTGAAGGCACAGTGCAAAAATCCCTTAAAAGTTGCAGAACTGTGGTTTGTTTTTTTAATATTAGCCCACATATTATTTTATTTTTCAAGTACCAGAGGATCATTTGGTGGGCCATTATGCTTAAACAGTAAATCAGTTATAGGCCCAAAGGTCAAGACTGACCAATTTGGAGCCAATCACTTTCCAGTAGAAGAAATATATGAATAACCACAACTGCTCACCCGATCTGTGTGAATATTACTTCTCCATCTATATATAGGTGGGGTGCTTAGCATTCAGCGGCAGGCTGAGTGGCCGCACAGGAAACTCGCTTCTACATTTGTTTAATGTAGATGATCACCTATTTGTATGCATGTCTTGTTGCATCCTGAATAAAATATCTCCATGTTTTTGGAAGTGTCAGATGTTTTTCTTTGGAGTCATTTTCCCCTTGGGTCTTATTGGCTGATTTACAAATAAAGTTCAGACCTCTCTGATGAAATTCACTGTACAATAATATTAACAAAGTTTACAATGTGGATGAAGGATGAGCCCTCAGAACAATTTTCCCTGGTGGGCCCAAAAAACCCCAGTCAGACACTGACGTCTGGATTGTCTAAGATTCACTATTTGTCTCTCTGAGGGAAAACAATAGAGCTTATAGACGCCATTATGGTAGACAGCCTATGTTGATAGACACTTCATGTGACAAGTAAGCTTGACTTGCCGTCACATAAGTTCAGCTTACAATGCTGTCTGCTTTAGACGGGCTAATTGCACCTTGTGCCAACTAATGGATTCAATTAAATGAAAGCACTTGTGTCCCCGAATTCTCAGTGCCACTAGAGACCCATACAAAACATCTATTCAGTATAATATTGAATAAAAAATGTTGCATTCATTGACAGGGACATTTGCTTCTGCGGCAATCACAGGGTTAATTCTATCCACTTTTCTCTTTTAAGCATTTTACTTTAGAGTTGCTGAGGGGTGTAGTCATCCCTTTGATAATAACAACTAACAAGTCTCTCTCCTCTCTTCACCCCCTCCCGAAAAATCATTTATTCTCCCAGGAACATAGATTTCAGTCTGATTATAGAAAGGCAATCAAATCTCGCTGTCAAATTCAGTCCAAAATGAGACTTGTTAGTGATTACCACTGGGGTATTGTTAAATCCCCCTATGCAATTCAAGTAAGTTGTGTTTTTTTTTTTTCTTAAGGAAATTACCGTATAGGAAAAAAAAAAACGAAGAAAAAAAAGCAATTTTGTTTCTTCAAAAAAGACAAAGGGCCTCTATGTTTTTTTATGAAACACCTATAATTTCCAAGCTTTTTACACATTTTTTGTGTGTGCTCCACTCTGATGACTTAAGCAACTCCTTCTAAAGGCAGATGGAAAATATATTTCAAAACTTTCTTACCTATCAATCATACTTAAAAATAAAATATTCCACTGAGTGGGATTCATATGAGGAGGGAAAAAAAAAGAAATGTGTATTTGCCTCACAAAAACTCTAATATGTTTTATTCATGCAGGCAAGGTAAAAAAGCATTCACGTATACCCACTTGAGGAAGAAACAATGGATTAGCTATGCCTCCCATCTCTGACTTTATCCAGAGCATTGAAAAGCATACATTGTTTCTTTCTTTACAAATAAAAGAATTCTCTTAACAAAATAACAAAACACAACTAAAATATAGTCACATTATTGACAGATGCTTAAATATGACTCAAATCTCCAAATATTTAAAATCTATTATTGGAACGCTCATAAATGTAGAAACAAATGTACATACTGAGAGTTTGTTTTAATGCGCGATGAGTTAGGCTTTGTTCACACAGTGTTTTTTCAGGCACGTTTTATTTGTGAAAAATGCATCTGCAAAATCCTGTCTGCGTTTTTAACATTAATGTGCCCTTTGTGTCTATGTCTATGTCTATGTGAAAGTGGTTAACCACATTAATGGTAAAAACTGTGAACGCAATTTTGAAGACACTTTAAAAAAAAAAAAAAACACTCTGAACACAGCCATTGGTTGTGTTCACACTGCATAAAATTTATGAGAAAATGTGGCTGTAAAATTTAAATTTTACCTGCAAGTTTCTTTCAAAGTTCTCAACTTACATCTGTTAGACTTATTTTTTTTAATGACTAATTTGTCAAAAGTAGGGGTATCCAGGAACATGTGAGTTGCCTTTTTCGATATATTAATGCAAATATAGTCTATCTATCTATGATCTATCTATCTATCTATCCTATATATTATCTATCTATCTATCCAATATATATCTCATATCTATCTATCTATCCTATATATTATTTATCTATCTATCCAATATATATCTCATATCTATCTATCTATCTATCCTATATATTATCTATCTATCTATCCAATATATATCTCATATCTATCTATCTATCTATCTATGATCTATCTATCTATCTATCTATCTATCCTATATATTATCTATCTATCTATCCAATATATATCTCATATCTATCTATCTATCCTATATATTATCTATCTATCTATCTATCCAATATATATCTCATATCTATCTATCTATCTATCCTATATATTATCTATCTATCTATCCAATATATATCTCATATCTATCTATCTATCTATCTATCTATCTATGATCTATCTATCTATCTATCCTATATATTATCTATCTATCTATCCAATATATATCTCATATCTATCTATCTATCTATCTATCTCATATCTATCTATCTATCTCATATCTATCTATCTATTGCTCTCCCTCTCTCTCTGCTGTTATTGAGCCCCTAAGAATCTCCTCCCTTGTTCACAGCTATTTCTCATTCTCTCAGTTTCAGGGGATGAGACCAGAACTGGGCTATATGACAGCAGTTCCCACAAAGATTCTTCCTTTTCCTTAGTTTTCTGGCCAATCACAGCACTGCATATACTCACTGCTATTCCATAGCACTGCTGATAAAAAAAAGTGCACAAGACTGAACAAGCTGGCAGCATAGAGCAGGGAGAAAGGTTTCCCTAAGCACTGTCTTTGGCAAGATACTATGTAAACAGAAAGGAAAGAAACTGCTGAAATGCTGCCACTGACAGGCTAAATCACTTTACAGGTAGTCATAAATTACCTTCAGGAACAGTGTAGATCCTCTGATGAAGGCAGATAGGCTCATAAATTTTAGGTACACAGCTCATGCTCTCTCCCTCTCACCTTCGCAAAGCACAAGCTAAGCCCCACCCTTAGCTTTCTGTGTTCTATCCTGATTTCTCAGGAACCAGAAAAGGACTGAGCCTAATAACTGGTTGCAGAAAAGTGTGGTATCTAGGGCCCAAAACATTAGAACAGTGTGGTTTTTCAGACAAAAATCACATGGATGTTGCTTCAAAAACCATGCTGATTTTGTTTGTGTGAACATGCCTTTTACACCATCTTTTATAGACAATGGCCCACATTTATCATTGTCTTTAGACTGTTTTTTGTGCCCAAAAAAGGCCCAAGCAGGGTTTTTTGCTCCTTTTTTTGCCCCTTTTTGTTTACACACTTCTGCTGATTTTGAGTTGCAATCCACTGATTTTGAGTTGCAATCCACTGATTTTGGCAATAGACATGATATGGAAGGGATTTATCATTGCCCCTTTTTGTAAAAAGGAGCAAAAAAAGGTGCAAAGCCACTGAAAAGTCTCTAAAACTACACCAGCTCAGACATGGTGTAGCTTTTTGGTGTATGTGTAGACAGAAATTTCAGAAAATGTGTACCTGCACAAAATTTATCAAAGCTCTTTTACCTTTTAATAAATTTGAATTTAAATAAAAAAAAGGTGTAAAAAAATGCTTCACTTGCACTGCAATGATAAATGTGGGCCTATGATATGATATCAAATATGTATATGTCATTTGTAGTCACGTGACTGTTGATTAATAAACTTGAATTGTTTTAACCCCATATGCACCCGTCCATGTTTCATTTTTGCACTTTCGTTTTTTCCATCTCACCTTCTAAAAATCATAGCACTTTTAATTTTCCACCTACAGACCCATATGAGGCCTTGTTTTTTGCGCCACCAATTTTACTTTGTAATGACATTAATCATTTCTCTACAAAATCTACAGCAAAACCAGAAAAAAATATTTGTAAGGCTAAATTGAAAAATAAAAATGCCTATTTGTAACTTTTGTGGGCTTCCAATTCTATGCAATTTACCTTTCAGTAAAATTACACCTTATCTTTATTCTGTAGGTCCATATGGTCACAAAAATACCTAATTTATATAGGTTTTATTTTATTTGACTACTTTAAAAAAAAATTATAACTACATGCACCAAAATTAGTACCAAAATTAGTATGTTTAAAATTGTCATTTGCTGACCCCTATAACTTTTTTATTTTTCCGCATATGAGGGCAAATTTTTTTCCACTGTGGTATGCAATTTTTATCAGTACCATTTTTGTTTTGATGGGACTTTTTGATCGGTTTTTATTAGTTTTTTTAAGAAATATACAAAATAACCAAAAATACGCAATTTTGGACTTGATCGTGCGTTTTAATTAACGTAATATTTTTATAGTTTGGACATTTAGGCATGCGGCGATACCACATATGTTGATAGAAGGTGCAAATGTACTTCAGCTCACCGCAGCAAAGGTGCATGGACCAGACGTGGACTGTGTCTCTTAAAATATGTGCAAAAAAAGACATTTGCAGCGGCAGACTCAGGAACGGAACATTTATTGTAAAGCCACGGAAGACATCAAAGGACTCAGGTAAGGTGACACGTTTTGGCCTCACAAGAAGGCCTTGGCATATATGACTAAGGCCTTCCCGTGAGGCCTAAACGCGTCCACTTACCTGAGTCCATTTGATGGCTTTACAATAAAAGTTTCATTCCTTAGTCTGGTGCTAAACATTTCTTCTTTTGCACATATTTATGTTTATTTTTATTTACATATTTTTTTAAAATATTTTTATGGGAAAAGGGGGGTGATTCAAACTTTTATTTGGGAAGGGGTTAAATCACATATATTAACTTTTTTCCTTTTACTTTTTTGACATAATTTTTTTGTCCTCATAGGGGACTATTACATGCAATTTTCTGATTGCATACACTGTTCAATGCTTATGCTATAGCATAGCATTGATCAGTGTTATCGGTGCTCTCCTGCTCCAGCCTGCTGAGCAGGCATGGAGCAGCAGATTGCCTATCAGAGGGAGATGAAGGCAGGTAGGGACCCTCCCCTGTCCTCTCAGCTGTTCGGCTTTTCAGTGCGGCAACTGCAGGGAACCGCCGGGAATCGTTTACTTTAGTTTTAGACATGTCGATCAACTTTAACTCCTTAAGGACAGACCCATTTTTACCCTAATGACCAGGCAATTTTTTTTATTTGAGGTTAGTCTCTTTAAATGGTAATAACCTTAGAACGCTTTTTCTGAGCAGAGCAATTCTGAGATTTATTTTTCATGACATATTGTACTTTATATAAGTGGTGAATTTTTGCTGACACATGCAGCATTTTTTGTGAAAAACTCATAAAAATATTGTGCAAAATGTCTGGCTTTTTTTTTATTAATTTTTTTATGGTGTTCACTGCGCGGTAAAAGTGATGTCTGTGGGATTATGGAGATACCCATTTTATATAGCTTTTTATGTTCTTTTTCCTTTTCTGAGCAAAATAATTTTTTCCCCCTTTTTTGTGTTATTATTTTCCAACAGCCGTAATTATTTTTTTTTTTTGTCCGATGCCATTTTTTTGTCCGATGCTTATTTTTTGTGGGACGAGCTGTACATTTTATTGGTATCATTTTTGTGATACGGGCTACCTTTTGATCTTTTCTATTCCGTTATTTGCACCAAAATTGGCAAATTTTCCCCATTTTTTATTTTTTATGGCGTTCACTGTGTGGGATAATTTTCATAATAGCTTTATAGTGCACGTCATTACAGACGTGGCAGTACCTAGTATGTACAAGTAAGTATATGATTTGTGTTTTTCATGATAATACAGGGTTTTTATTTTTTACACTTTATACTTTTATTGAAGAACCTTTTATTATAATTTTTTCACTTTTTACAGGATATACTATGCTGCAATACATGACCTGATGAGCTGCACACACTAAAGCCTGTGCGATCCAGCCTCTGGCTGGATCTCACAGGCTTACGGGCAGACAGGTGGTCATCATCTGACCTCCTGCTGCAATAGCAACCAACGGCAACCCACGATTGCATCACGCCGCTGCCATTGGTGAACAGGAGGAGCACACTCCTCTTGTCAATACCATAGATGCAGTGATCAGGATTGATCATGGCATCTATGGGGTTAATGCTGCCAAAACCGTCACAATCGCAGCCCTGGCAGCTGTGGCAGGACTCCAGCTGTGAATGACAGCTGGGTCACGTTATCGATCTCCTGCAGCGCATCGCGCCGAGCAGGAGATCGCTAGGACGTATGCATACGCTGTGTCTAAGGGGTTAATGCCGGGCATCACCATGGTCAATGATATCGGGCATTAGACACAGGTCCTGGCCACTGATAGCCGCCGGGACCACCTGGCTATGATGTGGGATCAGCCCGTGCCCCTGCGTCATAGCAGGGGAGCGAGACCAGGGTGTACAGGTACGCCCTTGGTCCTTAAAGTGTTAAACAAAATTTTTTTTTTTATGTCTTTTATATTTATATGATGAAAGATGAACTCACCACGTCCAGTAGCAGAAAAACCTTCTTTATTTGTTGCGGTGAAGAAATATGCACGACCCTTGGAGCCAGTGCGAGAGTGTGTGCAGGACGCTGCAAACGTCTCAGGTGAGTGCATCTTTTTCTTCTCTTGGAAGTCGTTTACATTGTGATATGTGCATTAGAAGATAGCACCACCATTAGCATTCTAGCCACTCCTATGTTCAATTGTCCAACATATTGCTTCGGTAACATCAAGCACTATATTACCAGCCTTGCTCAGTATTGCTGTGCCTGCCCTCTATCTATTTGAAGATTTTATATGTATATGTTATATTAGCTGAGTACCCAGTGTTACCCAGTTTTTCCTTCCTAACTTTTGTTGGGGAGCAAAGGAGGAAGCTTTTTGACTTCACATCCCATCCTCATATATTGTTGTCATATCCCAACCCCATATCCCGCCCCCATATCCTGTCCTCATATCCTGACCTCCTATCCCGACCTCCTATCTCGACCTCATATCTCGTCCTTATGTCTTGTCCTCATATCCCGTCCTCCTATTCCGTTCTCCTATCTCAACCTCATATCCTGTCCTCATATCCTGTCTTCATATCCCAACCTCATACCCCATTGTCATATCCCAACCTCATATCGCGTCCTCATGTCTCGACCTCATATCCCATCCGCATATCCCTTCCTCATATCATGTCCTCCTATCTTGACCTCATATCAAATCCTCATATCCCATCCTAATATCTCAACCTCATATCCTGTTTTCATATCCCATCCTCATAACCCGTCCTCATATCCCGTTCTCATATCCCATCCTCACATCCCGACCTCATATCCCGTCCGCATATCCCTTCCTCATATCCTGTCCTCCTATCTCGACCTCATATCCTATCCTCATATCCCGTCCTCAAATCCCGTCCTCATATCCTGTCCTCATATCCCATCCTCATATCCCGACCTCATAACCCTTCCTCATATCCTGACCTCATCTCCCGATCTCATATGCTGTCCTCATATCCTGTCCTCATATCCCGACCTCATATCCCATCCTCATATCCAGACCTCATATGCCGTCCTTATGTCCCATCCTCATATCCTGTCCTCAGGGGGAACGGATTTATGATGAAGATATTGTAAGCTGAAAATAGAAGGGGACGTGGCTTTGTGGGACTGGGCATGATTTGCAAGCCAGACCGATGAACAAAAAGGGTGCATGATAAAAGGGGTGGGGCTTAAATAGTGGGTGTGTCTTTGTGAGATGGGGAGCGGAGTTGTGGAGTTAGGTACCAGAAGTCCCATATACTTGCAGGAGATGCAGAGCGGAGTTGTGGAGTTAGGTACCAGAAGTCCCATATACTTGCATGGGACTTGTAATAAAAACCCATCATTTATATGAGGGTGTAGGTAAGGGTTAATTTAACTATCATATATTTTTTGACATATAAGTAATATGTGTACCAGGTATTATATATCTCCAGCCGTACAGAAGTTATGTGGGAGCATACATTTCCCATAGATTTTCATGGGACTTTAAACAAAAACCCCAACCCTGACAAATGGGGGTAGTTAAGGGTTAAATTAACTATCCTATATTTTAAGTGGACATATAAGTAACATGTGACCAAGTATTATCGAAGTATCTCCAGCCATTTGGAAGCTATGCAGTATCATATATTTCCCCTAGACTTGTATGGGACTTTAAACAAAAAACCCTGACCTTGCCAAATGGGGGTGAGTAAGGGTTAAATTACCTATCCTATGTTTGTTGTTGACATATAAGTAACATGTCTGCCAAGTTTTATGTTAATATCTTTAGCCGTTTGGAGGTGATGCTGGAACATACACACATACACACACACACCTACACACATTGGGGAAGATTTATCAGTGAACTAGCTGAGTACCCGGTGTTGCCCAGTTTTTCCTTCCTAATCCTTGTTGGGGAGGAAAATAAACAAAGGAGGAAGCTTTTGACTTCATATCCCGTCCTCAAATATTGTTGTCATATACCGACCTCCTATCCCATCATCATATCCCGTCATCATATCCCGACCTCCTATCCCGACCTCCTATCCCGACCTCCTATCCTGTCCTCCTATCCCGTCCTCCTATCTCGACCTCCTTTCCTGTCCTCCTATCTCGACCTCCTTTCCCGCCCTCCTATCTCAACCTCGTTTCCCGTTCTCCTTTCCCGTCCTCCTTTCCCGTCCTCCTTTCCCGTCCTCCTATCCTGTCCTCCTATCCCGTCCTCCTATCCCGTCCATCTATCCCGACCATCTATCCCGTCCTCCTATCCCGTCCTCCTATCTTGAGCTGCCCATGATGGGAGTTATAGTACATGGGCTGAGGGGACGATAACACCGGGTCATTCTCCAGAGACCCGCTGCAATCCGCATTTATTAACTGTAAAAGCCAGTGGCACATACGGCTCCACTGCACTCCCCGCCGGCTCCAGGCAGAGAATACTGTATACGCGGTCACAATTTATAATCTCCGCCTCTGGGAGTTGGGAGCTCTGATTGGTGAAAATCTATTCACCAATCAGAGCTCTCGTCTCCCGACGGTGGGGATTATAAATTATGACAGCGTATACAGGAGCCGGTGGGGAGCACAGTGTAGCCGCATGTGCCGCCGGCTTGTACAGTTAATAAATGTGGATCGCAGCAGGTCTCTGGAGAATGACCTGCTGTGATCTGCACCTCAGCCCCTAGACTATAACTCCCATCATGGACGGAGTCTCTCCATGATGGGAATAGTAGACCTAAAAGTTCTGCTGCTGGGGGATGCCATCCCTCAGCGCTGTGGTACTACAACTACTCCCATCATGGGAAAGACTCTGTCCATGATGGGAGTTAAAGTCTAGGGGCTGGGGTGCAGATCGCAGGAGGTCATTCTCCAGAGACCCGCTGCGATCTGCAATTATTAAGTTAACAAGCTGGCGGCACATGTGGCTAGACTGTGCTGCCCACCGGCTCCTGTATACAGTTCTCATAATTCATAATCCCCGCTGCCGGGAGACAGGAGCTCTGATTGGTGAATAGCTTTTCACCAATCAGAGCTCCCGTCTCCCAGCGGCGGGGATTATGAATTGTGACAGCGTATACAGTATTCCCCACAGGGAGCGGGTGGGCAGTCCAATGGAGCCGCATATGCCATCGGTTTTACAGTTAATGAACGCAGATCGTAGCGGGTCTTTGGAGAATGACCCGGTGTGATCTGCCCCTCAGCCCCTGGATTATAACTCCCATCATGGGCATAGTCTGTCCCATGATGGGAGTAGTTGTAATACCGCAGCGGTGAGGGATGGCACTTTCACATCCCCCAGCTGCGGGACTTTTAGGACTACTACTCCCATCATGGACAGACCCCGTCCATGATGGGAGTTATAGTCTAGGGGCTAAGGTGCAGATTCCCAGCAGGTCATTCTCCAGAGACCTGCTGCGATCCTCATTTATTAAGTTAACAATCCGGCGGGACATGCGGCTGCACTGCGCTCCCTGCCGGCTCCTGGCTCCTGTATGCTCTGTCATAATTCATAATCCCCTCCACTGGGAGACGGGAGCTCTGATTGGTGAATAGCTAGTCACCAATCAGAGCGCTGGTCTCCCGACGGCGGGGATTATGAATTATGACAGTGTATACAGTATTCCCCGCCTGGGGCCGGCGGGGAGTGCAGTGGAGCCACATGTGCCACCGGCTTGTTAACTGCGGATCGCAGCGATTCTCTGAAGAATGACCTGCTGCGATCTGCTCCTCAGCCCCTGGACTATAATTCCCATCATGGATGGAGTATGTCCATGATGGGAGTAGTATTCCTAAAAGTCCCGCAGCCAGGAAATGTGCAAGTGCCATCCCTCAGCGCTGCGGTACTACAACTACTCCCATCATGGGAAAAACTGTCCCATGATGGGAGTAGTAGCCCAAGGGCAGAGGGACAGATCGAAAGGGGGTCTCTGAGACCCCCTGCGACTTTTACTGCTCAGCCCCCTAGTGATGACATCATTAGGGGGGCGGAGCTACACAGTCCAGGCCTGGCTCTGTTCTCATTATGCATTTTGCTTAATGGGAACAGAGCCTTTCTGGCAGTGTGTTCCCAAACAGGGAGACTCCAGCTGTTGCTTAACTAAAGCCTCCATGATGAGAGTTGTAGTTTAGCAACATGCTGCATTATGTGCATTTTCCCCAAGGGAGAGAGAAAAAAATTTACTAACCCATATTTCTTGTTTTTCTTTTCTTCTCCTTTCCGATACCTGAATGCGGAGGTCTATGTCAGATTCGGTGGACTGGGACGATAACCAACTTTTTTTTATTTAAAAAAAATTGTTAACGAGGGCTGTGGGGGAGTGTTTTTTAAAATACATTTTTTTTCAATGTGTCACGTTTTTTTTAATAATTGAATTTTCAGGCTTAGTAGTGGAAGCTGTCTTAAAGACAAGCCCCTGTCTTAAGCCGGGGCTTATCATTAGCCCCAAAATTAATTGCGACAATGAACAGCATTTTAAATGTCAATAAAAGGGTTAATGAGGGCTGTGGGGGAGTGTTTTTTTAAACAAAAATCTTTTTTCAATTTGTTGTGTTTTTTCTCATTGAATTTTCAGGCTTAGTAGTGGAAGCCATCTTGTAGACAGAAACCTTTACTAAGCTGGTGCTTAGCGTTAGCCCCAAAATCTATTAGCGCTAACCTCCAATTATTACCCCGGTAGCCACCGCCACAGGGGTTCCAGGAAGAGCCGGTACCAACAGGCTCAGAGCATCAGAAATGGCTCTCCTCGGCCAAGGCGGTAACAGGCTGGCATTATTTAGGCTGGGGAGGGCCAGTAACAATGGTCCTCGCCCACCCTGGTAATGTCCAGCCATTGCTGCTTGGTTGGTATCTGGATGATACTGAAAACAATGAGAACCCTATGTGTTTTTTTTTTAAATAAAAAAAATGTGGTTCCCCCATTTTTTCAGTATCAGCCAGATACCAACCAAGCAGCAACAGCCTGATGTTATCAGGGTGGACAAGGACCATTGTTACTGGCCCTCCCCAGCCTAAATAATGCCAGCCTGTTACTTCCTAGGCCCAGGAGCACCATTTTTGATGCCTCGGGCCTGTTGGTACCGGCTCTTCCTGGAACCCCTGTGGCGGTGGGTACTGGGGAAATAATTGGGGGTTAGCGCTAATTGATTTTGGGGCTAACACTAAGCACCAGCTTAGTAATGAATTCTGTCTACAAGATGGCTTCCACTAATAAGCCTGAAAATTTTATTAGAAAAAACACAAAACATTTTTTTTATTTTAAAAAACTCTCCCCACAGCCCTGTTCATCGTCGCAATCCACCGAATCTGACATAGTCCTCCACATTCACAAATATAAAATAGGAAGAAAAAAAACAAAAAAAAAAAGCTGTATATACAGGATAGCGCACAAAGACTTAACCCAGAACTGCTCAGCAGCAGCGTGGGTTAACTCCTTCCTTGCTGGGCTCCTGTATAGTATACATGGGACACTATGCACCCCTGTATACTATAGAGCCAGCGGAGGTAAATAGTGATGCTCTGCCCCCTGTATATGCTATACATCCCTCCTCATCTCCTTACACTCTGTGCAAGGGGCGCTCTGGATCTGACCCAAGGAGTGGTACCCTGAAGGCAGTCAAAAAATTGCCACAGGGTACAAAAATGACTGTTTTCACACACCAGCAAAAACGCAAGAAAAAACGCAAGAAAAACTGACAAAACGCAGGAAAAGCTGTGACAGTTTTTCTGGCATTTTGCCAGTGGACAAAAAACCTCAATGGAATCTGAGCCTCAAAGCAATAGAACAAAATCCCTGTGTCCACTTTTCCAATTGCACCAAACTTAGACCAACCAAAACGATCTACAAAAAACTTCTACCTACACCAACATGATAAATTTCCCCCATGTATATGTGTGATTGTGTGTATGCAGCAGATCTGAGTGTGTGATTGTGTGTATTTAGCAGAGCTGAGTGTGTGAGTGTGTATGTAGCAGAGCTGGGTGTGTGTGTGTGTGTATGTAGCAGAGCTGAGTGTGTGAGTGTGTATATGCAGCAGAGCTGAGTGTGTATATGCAGCAGAGCTGAGTGTGTAAGTGTGTATATGCAGCAGGGCTGAGTGTGTGAGTGTATATATGCAGCAGACCTGAGTGTGTGAGTGTATATGCAGCAGAGCTGAGTGTGTGAGTGTGTATGCAGCAAAGCTGAGTGTGTGAGTGTGTATGCAGCAGAGCTGAGTGTGTGAGTGTGTGTATGCAGCAGAGCTGAGTGTGATCATGTGTATGCAGCAGAGCTGAGTGTGTGCTTATTTGCATGCGGCAGAGCTGAGTGTGTGATTGTGTGCATGCAGCAGAGCTGCATGTGTGAGTGTGTATGCAGCAGAGCTGAGTGTGTCAGTGTGTGAATGTAGCAGAGCTGAGTGTGTGATCATGCGTATGCAGCAGAGCTGAGTTTGTGAGTGTGCATATGCAGCAGAGCTGAGTGTGTGAGTGTATATATGCAGCAGGGCTGAGTGTGTGAGTGTATATATGCAGCAGAGCTAAGTGTGTGAGTGTGTGAGATTACCATAACACTGTGGCTAGCTTTTTGTGAGCTGGCATTTCCTTTTTGAGTTTTCTTTTTTGCCTACAAATCCCATAATTTCATTTTCCTCCCACACATCAGCCACCCCACCCATTGAAACATAAATGAGTTGCATCCATTCAAAAGACCTGTGGTTTTCAATTAGGGTGCTTACAGCTGTTGCATTAGTTGCAGATTGATCTCTCTCCCACCAAGATATCGCTCCACCCATTGAAACAGACAGGCTCTCTGTCATCAGCTGACTAGTGATGTCAGGTCTCGGCCGCATTGCAACTTGGGAAAAATCTGAGACAACAGTCATTTTGTATGCTGTTAAAAATAAATATTGGGATGAAAATCACATAAGAATTGTGAGAAAACCGTCACACACAGGTACAGACACTATATTATGAACTACACTAACTTTACAGCCCCTATAGCGTAGTCAAATAAAAACAATTCCTGGAATACCCCTTTAATAGTCATGATATTGTGTGGTCTAATGCTGTCTCAATATGTAGTGAGTTGTACCATATATATATATATATATATATATATATATATATATATATTTATATTGTGACAGTGTGGCAAGGTAAGGGTGTATTTCCTTAGCTCACCCTGGAGAAACCTCCACCTGTGGCCTAATTAATGAGGAGGCAGAAAGGGGAAGTGTGTTTTAAAAGAAGACAGACACAATAGTTGGGGCTCTCCCTAGAAGACAGCAAGGTGGCTGTAGGCAGAGGCAGGGGTCCTGTTGAGGAACACACAGCCCGAGCTGTGAGTGGCCCCAAAGAGTGGTGTGGACGAGATACATAGCAAGAGGTTGCAAACGCTGTGTGTGAACAGTGAGTAGAAGGTTGCAGGAGGCATAAGTTTAACTGGCTGGGAAAAGCCCACCAGTTGATAGACAGGGCATGATGGATTGTTTAGTTAGTGACTGGACGGTCTAGGGTTTTGTTTGGTTCCTGTGTTATGTTTTTATTTTTCCTGCAACCTGCCTAATAAAGCTGGCGAGGGGCCAGACTTGCATAAAGTACTGTTGTTTTGCCTGCTGATTTAAGTGGAAACGTGTCCAGTGGCGGTGTCAAGGACGATCCCAGAGCTATCCACAGGGAGAAATCCTTACAATATATATATATATATATATATATATATATATATATATGTTCTATAAGTAGGATTACAAAGTCTGTAGTGTAGCATATATATATATATATATATATATATATATATATATATATATATATATATATTCTATGGTAGCTGTTTTTTTTTTTTTTGCAATTTGCTGCAAATTAAAAATCTAATTTTTCTGTCAAGAAATCTACAATCACAATTTGAAAAGTGGTGCTGCAATGCAGTTTTCCTTATAAGCAGTTCTTGCTACACATTTCTATACACATTTATTGTAGTAAATGCTAATGTAGCACATTTCTTTAAATAGTGAAAATAAAAGCCTGGGAAAGTAAGTTATGAAAATCTGTGGACTAAGAGATGTTCAAGCCGACCGAAGCAGCTTGGTTTTCCAAAAAAGATGCCTATTAGCAAAATCACACTCTTTACAACAGGAAAGCTAATTCACAATTTTAACTAGTTTTCTACGGCTCTTTGCCATTGTCAGATTCAGGATTGTATAAATGTGTATGCCTCCTTCTCCATAGATAGAAAACTGGAACAATTAAGTAATTAAAACCTTTCCTTTAATAGTCATAAGTATTCGGTGTCACCTATAAATTATTACCATTTCCATATTGCATTGTACAACAAGACCATTATGCATTTTATATTGAATGGGTTTTATAGGAAAATAAGCAAATTGTCCAAGAGCAGGGGATGGTAGGGGAAGAAAACAAATAACCCTCTGCTTACCCAATGTTTCTAAGTTCTGGAAGTCCCTGATGATGTCATAGTACATTGTGCATGGGACGCAAAGCCAATTGATGGCTTCAGCGGTCATGTGCGAGAGCAAATCAGCACTTCAATGCAAACCACAACCCTCGGGGCAGAGTGTATAAGACAAGTAGATCTACTGCTTCTGAAGTTGTTTTTCAAGCTGTTAGAGGACAGGTTACACTAAGAGGTGTAAGGGTGGTGAAAAAGGCTGAAGACAAGGTGTAAATGTGGGGACAACTCTTTACTGAATAGTCTTTACTTGTAATCTTCACTGGCAAGTGAGGCATAATGCTTAGTGTAAGGTTACAACACAACTTTTTCAGATGCTACTGAAGTATATGGTTGTTGTGTGGCAGTAAATGTGTTACAGTATGTATAAATACAGTATGGTACTGTTACTATACAGACTTCTTCTAGAAGTCACTAGAAATTCTATGGGAGGAGTACCCAAGTTCATTCCACTCCCCCCAGGGGGCTGGAACAAAACATTTGGTCCTTAATATCACAAAAACTAAAAGTTGACAGAGATAAAAATGATATAACAACCAAGACTGACGTGCCACGGGAAAACAACAGCATAAAAAATATATGAATAACCAAACAAGATGCTTTACAGCTTTCAAATCTGCATATACATTAAAAAAAAATGGAATATGTCTTTGGTTAAACAGGTCCAGAAGTGGATAAAAGAGTGTTTGCTGACTTTTGTTTTGTTACATTTTGGGCATTTCCTCAGTTTATTAAGACCTTTAGAGAAACCTTTGGGTAAATACTGTAACTAGAAAAAAAATGCTTTAAACCTACAGCTTGCTATAGTTTGTTAACATAATAATGGACCCCAAAAGTGCACCAAAAACATCAAAAATGAACTGTGTATGCAGGAAGTATCTGACAAAAAGTTGCAAAAATATAGTGATCACTCAAATTATAATGGCCTCAACATACAATAGTTTCAACATACAATGGTCTTTTCTGGACCATTGTAACTTGAAACCAGACTCCACATACAATGGTACTTGGTATGGCATGCCACAGTTTTAGGTCCGTTCACCAAACCAGATACGGGGCAAAAATGTGCCGACCGGAGTCATCGTTTGACTATGGTCGGCTCATTGAAATGAATTGAAAACAGGGGGAACCCTATGTGTTATTTTTTTATTTATGAAAAATGCATAGGGTTCTTCCTATTTTCATTCTCAGCCAGATACCAACCAAGCAGCAACAGCCTGACGTTACCAGGGTGGGTGAGGACCATTGTTACTGGCCCTTCCCAGCCTAAAAAAATGCCAGCCTAGTACTGCCTAGGCCCAAGAGTGCCATTTATGATGCTCCAGGCCTGTTGGTACTGCTCTTCCTGCCAACCCTGTGGTCCTGGGGGAGAGCACCCATAAACCAGTGCATTCCCAAACATGGAGCGTCCAGCTGTTGCTACACTACAACCCCCATCATTGCCAAACAGCCAAAGGTGTCTGGGAATGATGGGAGTTGTAGTTAGGCAACAACTGGATGCTCCCTGTTTATGAACACACTGGCAGAAAGGCATGCTAAAAATAAACAGACCCAAACTTACCAACCTTCTTCTTGGTCCAGGGCTTTTTGCCTGTAGCTCCGCCTCTAATGACGTCAGCATTAGAGACAGGGCTAAAGAAGAAGACTGAGAGACCAAGAAGGCTAAAAGGCTAAAAGCATGTTAAAACATGAGCTGTGCTCGCAACTCTTTAGCTGCGAGCACAGCTCAGACCCAAGCCGAACCTGACAATGTTTGATGTTCTGCGAGCCAAGAACCCCCCAAAGTTTGATCGAATCCGAGTTTTGGGGGGGCTCGACTCGCTCTACTCTACTGGACACCTTCCTACAATCTGATATTTATAATACTGATGTCCTCTGGGTCCCTCCAACACAGTGGCTAGTCTGTTCTGACGGCATGGATTGATTTCCTTCTGAATATTTATTTTCTGGTCTTTTCTCATAGAAATTAAGGACTTATTTAGGAGCATTTACTATAACCTAAAGCTGGCCATACAACTTTGAAAGCAATTAGTCGAATGCTTATTTGTCTAAAAGTTATTCCTTCTGATTCTTCCATGCACATGAATGCTTGCCATATTTTCAAATGTTTTCAATGGGTAGAGGAGAAAAAGCAGCTACCAGAATCGTCTTTAGTAGGGTTTCCATTAATTTCCTCACTATTGATGTCAGACTTACTGGCCTATAGTTGCTTGATTCCTCCCTACTACCTTTCTTGTGAATGGGCACGACATTTGCTAATTTCCAATCTTCCGGGACAACTTCTGTTACCAGTGATTGCTTAAATAAACGGTTTTGCTAGCTCACCAAGCTCTTTTAATAATTTTAGGTGTATCTCATCAGGCCGCTGTGACTTATTTGTCTTCACTTTAGACAGCAAACGTTGAACCTCTTCCTCTGTAAAGACACATCCATCAAACAATTCATTAGTCTTCCTCCCTAAGGTCCTTTTCCTTCTTTTTCTTCTGTAAAAACTGAACAGAAGTATTCATTAAGGCAGACACCTAGCCCTTTATTCTCTTCTGCATACCTTCCTTTCTTTGTTTTTAATTTATTTATACCTTGTTTTAATTTCCTTTTTTCATTTATATATCTGAAGAATGTCTTATCCCCTTTTTGCACAACCTGAGCAATTTTTTCTTCTACCTGCGCTTTATAAGTTCTTATAACTTGCTTGGCCTCTTTCTGCCTAGTCTTGTAGATTTACCTATCTTCTTTGCTCTGGGTTGTTTTATAATTACTAGATGCTAGCTTTTTGTTTTTTCTGATTTTGGCCACTTCTGCTGAGTACCACAGGGGAAGATGAGTTGTTCTTTTCAGTCTGACCACAGTGCTCTCTGCTGACACCTCTGTCTGTGTCAGGAACGGTCCAAATCCCCATAGCAAACCTCTCCCGCTCCGGACAGTTCCTGACATGGACAGAGGTGTCAGCAGAGAGCACTGTGGTCAGACTTAAAAAAACAACTCAACTTTCTCTGCAGTATACAGCAACTGATAAGTACTGGAAGGATTAAGTTTTTTTAAATAAAAGTAATTTCCAAATCTGTATTACTTTCTGGTACCAGTTCTGGTTCCACTGCAGTACCCCTTTAAGGGCTAGCTTAAATACAGGAGTGATTTTCAGTGTTATTCAGTACAATATGGTAGAAAGCAATGCACATTTTTCAATGTAAATTTAAAGGGGTACTCCACTGGCAAACATTTTCTTTTAAATCAACTGGGGCCAGAAAGTTAAACAGATTTGTAAATTATTTCTATTAAATGTATAATACACAGGAAGTTCTTTTCTTTTTGAATTTCTTTTCCGTCTGACCACAGAGCTCTCTGCTGACACCTCTGTCCATGTCAGGAACTGTCCAGAGTGGGAGCAAATTCCCATAGTACACCTCTCTTGCTATGGACAGTTCCATACAAGGACAGAGGTATCAGCAGAGAGCTCTGTGGTCAGACAGAAAGGAAATTCAAAAAGAAATGAACTTCCTGTGTATTATACAGCAGCTGAAAAGTACTGGAAGGATTGGGATTTTTTAATAGAAATAATTTACAAATCTGTTTAACTTTCTGGCACCAGTTGATTTAAAAGAAAATGTTTTCCAGTGGAGTGCATTATTAACCCCTTCCCGCAGAATGTCATATATAAACGCCGGGTTGTGCGTTCGCGCATCCCGGCGTTTATAAATGACATTCAGTTAACCCGGTGATGCGCAGCATCGCACGGGTTAACTGGCAGAAGTCCCGCTGTTTCCAGCAGGGGACAACTTCTGCTTCACCCCCAGGACCATCAATTGATGGTCCTGGTCAGCGATCACTGTGATTGGTCCCTGTGGACCAATCACAGTGATCTGGGGTGAAAGTTCAGATCCCCCGCACTGCCCGCCCCTGAAAGTCGGGCAGAACGGGGGACGAAGGCTGCAGGGGCTCGCGGGGACCTGCGGCATAGGGGGGAACACGTGGGGACCGGCGGACTTACCTGGAGCAGCGGCAGGACCGAGGAGCAGCGGCAGGACCGGCCACGTGGGCGAGCAGCGACGGGACCAGCAGGTAAGTATGTAGTCCTCAGAGGCAGCAGTGAAGATCTTCACTGTTGCTTCTAGGAGTCTGAAAACTACAACTCCCAGCATGCCTAGACAGCCTTTGGCTGTCTGGGCATGCTGGGAGTTGTAGTTTTGCAACATCTGGAGGGCCCCAGTTTGGAGACCATTGTATAATGGTCTCCAATCTGTGCTCTTCCAGCTGTTGCAAAACTACAACTCCCAGCATGCACTGACTGTCCAGGCATGCTGGGAGTTTTAGTTAAGCAACATCTGGCCCTTCAGATGTTGCCGAACTACAACTCCCAGCATGCCCTTCAGCTGTCTGGGCATGCTGGGAGTTGTAGTTTTGCAACAGCTGGAGACACACTGGTTGGGAAACATTGTTTCTAACTCAGTGTTTCCTAACCTGTGTGCCTCCAGCTGTTGCAAAACTATAACTCCCAGCATGCACTAAAAGACCATGCATGCTGGGAGTTGTAGTTTTGCAACATCTGGAGGGCCCCAGTTTGGAGACCATTGTATAATGGTCTCCATTCTCCAATCTGTGCTCTTCCAGCTGTTGCAAAACTACAACTCCCAGTATGCACTGACTGTCCAGGCATGCTGGGAGTTTTAGTTCAGCAACATCTGGCCCTTCAGATGTTGCCGAACTACAACTCCCAGCATGCCCTTCAGCTGTCTGGGCATGCTGGGAGTTGTAGTTTTGCAACAACTGGAGACACACTGGTTGGGAAACATTGTCTGTTTCTAACTCAGTGTTTCCTAACCTGTGTGCCTCCAGCTGTTGCAAAACTATGACTCCCAGCATGCACTAACAGACCATGCATGCTGGGAGTTGTGGTTTTGCAACAGCTGATGCAAGCCCCCCCCCCCCCCCCCCCGCCCCGCCACCCCCGTGAATGTACAGGGTACATTCACATGGGCGAGGCTTTTACAGTGGGTTTCTCGCATCTTGAGATGCAGCAAATTTTGCGCTGGGAAACTCACTGTAATCCCCCGCCCATGTGACTGTACCCTAAAAACACTACACTACACTAACACAAAATAAAATAAAAAGTTAAAAACACTACATTTACACATACCCTTACACAGCCCCCCTCCCCCAATAAGAACGTCCGGTACACCACTGTTTCCAAAGCAGAGCCTCCAGCTGTTGAAAAACAACAACTCCCAGTATTGTCGGACAGCCGTTGACTGTCCAGGCATGCTGGGAGTTTTGCAACAGCTGGAGGCACCCTGTTTGGGAATCACTGGCGTAGAATACCCCTATGTCCACCCCTATGCAAATACCTAATTTAGGCCTCAAATGCACATGGCGCTCTCACTTTGGAGCCCTGTCGTATTTCAGGGCAACAGTTTAGGGCGACATATGGGGTATCGCCGTACTCGGGAGAAATTGCGTTACAAGGTTTGGTGGGCTTTTTCTTCTTTAACCCTTCATGAAAAGGAAATGTTGGGGTCTACACCAGAATGTTAGTGTAAAATTTTTTTATTTTTTACACTAACATGCTGATGTTGCCCTATACTTGACATTTTCACAAGAGGTAAAAGGGAAAAAAGCCCCCCAAAATTTGTAACGCAATTTCTCCCGACTACAGAGATACCCCATATGTGAGCGCAAAGTGCTCTGGGGGCGTACAACAAGGCCCAGAAGGGAGAGCGCACCATGTACATTTGAGGTGATTTGCACAGGGGTGGCTGATTGTTACAGCGGTTTTGACAAATGCAAAAAAAACAAAACCCCACATGTGACCCCATTTCGGAAACGACACCCCTCACGGAATGTAATGAGGGGTGCAGTGAGAATTTACCCCCCACAGGTGTCTGACGGATCTTTGGAACAGTGGTCCATGAAAATGAAAACTTGTACAGCCCACTGTTCCAAAGATCTGTCAGACACCAGTGGGGGGCAAATGCTCACTGTACCCCTTGTTACGTTCCTCAAGGGGTCTAGTTTCCAAAATGGTATGCCATGTGTGTTTTTTTTTGCTGTTCTGGCACCTTAGGGGCTTCCTAAATGCGACATGCTCCCCGAGCAAAATTTGCTCTCAAAAAGCCAAATATGACTCCTTCTATTCTGAGCATTGTAGTTCGCCCATAGTGCACTTCAGGTCAACTTATGGGGTACCTCCATACTCAGAAGAGATGGGGTTACAAATTTTGGGGGGTATTTTCTGCTATTAACCCTTGCAAAAAGGTGAAATTAGGGGGAAAACACACATTTTAGTGGAATTTTTTTTTTTTTTTTACATATGCAAAAGTCGTGAAACAGCTGTGGGGTAATAAGGCTCACTTTATTCCTTATTACATTCCTCAAGGGGTCTAGTTTCCAAAATGGTATGCCATGTGGGTATTTTTTGCTGTTCTGGCACCATAGGGGCTTCCTAAATGCGACATGCCCCCGGAGCAAAATTTGCTCTCAAAAAGCCAAATATGACTCCTTCTCTTCTGAGCATTGTAGTTCGCCCATAGTGCACTTCAGGTCAACTTATGGGGTACCTCCATACTCAGAAGAGAAGGGGTTACAAATATTGGGGGGTATTTCCTGCTATTAACCCTTGCAAAAATGTGAAATTTGGGGGGAAACACACATTTTTGTGAAAAAAAAATTTTTTTTTTTACATATGCAAAAGTCGTGAAACACCTGTGGGGTATTAAGGCTCACTTTATTCCTTGTTATGTTCCTCAAGGGGTCTAGTTTCCAAAATGGTATGCCATGTGAGGGTTTTTTGCTGTTCTGGCACCATAAGGGCTTCCTAAATGCAACATGCCCCCCAAAAACCATTTCAGAAAAACGTACTCTCCAAAATCCCCTTATCGCTCTTTCCCTTCTGAGCCCTCTACTGCGCCCGCTGAACACTTTACATAGACATATGAGGTATGTGCTTACTCGAGAGAAATCAGGCTACAAATATAAGTATACATTTTCTCCTTTTACCCCTTGTAAAAATTTAAAAATTGGGTCTACAAGAACATGCGAGTGTAAAAAATGAAGATTGTGAATTTTCTCCTTCACTTTGCTTCTATTCCTGTGAAACACCTAAAGGGTTAAAATGATGACTGAATGTCATTTTGAATACTTTGGGGGGTGCAGTTTTTATAATGGGGTCTTTTGTGGGGTATTTCTAATAAGAAGACCCTTCAAATCCACTTCAAACCTGAACTGGTCCCTGAAAAATAGTGAGTTTGAAAATTTTGTGAAAAATTGGAAAATTGCTGCTGAACTTTGAAGCCCTCTGGTGTCTTCCAAAAGTAAAAACTCGTCACTTTTATGATGCAAACATAAAGTAGACATATTGTATATGTGAATAAAATTTTTTTTTATTTGTAGTATACATTTTCCTTACAAGCAGAGAGCTTCAAAGTTAGAAAAATGCAAAATTTTCCAAATTTTCATCAAATTTTAGGATTTTTCACAAGGAAAGGATGCAAGTTACCACAAAAATTTATCACCATGTTAAAGTAGAATATGTCACGAAAAAACTATCTCGGAATCAGAATGATAACTAAAAGCATTCCAGAGTTATTAATGTTTAAAGTGACAGTGGTCAGATGTGCAAAAAACGCTCTGGTCCTTAAGGCCAAAATGGGCTTGGTCCTGAAGGGGTTAAGCATGACATTAACTATTAGCACATACATAGTTAATTAATTCAGTGTAGAGGCCTGTGTGGTGAGGGTATGATGAGGGCAGATGTTATTACCTTAGGGCAGTGTTTCTCAATCCCAGTCCTCAGGGCGCCCTAACAGGTCATGTTTTCAGGATTTCCTTACTCTTTCACAGGTGATATAATTGTGGTGATGCCTGATTCACTGACCATAATTATGTCAACTGTGAAAGACTAAGGAAATCCTGAAAACACGACCTGTTAGGGGGTCCTGAGGACTGGAATTGAGAAACACTGCCTTAGGGGCAGATGGCAATAACCACTTGTGTTCATGACGCCAAGGCATGGTTTAACCTCTTTACCACCTGAAGGTATACAGTTGGATCCAGGGCTAGGCACGGACCAAATAATGACTCCGACGCCAAGTTACAGAATAACGGCAGCTTTACTGAGGTAGGCAGGTTGACAGTTCAGTTAGGCCCAAGGAGGTGACCAGTGACTTCAGAAACCTTAGGGCTCGCTGGGACTTATAGTGGATTTGGACAATTTGCTGCAGGAACACGCTGACTGTATAAAGACTGATCTTGACTAGACTGACTTGACAGCCTTCACCCCGTATGTAGCTTACCAGGCTTTGACGGGCACAGGTGGTTAGAAGGCTGCTGCGGGCGGGCACAGGCGGTCACACACTATGCCTGCGGGTCCTGCAAATTCTGCAAAATCCAGCACAAGCCTAAATATAATTTGGACTCAGACAGTGACTGACTGTCTCACACTCATAGTGCCCCTCCCAGTACTGTCTCCTCTCCCTAACAACACCCCCCTAACCCCCCCCCCCCCACCACCACCACCACCATTTTGTGGAGCCCACTGAGCTCAGCCTGCCCTGGGGGATTGTGTACTGTAATGTTCGCATGCCAGCCCAGTAGGTCAGAGAAATGCCACCAATGTTCACATACAGAGACAGAAAAGTGTGCTGTGCTGGTGCTGCGGCCCCGGTTGGGTATGTAAGTGACTGCATCTCGTTGATCCTCCCAGCCAGCCTGTTTTGGAATTTTTTAATGTTTTTGCCAGTTCCTGAGGTAGACTTTTCCACAAAATTGCAGTTCTTATGATAAAGGAAGCTTGTTGCCTTTTAAGATTAAAACTTTTTTTTTCTCCAGGTGAAAAAAGTTCCCCTTGTCTTTTGAGGAGGTTTTACCTGGACCTGGAGCAGCTTTTTACCATACTTTTTTGTATGGACCATATATATTGTTAAATAAGTTTATCATATTCCCACTTAAACATCCCTTTTAAAGACGAAACAAATTTATTTTTTTCAATCTTTCCTCATAACTAAGGTGCCCCATGTCCCTTGGTAATTAAGTTGTGCACCTTGATACCTTTTAAAGTTCCAGGGCATTATTCTTTGAATCTATGCCTTAAACTGAACAGCCTATTCCAGGTGAGGCCACACAAATTCTTTATGAGGAGTTAATATTCTGTCATTGTGCCACTGTTTCCATGTCTCTTTTAATACATGAAAATATTGTGGAATATCACGCTAAGATGGCATGTGATAGTACATGTGTGGTGTGGCAATGACAACTTACAGTTTGTGACGCCTAGGTAGCATTACCCTCCACGCTCCAAGGGTAGTAGTTTTCTGGGCTATTTGTTGGGTAATAATAACCACAAATGCCAAAATACACAGGAACAGTTTAAACAGTAATGAAAAGTACACTGGAGTTTGCTGCAGGGCACTGTGGAACTTGTAGTCCATGCTGATTAACTAGCTTCTTGCTTGCTGAATAGAGTTCAGACTGTACTGGCTTGGGTTGTTAACTTCTATGATACACTGAATCTCCACTCCACATAGTTATCCGGCATTAGGGTTAACCACTATGAGGAAACTGTAGATTTCTGGACCGGAGTTGCTCGAGGCTTTCTTTCTCCTGACTGATCAGATAGACAGGTGTTTTCCGCACCAGGACAGCACAATATCCTGCTTTAGAAGCAGCTGCTTAATATTGCATGCTGTTCTGTAGTCTATGATCTAAGTCCACCCAAATCCTTCTCTTCCAGTTTTACTCCCTCTAGGAAATATTATTCATGCAGTTTATTTGTACCCAGATGCTTTTCATCCTCCTGATACATTGATCCTCCTGATTCATTTCATCACAAACCATGTCTACCCCAATAACTGTCTGGTTAGTAAGCAGCATGCTCCTCTCAAGATTGTCTGTAGCCCTCAGTGTTGCATTTTGCTCCTCCAGATCTCTAATGCAAGCTTCCAGATGGACAACATATTTACATCTACCACAGCGATATTCACTCTGGAACTCCTGCCCAGTCATATTTATACGTATGGCACCCTGTGCACTGAGGAAAGCCTTCAATCTTCTAATCCGTTATCCTAATTACAAAAAACAGAGAGAAATCAGTAAAAATAAGTAGCACTTATAGGGACTCTTACCTTCTGCTTTTAACTCCTCTTTTTAACTCCACGTATGCCCAAGTCACTTAGCAGCAAGCCCAGAGTAATGCATCAGATGCATTTTGGAGACTTTAGCAATTGTAAGTGCTAAACTAATTTTTTTTTTCCACATGACACATTTAAGGCTGTCAGAAAGGTTTGCAGGCTTTCATTAACACCCCCCTTAAATGAAGCTCCTACACTCATAGTTAAGTGGATTTCACATTCACACCTCTTGTCTTGTGTTAAAAACAAATTTACTGTGCTGTTGAAACATCTATGCTGTGTTATACAGCGATGTGAATACTTTTATTAAATTTTCCATGCAGCTCATTATAAGTGCATATTAAATGAAGGCAAAATGTTTCATAGGTTATTAGTCTTGTTTATTATTAAAGAAACAGTAAAATAACATTTCTCAAATAGAAAATTATTTCCTCAAAGTATATAAAGATAGGAAATTGTATTTGTCGCTATATGTCCCCAGGTATCCCTTATTGTTGTAAAATAGTTTTCACTTAATAAAAAATATTATGTTCAAGATATAAAATATGTTTAAAACTGTAATAGCAATTATTTCAATTAGTTAAATAAGATATTAAGTACCCATACCTCCATATAAAAAAAAGTATATATTCTTAGTCTGACAACTATAAGTAGATGGGTACTGGTAGCAAATAAATATCAATATTTTGTTAAAGGGCTTTCCAGATATACAATAAAAAAAAAAATACAGTGGGGTTCTTTAACCCCTTAGGCTAAGTTTACACTTGTTTTTTTTTCTGTCAGTTTTTGGAAAATACCACTGCAGTTTTTGAGCCAAAGTTAGAAGTGGATCCATAGGGGAGGAGAAGTATAAACCCTTCCTTTATATGTCCTATTTCTTTTGAATACATTTCTGGCTTTGGCTCAAAACCGCAGTGGCAGTATTACAAAAACTGCCAGAAAAAAACCAAGTGGAAACTTAGCCTTAGGGACTCAGCCCATTTTCATCTTAAGGACGCAGACCTTTTGTGCGATTCTGACCACTCTCATTTTATGCATTAATAACTCTGAGATGCTTTTACCATTTATTCTGATTCTGAGATAGTTTTTTCGTGGCATAATGTATTAGCACAGTGGTAAATTTTCGTCGTTACTTGCATCATTTCTTAGTGAAAAATCCCAAAATTTGATGAAAGTTCTGAAAATTTAGCATTTCTCTAACTTATAAACTTACTGCTTGTAAGGAAAATGAATATTCCAAATAAATTATATATTGATTCACATATACAATATGTCTACTTTATGTTGGCATCATAAAGTTGACATGTTTTTACTTTTTGAAGAAACAAAAAATCTGTATTTTTCAGGGACTAGTTAAGTTTGAAGTGCATTTGAGCGGCTTTTCTTTGAGAAATACCCCATAAATGACCCCATTATAGAAACTGCACAACTCAAAGCATTCAAAATGACATTCAGAAAGTTTGCTAACACTTTAGGTGTTTCACAGGAATAGCAGCAAAGTGAAAGAGAAAATTCAAAGTCTTCATTTTTTACACTCGCATGTTCTTGTAGAGTCATTTTTTGAAAATTTACAAGGGAAATTTTACAAAGGAGAGAAATCCCGCCAAAATTTGTAACCCAATTTCTCTCAAGTAAGGAAATACCTCATATGTACATGTAAAGTGCTCTGTGGGTGCAGCAGAGGGCTCAGAAGGGAAGGAGCAAAAATGGGATTTTGGAGAGTGAATTTTGCTGAAATGGCTTTTGGGGGCAGCATGTCACATTTAGGGAGCCCCTATGGTGCCAGAACAGTAAAAAAAAAAAAAAATAAAACACATGGCATACTGTTTTGGAAACTACACCCCTCAAGGAACGTAACAAGGGATATAGTGAGCCCAAAGGTGTTTGACGACTTTTCGTTAAAGTCAGATGTGTAAATAAAAAAAATGTCACTAGAATACTGTTTTCCCCCAAAATGTTACATTTTTACAAGGGATAATAGGAGAAAATGCCCCCCCCCCAAAATTTGTAACCCCATTTCTTCTGAGTATGGAAATACCCCATGTGTGGACGTCAAGTGCTCAGCTGATGCACTACAATGCTCAGAAGGGAAGGAGTCCCTTTTGGCTTTTGTAAAGCAAATTTTGCTGAAATGGTTTTTGGGGGGCATGTCGCATTTAGGAAGCCCCTATGGTGCCAGAATAGCAAAAAAAAAAACATATTGCATTCTATTTTGGAAACTACACCCTTCAAGGAACGTAACAAGGGGTACAGTGAGCCTTAACACCCTACAGGTGTTTGACGACTTTTTTGTTAAAGTCAGATGTGTAGATGGAAATGTATTTTTTTCACTAAAATGCAGTTTTTTCCCCCTAAATTTTACATTTTCACAAGGGGTAATAGGAGAAAATGCCCCCCAAAATGTTTAACCCCATCTCTTCTATGTATGAAAATACCCCATGTGTGGATATAAAGTGCTCTGCAGGTGAACTACAATGCTCAGAAGAGAAGGAGTGCCATTGAGCTTTTGGAGAGAGCATTCGTTTGGAATGGAAGTCGGGGGCCACATGCGTTTACAAAGCCCCCATGGTGCCAGAACAGTGAACCCCACATGTGACCACCTTTTGTAAACTACACCCCTCACAGAATTTAATAAGGGGTGCAGTGAGCATTTACACCCCCCTGGCGTTTGACAGATCTTTGGAACAGTAGGCTGTGAAAATTAAAAATTACACTTTGTTCTGGTACCATGGGTGCTTTGTAAACACACGTGGCCTTCAATTCCAGACACATTTTCTCTCCAAAAGCCCAATGGCACTCCTTCTCTTCTGAGCATTGTAGTGCGCCAGCAGAGTACTTTACATCCACATATGGGGTATTTTCTTACTCAGAAGAAATGGGGTTACACATTTTGTGGGGCTTTTTTTCATATTTTCCCTTGTGAAAATGAAAAGTTTAGGGTAACACCAGCATTTTTGTGATTTTTTTTCCCATTTTCCCATCCAACTATAACGAAAATTGTCAAACACCTGTGGGGTGTTAAGGCTCACTATACCCCTTGTCATGTTCCGTGACGGGTGTAGTTTCCAAAATGGGGGTCACATGTGGGTATTAATATTTTTTTGCATTTATGTCAGAACCACTGTAAAATCAGCCACTCCTGTGCAAACCACCAATTTAGGCCTCAAATTTACATAGTGCACTCTCACTCCTGAGCCCTGTTGTGCACCCACAGAGCATTTTAGTCCCACATATCGGGTATTTTCATACTCAGGAGAAATTGCATTACCAATTTTGGGGTTCTTTTTTTCCTTTTACCTCTTTTAAAAATGAAAAGTATGATGCAACACCAGCATGTTAGTGTAAAAAATGTATTGTTTTTACAATAACATGCAAGTGTAGACCTCAACTTTACCTTTTTTATAAGGGGTAAAAGGAGAAACAGCCCCCCAGGAACAGCCCCAGTGCCACCTCACTCCTGCTGCTAAAGGATGATAGGTGCCATCTCGGACGGCACCTATCATCCTTTTTTTCCAGGTCACCAGGGACCCAATTAACCCGGAATTGCTGCAAATGGTAGATCTGAATTGCTCGGCGAATTGTTGCGATTGACAACATGTGGGGGGTGGGGGGCTCAGGAAAGCAGGCATCCCGGTCTGATCCCCGCCCGGCGTCCCCATGAGGTTAAAAATGACAAAGGGGACATACTTTTTTGCCTTTCTGAAGTCTCCTAGACCCAGATGGATGCTTGTCACTTTTTATAATATTATTTTTGTGCACTCATACTACAGTAAAAGCTACTGTGGATGTGTTCCATAATGGCAACCAATGCCCCCCAAAAAGGGGATGCATCATAGAACAATAGATCCATAATGCCCAATTAAGAAAAAGTTAAGAAAAACTAGTTCTGTCAGAACCTTATGTTACTTTTTCCAGGCTTACACAGCAAGCTTATGCTTCTATTCGCAGTGGTGCTTGGTACCAACTGCTGACTGCTATGGGGTTTCCCACTCAGAAGTAGAAGGTTTCTGGCTGTGTGCCAGAAACTTTCTGCTTCTGTCAGCATAAGACGCTGGAGAGGTAAGTTTGATTATTTTACTCTTATCAACAGGAAGAAGACCAGGACTACTTCAGGACAAGAGAAAAATATTTTTTTGTTTTACTTTATAAAAGGATTGATAAGGATAATAACTCGAGGTGCTTTTGTTCCAATAATTTTTTTAAAGCCTTATGTGAGTGTGTTCATACTTTTTTGGGGCTTAGTAACAGAAGCCAGATGTTTGATAATGCTAACTCCCCTTCTCCATTAGTACCCCAGTATACAACTGTACTAGGGGTACTGAAAAGAACTAGGTACTGGCAACTTCAGATTGTGAAAACATGATGTTCCAAGATTGAGGTGGTTACAATCTAGTAGTATTAGGCTGGGTAGGGCCAAAGTAAATGGCCCTGGCCACCTTAATGGTACAAGACTGATATTGCTTGGATTGTATGTGGCTGGTTATGGAATATAGGGGACCTCACTTTTATAAACCATCCAGGCACACAACCAAGCAGTAGCATCCTGACATTACTAGGGTGGCAAGGGCCATTTATTTGGGCAGCTGACGGCCAATAAATAACAGCCAGCTACTGCCCAGTACCAGAGCTTCATTTGGACACTCTGGGCCTATTGGTATCAGGCTCTTCCTCTGTGGGTACAGGGATAACACTAAGCCCCAGCTTATTAAAGGATGCTTTTAGATGGGTTTTGCTACTAAGCCAAAAATAAGTACAAAAAGAAACCACACACACCAGATTTAGAAAAATAAAATAAAAATACCCGTTATTACTCTCATTAACCCTTTCAGAAGAAAAAAAAACTTTATTTTGTTGTCCTAAAGTAATCCTGGTCCTCTTCCTGTGGAAAAAAAAATTACTGTGAAAATAGGAGAAAAAAAAAATTAAAAATCAACCATACTTACCTCTTCAGCATTCTCTCCTGACAGAGGTAGAAAGTTTCTGGCAGAGAGCCAGAAAAACATTTTGTTTCTGCTTGGGAAATTGTGTAGCTGTTGACAATTGGAAGTAAGCCTAAACTTTGTATAGCAGCATTGACTTGCTGTGTAGTATTGTGTGGTTTGTGTGTGTGTGTGTGTGCAGGAGGGGTAGATTTCCAAGGTCAACGCGACTGGGCTGGGTAATCTATTAGTTAGCTGGAGATGCATAAAGCTTCACTCAAAGAGAACAGACCAATGATAACCTTAATGCCGAAGCAAACATTTCCTAAAGTTCTGTCCGAACCTTGGCTCTACAGGTTCAATTTGCTCAACACTAGTGTGCAGCGATCCCTTCATCATGTATTGGGTGGCTTGTAATAGACAAATATGAGTGGGAACTGCATAAATTACAAGCGAAACTAAGTTTTCACATTTTCCCTTGAACGACCCTTTCATTTATTCATTTGTTTTTCTCTGCAGACCAATCATAGCTTAAAATTCCTATTTGCAGCATTTTCCTAATAAAATTTTTTGTTCCTATTAAAGCAGTAACATTTTTCATTGCTTCTTATGAAGTAACTTTTATGATGAAATATGAATGTGCTGTAAAAGTGACATTTGACAGCTCTACGATTATGAATAATCAATACTGGAAGTGCCTGCTGTTCTCGTAACAACATGGAAGAAATTCTTGGCTTGGTTATTTTTTTATTATTTCTATCTGGTTATGAAACATATCAAATTAAAATATATAGAGTCATTTATTGATGTAAGTAAAATGGTAAAACAATATACACCTATTACCCAGTGATGTCAGGAGAAAGGTAGCCTCTAGGCAAGTCACATACAATATAACAAAATCTATCATATATTGTTTCCTTACTGCTCTCCTTGAGCTCCTATACATAGGCTGGAATAATTTATATCAGGAATCAATTTCAGAGCTGCAGTATGCATCTTCATTTCATTGATTTGCTATTCAACAAGTTCAGGCCACAGTACATTGAATGATTAAGCACCTTTTATTAACCACTAAAGCGCTGGCTATTTTCCAATGTTCTATGTCACAAATATGCCAATTATTTGTTCTGTTTTTGATTCTAACTAGCAAGTATAACACAGCAGGAAATTACAGCACATGCATACTTCTTACCAGCACTTTTATGTCTAGAGAAGCACTAGACCTGCCTATACCTAGACGCTAGGGCAGTGTTTCTCAAGCGTGGTCCTCAAGACCCCTCAACAGGTTCATGTTTTCTGGATTTCCTTAGTCTTTCACAGGTGATATAATTATGGTCAGTGAATCAGGCATCACCACAGTTATATCCCCTGTGAAAGACTAAGGAAATCCTTAAAACATCACCTGTTGGGGGTCTTGAGGACCGGGGTTGAGAAACACGCGCTAAGAGAACTGCTCTAGATGGACTTTAGAGCTCATTAGTACCAAATCTATGAGCACAAGACTATAGCCAAGTTAGTTGCTATTTAAAAAAAAGTACATTTCTCATATTATAGATGTTTTTTTTTTATATTTTCCTGGGCTATACTCATAAAAGATAAAGATTTTTTCCCAATGCAGAACATCAGCTTTTTTTTATGCACAGGAACACTACAGGACACATAGCCCTTGGGAGATACAACACAACTTTATTTACTTAACCCCTTAAGGACCAGGCCATTTTACACCTTAGGACGAGAGCGTTTTTTGCACATCTGACCACTGTCATTTTAAACATTAATAACTCTGGAATGCTTTTAGTTATCATTCTGATTCCGAGATTGTTTTTTCGTGACATATTCTACTTTAACATGGTGGTAAATTTTAGTGGTAACTTGCATCCTTTCTTGGTGAAAAATCCCCAAATTTGATGAAAAAATTGAAAATTTTGCATTTTTCTAACTTTGAAGCTCTCTGCTTGTAAGAAAAATGGATATTCCAAATAATTATTTTTTTATTCACATATACAATATGTCTACTTTATGTTTGCATCATGAAATTAACGTGTTTTTACTTTTGGAAGACACCAGAGGGCTTCAAAGTTCAGCAGCAATTTTCCAATTTTTCACCAAATTTTCAAACTCACTATTTTTCAGGGACCAGTTCAGGTTTGAATTGATTTTGAAGGGTCTTCATCTTAGAAATACCCCACAAATGACCCCATTATAAAAATTGCACCCCCAAAAGTATTCAAAATGACATTCAGTAAGTGTTTTAACCCTTTAGGTGTTTCACAGGAATAGCAGCAAAGTGAAGGAGAAGATTCACAATCTTCATTTTTTACACTTGCATGTTCTTGTAGACCCAATTTTTTTATTTTTACAAGGGGTAAAAGGAGAAAATGTATACTTGTCTTTGTAGCCCAATTTCTCTCGAGTAAGCACATAGCTCATATGTCTATGTAAAGTGTTAGGCGGGCGTAATAGAGGGCTCAGAAGCAAAGGAGCGACAAGGGGATTTTGGAGAGTGCGTTTTTCTGAAATGGTTTTTGGGGGGTATGTTTCATTTAGGAAGCCCCTATGGTGCCAGAACAGCAAAAAAAAAAAACACATGGCTTACCATTTTGGAAACTAGACCCCTTGAGGAACGTAAAAAGGCATAAAGTGAGCCTTAATACCCCACAGGGGTTTCACGACTTTTGCATATGTAAAAAAAATTTTTTTTTTTCATTAAAATGTGTGTTTCCCCCCAAATTTCCCATTTTTGCAAGGCTTAATAGCAGAAAATAACCCCCAAAATTTGTAACCCCATCTCTTCTGAGTATGGAGGTACCCCATAAGTTGACCTGAAGTGCACTGCAGGCGAATTACAATGCTCAGAAGAGAAGGAGTCATATTTGGCTTTTGGAGAGCAAATTTTGCTAGGGGGGCATGTCGCATTTAGGAAGTCCCTATGGTGCCAGAAGAGCAAAAACTCCACACATGGCATACCATTTTGGAAACTAGACCTCTCACAGAATTTAATAAGGGGTGCAGTGAGTATTTACACCCCACTGGCATTTGACAGATCTTTGGAAAAGTGGGCAGAGCAAATGAAAAATCTGTCAGACACCTGTGGCTTGTAAATGCTCACTGTACCCCTTATTACATTACGTGAGGGGTGTAGTTTCCAAAATGGGGTCACATGTTGGGGGGGTCCATTGTTCTGGCACTATGGGGGCTTTTTAAACACACGTGGCCTTCAATTCCGGACACATTTTCTCTTCAAAATCCTAATGGCGCTCCCTCTCTTCTGAGCATTGTAGTTCGCCCGCCGAGCACTTTACATCCACATTTGGGGTATTTTCTTACTCAGAAGAAATGGGGTTACAAATTTTGGGGGGCTTTTTTCCTATTTTCCCTTGTGAAAATGAAAAAATTAGGGTAAAACCAGCATTTTAGTGAAATTTTTTTTTTTTTTTCATTTTCCCATCCAACTTAAACGAAAATTTGTCAAACACCTGTGGGGTGTTAAGGCTCACTATACCCCTTGTTACATTCCGTGAGGGGTGTAGTTTCCACAATGGGGTCACATGTCGGTACTTATTTTTTTGCGTTTATGTCAGAACCGCTGTAAAATTAGCCACCCCTGTGCAAATCACCAATTTAGGCTTCAAATGTACATAGTGCGCTCTCACTCCTGAGCATTTTGTGCCCACATCTGGGGTATTTCCGTACTCAGGAGAAATTGCGTTACAAATTTTGGGGGTCTTTTTTTCCCTTTTACCTCTTGTGAAAATAAAAAGTATGGGGCAACACCAGCATGTTAGTGTAAAAAAATTTTTTTATACGCTAACAGGCTGGTGTAGACCCCAACTTTTCCTTTTTATAAGGGGTAAAAAGGAGAAAAAGCCCCCCAAAATTTTTTGTGTAATTTCTCCCGAGTACGGAGATACCCCATATGTGGCCCTAAACTGTTTCCTTGAAATATGACAGGGCTCTGAAGTGAGAGAGCACCATGCGCATTTGAGGACTAAATTAGGGATTGCATAGGGGTGGACATAGGGGTATTCTATGCGAGTGATTCCCAAACAGGGTGCCTCCAGCTGTTGCTAAACTCCCAGCATGCCTGGACAGTCTGTGGCTGTCCAGAAATGCTGGGAGTTGTTGTTTTGCAACAACTGGAAGCTCCGTTTTGGAAACACTGCAGTACAATACGTTTTCAATTTTTATTGGGGGGACAGTGTAAGGGGGTGTATATGTAGTGTTTTACCCTTTATTTTGTGTTAGTGTAGTGTAGTGTTTTTAGGGTACATTCACACTGGCGGAGGTTTACAGTGAGTTCCCTGCTAGGAGTTTGCGCTGCGGCGAAAAATTTGCCGCAGATAATACTTGAAGCAGAAAACTTACTGTAAGCCTGCCCGTGTTAATTTACCCTGTACGTTCACATGGGGGGGCAAACCTCCAGCTGTTTCAAAACTACAACTCCCAGCATGTACTGACAGACCATGGAGGCTGGGAGTTGTACTTTTGCAACAGCTGGAGGCACACTGGTATGAAAACCTTCAGTTAGGTTCTGTTATCTAACTCAATATTTTCCAACCAGTGTGCCTCCAGCTGTTGCAAAACTACAACTCCCAGCATGTACTGATCACCGAAGGGCATGCTGGGAGTTGTAATTATGCAACAGCTGGAGGGATCGCAACTACAACTCCCAGCATGCTGAGACAACTGTTTGCTGTCTGTGCATGCTGGGATTTGCAGTTTTGCAACATCTGGAGAGCTACAGTATAGAAACCACTGCAAACTGTAGCCCTCCAGATGCTGCAAAACTACAAATCCCAGCATGCCCTGACAGCAAACAGTTGTGTGGGCATGCTAGGAGTTGTAGTTTTGCTAGATCTGGAGGGCTATAGTTCAGAGATAGTGGTCTCAAACTGTAGCCCTCCAGCTGTTGCAAAACTACAACTCCCAGCATGCCCAAACAGCTGTCTGGGCATGCTGGGAGTTGTAGTTTTGAAACATCTGGAGTGCCCACAGTATAGAGACCACTATATAGTGGTCTCGGACTGCAGCCCTCCAGATGTTGCTAGGCAACTTACCGGCTTCCATCGGATCCAGTTAGCCTGTTGCACGACATCGCCGCCCGCCGATCTCCAACGCCGATTGTTGCCTCCGCAGATTGGTAAGTGGACTCCGGCGCCGGTCCTCTGTTGTTTCCCCGTTCTGCCCTGCCTATTGTGGGTGGACAGGACGGGGAAAACGAAAGTTAACCCCCCTCCCCCGATCTGCTATTGGTGGTCGCATCTAGACCACGAATAGCAGGGATAGCAGGCACCGCTGCCACCTCACTACTATCCCTTAGACAACCACGATCCCCCTTATATTCCAGGTCACCGGGTCACCATAGACCCGTAATGACCCGGAATCGCGCAAATCGCAAGTGTGAATTCACTTGCGATTTGCGCCGACCACCGACATGGGGGGGTCTGATGACCCCCTGGGCATTTGTGCGGGGTGACTGCTGATCGATATCAGCAGTCACCCCGATCGGGTCCCCGCCCGGCGCGCGGCGGGGACCAAAATTCCCACGGACATATGAGTACGTGCCTGTTCCTTAAGACCCAGTGTGCAGGGACGTACTCATGCGTGCTTGGTCCTTAACCCCTTAAGGGTTTTTCAGTTTTTGCACTTTAGTTTTTTCCTCATTACCTTTTAAAAATCATAACCCTTTCAATTTTCCACCTAAAAATCCATATTATGGCTCTTTTTTTGCGTCACCAATTCTAATTTGCAGTGACATTAGTGATTTTACCCAAAAATTCACGGCGAAACGGAAAAAAAAATCATTGTGCGACAAAAATCGAAGAAAAAACGACATTTTGTAACTTTTGGGGGCTTCCGTTTCTATGCAGTGCATATTTTGGTAAAAATTACACCTTATCATTATTCTGTAGGTCCATACGGTTAAAATGATACCCTACTTATATAGGTTTGATTTTGTCGTACTTCTAGAAAAAATCATAACTACATGCATGAAAATGTTTAAAAATGTCATCTGACCCCTATAACTTTTTTATTATTCCACGTACAGGGCGGTACGAGGACTCATTTTTTGCGCCGGGATCTGAAGTTTTTATTGGTATGATTTTTGTTTTGATTGGACTTTTTGATCACTTTTTATTCATTTTTTAATGGTATAAAAAGAGACCAAAATACGTTTTTTTGGACTTTGGAAATTTTTTATGTGTACGCCATTGACCATGCGGTTTAATTAATGATATATTTTTATAGTTCGGACATTTACGCACACGGCGATACCACATATGTTTATTTTTATTTTTATTTACACTGTTTTATTATTTTATGGGAAAAGGGGGGATATTCAAACTTTTATTAGGGAAGGGGTTAAATTACCTTTATTAACACTTTTTTTTTACTTTTTATTTTGCTGTGTTATAGGTCCCATAGGGACCTATAACACTGCACACACTGATCTCTTACACAGATCACTGGCGTGTATTAATACGCCTGTGATCAGTGTTATCGGCGCTTGACTGCTCCTGCCTGGATCTCAGGCACGGAGCAGTCATTCGTTGATCGGACACCGAGGAGGCAGCTAAGGGCCCTCCCGGTGTCCTGTAAGCGGTGAAATCGCGGCGTCCCGAACAGCCCGACTGACTAGCCGGGATAGTTTCACTTTCACTTTAGAAGCGGCGGTCAGCTTTGATTGCCGCTTCTAAAGAGTTAATACCGCACATTTTTATTCATATTAATACCGCACATTTTTATTCATATTAGCCATGGGTCCCGGCCGTTGATGAGCGCCGGGACCGACGCGATGTGATGCGGGGTCGCAGCGCGACCCCGCTTCATATTGCGGGAGCCGCGCAGGACGTAAATATACGTACTGCATCGTTAAGGGGTTAAAGGAGTTATCCAGGAAAAAAGTTTTATTTATTTATTTATTAACTGGCTCCAGAAAGTTAAACAGATTTGTAAATGACTTCTATTAAAAAATCTTAAACCTTTCAGTACTTATAAGTTACTGAAGTTGAGTTGTTCTATTCTGTCTAAGTGCTCTCTGATGACACTTGTCTCGGGAACTGTCAAGAGTAGAAGTAAATCCCCATAGCAATCCTCTTCTACTCTGTGCAGTTCCCGAGATAAGCAGAGATGTCAGCGGATAGCACTGTTGCCAGACAGAAAATAACAACTCAACTTCAGCAGCTGATTATTATTGGAAAGATTAAGATTTTTTAATAGAAGTAATTAACAAATCTTCACTAATATTAATTTCACTAATATTAATAAAAATGATTATTTTAAAAATTTCACAGCCACATACAGTCAGACTTCAGTGCAATTCCTCGACCTTACTATTAGTATTTTAAACAACCATATTTATACTTCCACCTTCACTAAACCGACTGATAGTAATAGTTTTATCCGAATGGACAGTTGCCACCTCCCCATCTCGTTGACCAATATACCCAGAAATCAATTTTTAAGACTCTGCAGAAACTGCACTAATGTGGAACGATATGACAAAGAAGCTGCTACCTTGAGAGAAAAATTTACAGCCAAGGGATATGAAGAAACTTCACTAAAAGCTGAGCAAACAGTAGTGAGAGAGACAGACAGAACTAAATGAATATCCAAAATAAAGTCTCCGAAGGGAAAAATAGGGGCCAATGAACAGTCAACTAAACCCACTGTAAAAATACCTATTATTACACAATATAATAAACACAGTTATGTGCTTCAAAAAATAGTCAAACGCTATTGGCACACTTTACGTGGCGATAAAATTTTGGGAGATATTCTCCCTGAAGCCCCCACATTCGTATACAAAAAAGCCCCCACCATAGGCAACAAGATAGCCCCTACCATAAAATCAATTAAATACGTAGGACCCAAACATCATTCCACCTCAAACTGCTTTTTACAAATAAAACATGTTTTTTTCCCTGTAAAGTTTGCAGGGCCTGTAGAACAACTAATAACTCTCACCCGACAATTGAAGTTAAAAACAAAACGGATAATACTATACACAGAATCAGAAGTCATATCCACTGTAAAACTAAAGGAGTCATTTATGCCATCATTTGCCCCTGTGATAAAACCTACATTGGCAGAACAAAAAGACAATTAGGAATAAGAATTAAGGAACATCTTTATAATATCCAACGAGGATATGATGGACACCCATTATCAGTGCATTACAAACTTTTCCACAAACAATCAGCTGTTGGATCCCGTTTCTTCGGTGTGGAGAAAATTATTCCACACTGGCGGGGGGGGGGGGGGGGGGTGAATTATATTGCACAACTGTCCAGATCGGAGAGCAAATGGATATTCAACTCAAACTCACTGGCCCCCTTCGGATTAAATGAAGAAATGGAACTATTTGGCTTCTTATCATAGAACTTCCACCTATAATACTGCAGCACTATACAAATCTTGCATCTCACCTGTTCCGTAGGGCATTGCGGGGTTAACTGCCAGACCCAGTCCTGCCTATAAGTATTGGTCACACATCCATTCGGCTTATCCCGATGAGGGGAGTCCGTAGTATTTCCGAAATGCGTCGACCAAGTCTTGTGGACCTTACGTGCCCCCCCATAGTGACGTCACTATCCTCGGCTCATTCGAATTAGCCACTTTGCGGTGTGGATGCGGTTTGGTTGAGGCGTTACCGGCCGGAGCGCTCTCCCACTGCCCCGCCAGAAGATCAAAGACCTACCGGAACAGACCAGAGACATCGAAGGACAACAGTCGCAGCGCTGCAGTCCCCCAAAAAACAGCCCACTCAGGATTGAAGCATCACACGTGCAGTTAGTTACCGTTTAACGAAATACAAAGACACTACATCAGTTGTAGACCTCATTCCTCAAACCCTATTCTAGCCTTTAAACCTACACATCCATTTTAAACAGGATTTAATATCAATTTCTATATTATTCAGGTAGGTTGATATTCATATATCAGTCCCTTTTTTTTCCTTTTACTCACTAACTCAGCGCGCACTCCTGTAATATATTTAATTTACAAATCTGTTTAACTTTCTGGAGCCAGTTGATATAAAAAAAAAAGTTTTTTCCTGGATAACCCCTTTAATTGTGGCTGTGTAGCAAAGCCCTGCAATGCGGTTGTGCCTCGAAGGTATCTCAATTCCCTTAAACAGGTACTCCGCTGCTAGACATCTTATCTCCTATCCAAAGGATAGGGGATAAGATGTCTAATCATGGGGGTCCCTCCGCTGGGGCACCCCACTGATCTCCCGCAGCACCTGCGTTCTGGGGGCAGTGGTCATGACGTCACGGCCACGCTTCCTACATTCATGTCTATGGGAGGGGGAGTGACCGTCAACACGCCCCCTCCCATAGACATGAATGGAAGGAGTGTCATTGCAGGGAGGGCGACAAAATCTAGTTTTTTTTGTACAGTGTACAGTGGCTAACATGATTAGATTTTTTTTTAGCTTAGGCTGTCGATGCAGCAACACCAATTAGTATTTTTTTACATACTTAAGCAGGAGAGGCGGAAGTATATATATATATATATATATATATATATATATATATATATATATATACATATATGTGTTTTTTTTTGGTAAATGTTAAAAAATGTTAAACTAACTTGTTTTTGTGTGCAATGGTTTTTTGTGGCCTATTTTTCGTAGGAGACACAGATTCTGGGTCTATCCTCTACATTGGTGGATGTCTTTTGAAGGCACTTTATCCGTTTGGTACCGGACTTTGAGAAGGTATATCTTTTATTATTTCTAGATGAACCTATGTTAATTAATTTGAACTGAATATATATATATATATATATATATATATATATATATATATATATATAACAAGCAGGTGGAGCAGCACTCAAACTGAAGTAGGTGGGTGCAAGCTGTGGTGGGACTTTGGTCCTAGGTCCCTACAGATACAACAGCGGTGAAACACGCTAGCACTCCAAAAGTATTTGCGAGCTAAGTGCCTCACTATTTCATAGTTTCACATTTGCATCTATTACACCATAGCTGTATAGCTCTCCATGTTTTAACTGCATATTCATGTTGCACCTATATCCTTGTGCTGGCAGTGTGCTGCTGCATTCTTCTGTTGCTGTATAACTAGCCTAGTAGTGTGCACCTGTAGGCCAGGTCCATATAATAGTTTGGTATCAACTAAAGTGCTGGCTGACTTATTCTTTGTCTGTATTGCACATACGGGGGAGTGGCTACCTCCATGTTGGCCTTGCACCCCACCCACCTCTATCAGGTGTGTATATAAGGTGTCTTGGATGTTCCAGATCCTGCCATGCTTACTGAACTGTTCACACAGAGGCATATTCACAGTGTAGGGTCCGTCCCAATGAGGCCACCTTATCGCGGTGGGACGGTCCAAGCTATTTGACCGCCGGCGGAGACAAATTTGCGAGCTAAGTGCCTCACTATTTCATAGTTTCACATTTGCATCTATTACACCATAGCTGTATAGCTCTCCATGTTTTAACTGCATATTCATGTTGCACCTATATCTTTGTGCTGGCAGTGTGCTGCTGCATTCTTCTGTTGCTGTATATTTAGCCTAGTAGCGTGCACCTGTAGGCCAGGTCCATATAACAGTTTGGTATCAACTAAAGTGCTGGCTGACTTATTCTTTGTCTGTATTGCACATACGGGGGAGTGGCTACCTCCATGTTGGCCTTGCACCCCACCCACCTCTATCAGGTGTGTATATAAGGTGTCTTGGATGTTCCAGATCCTGCCATGCTTACTGAACTGTTCACACAGAGGCATATTCACAGTGTAGGGTCCGTCCCAATGAGGCCACCTTATCGCGGTGGGACGGTCCAAGCTATTTGACCGCCGGCGGAGACAAATTTGCGAGCTAAGTGCCTCACTATTTCATAGTTTCACATTTGCATCTATTACACCATAGCTGTATAGCTCTCCATGTTTTAACTGCATATTCATGTTGCACCTATATCTTTGTGCTGGCAGTCAGTGGCGTCGCTAGGGGAGGGGCCAGAGGGGGCCATGGCCCCCCCTAGATCAGGCCGTGTCCCCCCTTGGGCCCCCCCAATTTAAAATAAATAGGGATGTCCCATACATCGATGGCTCCGCCCCCAGCACAGGAGAGGACGGGCCGAGAGCTGACAGGTCACACAACAGAGCGGCCGCTTCATGTGAGGTGAGTGATGTCCTGTGTCCTCCCTCTCTCCCCCCTGATCAGCAGTCTATCCTGGGGCAGAGTATTGTGTATGGTAGCAGTCCAGTAGGGTCACTTTCCCTCCTCCAGTGTCCACAGGTCACTAACAGGCCACATTATCACAAAAATTTTTGGGAAAAATCGCGGCAAAAATTGCGCGCTTTTACCGCGATTTTTCGTAAATCGCGGTAAAACAGCGCAATTTTTGCCACGATTTTTCCATAAATTGTTCTGGTAATGTGACCTGTTGGTGACCTGTGGACACTGGAGGAGGGAAAGTGACCCCTCTGGAAGGACAACATGTGAACACATTAACCCCTCATTAACCCCTCAAGGGTACATTCACATGTACAGGATCTGCTGCATATTTTTGCTGCATATTTTGTGCAGCTGATTTTGCAAACCATTAGCTTCAATAGGTAGCAAAATCAGCTGCAGAAAATATGCAGCAGATCCTGTACGTGTGAGCGTATCCTAAGGGCTCATTCAGGGATGGATCCACAGTGTATTTTACGCTGCGGATCCGCCGACAATGGACCCTACAGTGCTGCCTCCATCTGTGCCTGCTCATAATGGCAATCCTCCGCTACGAGCAGACATGCTTTGATGTGTATACTCGCACACATCATGGCCGTGCCTCCTGCTCTCTGAGCTAGGCCGAGAGCAGCCGTGATGTGTGCGAGTATACACATCAAAGCGTGTCTGCTCGTAGCGGAGGATTGCCATTATGAGCAGGCACAGATGGAGGCAGCACTGTAGGGTCCATTGTCGGCGGATCCGCAGCGTAAAATATGCTGAGGATCCATCCGTGTAAATGATCCCTAAGGACACAAGGCGTATGTGTACGCACAGTGCCTGCTCCCACTGTGTTGTATAAATCATTAGCTAGAACCCTCGACTAATGCCAGACATCCCCAATCAGGCTGATGTCTGACATTAACACTTTAGATGCCGCTATCAAAGTTGATGGTAGTGTCCAAAAGTTTTAACGCCTTAAGGTCCGAGCGTTTTTCCGTTTTTGTACTTTTGTTTTTTCCTCCTTACCTTTTAAAAATCATAACCCTTTCAATTTTGCACCTAAAAGTCCATATGATGGCTTATTTTTTGCACCACCAATTCTACTTTATAATGACATCAGTCATTTACCCAAAAATCTATGGCAAAAACGGAAAAAAAATCATTGTGTGTTTATATATATATATATATATATATATATATATATAAATATATATATATATATATGTATATATATATATATATATATATATATATATATACACATACACACGTTTTAAAATTGCCCCCCCACTTTTGTCACTGGCCCCCCATGTGCCCCCCCTAAATTTGAATGCTGGAGACGCCACTGCTGGCAGTGTGCTGCTGCATTCTTCTGTTGCTGTGTATATATATGTATATATATATATATATATATATATAAAACAAGCAGGTGGAGCAGCACTCAAACTGAAGTAGGTGGGTGCAAGCTGTGGTGGGACTTTGGTCCTAGGTCCCTACAGATACAACAGCGGTGAAACACGCTAGCACTCCAAAAGTATGGTGAATAGTGGCTTTATCATCACCCAAAAATGTATAGCAACGTTTCAGACACCTCACGTGGCCATCATCTGGTTCTTAATATTTTAATTATTAAAGATATTTTTCTATAATTCTTATGGCTGTGGCTGACATTAACTATAAATTTGTGGCATTGGATGTAGGCGGATATGGGACCTCACCAGACTCAAGGGTGTTGCAGGACTCAAACTTCTCATGACCCATATTTCTTTGCTCCCACCCAGACCTCTTCCTGGAACCTCTGATTCAGCTCCTTTTGTAATGGTGTCTGATGAGGCTTTTTGGCTCTCCACCAACCTCCTGAGACCATTTCCAAAGCGAGGCTTAGATTCCAGGAAGAGGATCTTTAGTTATCATCTAAGCCGAGCCCAAAAGGTTGTAGAATGTGCTTTTGGCATAATGGCAAACCAGTGGAGAGTTCTTATCACTGTAATCTGCTTAACCCCTTAAGGACCCAGGGTTTTTCCGTTTTTGCATTTTCGTTTTTTCCTCCTTACCTTTAAAAAATCATAACTCTTTCAATTTTGCACCTAAAAATCCATATGATGGCTTCTTTTTTGCACCACCAATTCTACTTTGTAATGACGTCAGTCATTTTACCCAAAAATCATAACTACATGCAGGAAAATGTATACGTTTAAAATTGGCATCTTCTGACCCCTATAACTTTTTTATTTTTACGCGTATGGGATGGTATGAGGGCTCATTTTTTGCGTCGTGATCTGAATTTTATAGCGGTACCATTTTTGCATTGATAGGACTTATTGATCGATTTTTTCATGATATAAAAAGTGACCAAAAATGCACTATTTTGGACTTTGGAATTTTTTTGCGCGTACGCCATTGACCGTGCGGTTTAATTAATGATATATTTTTATAATTCGGACATTTACGCACGCGGCAATACCACATATGTTTATTTTTGTTTACACAGTTTTTTTTTTTTAAATGGGAAAAGGGGGTGATTCAAACTTTTATTAGGGAAGGGGTTAAATGATCTTTATTCACTTTTTTTTCACTTCTTTTTGCAGTGTTTATAGCTCCCATAGGGAGCTATAACACTGCACACACTGATAGGAGACCCTCCCCGTGTCCTACAGCTGTTCGGGACGCCACGATTTTGCCGCGGCGATGAAGAAAAGCCCCCTGAGCTAGCCGGCAGTGATTTAGTTTCACTTTAGATGCGGCATTCAACTTTGAACACCGCGTCTAAAAGGTTAATAGTGTGCGGCACCGCGATCAATGCTGCGCGCTATTAGCCACGGGTCCCGGCCGTTGTTAGAGGCCAGGCCCGACCCGCTATGACGCCACTCGTTATAGAATGGGAGCGGACTCCTGACGTTCAGGTATGCCCTGGGTCCTCAACAGGTTAAATATAGAGACCGTTGATCAAGTGGTGAAAGCATGCTATGTTCTTCATAACTATGTCCGAGACCATAATGGTTTGGAAATAGATTTTGAATAAAATCTTGCATCCTTTCTGACCTCAATCATCTGGAATACATGTAGGCTATATTTAAGTGGCTTACGTGTGCGAGATCGTTTTGCAGATTCTTTTTTCTCTCCTGAAGGTTCGGGGCCCTAGCAAGAGGCATATCTTTCTGGGAGCTAATCTTAATGTTGTTTTTTTTGTTTGTTTGTTTGTTTAGTGTGAAGCAATACTAAATATGTTTTTACATTTTTGTGATTATAAGAAAAAGACATTAAACACTGGACACTTGAACGTTTTTGTTAAATATTTTATAAAAATAAAGACCAAACTGGTGAATAATTAGCCAAATAAGGGCCTAAATTAACGCAAATAGACCCTCATGGGATAAAAAAAAATCTAAATTACAAACACACACAACATAAAGTGTATGGCACATTATACACAAGAGAAAACTGTGAAACTTATAAAATAAATTCAAAACTTGTCCTGTGTGGACCTAAGGGAAGCGGTGAAGTCAGAGTAACCTTAAAGGGGTACTCTGCCCCTAGACATCTTATCCCCTATCCAAAGGATAGGGGATAAGATGTCAGATCGCCGCGGTCCCGCTGCTGGGGAGCCCTGGGATCCCCACTGCGGCACTGCGCTATCATTACAGCACAGAGAGAGTTCGCTCTGTGCGTAATGACGGGCAATATGGGGGACGGAGCAGCGTGACATCATGGCTCCGCCCCTCGTGACATCACGGCCCGTCCCCTTAATGCAAGTCTATGGGAGGGGGCGCGACGACCGCCGCGCCCCCTCCCATAGACTTGTATTGAAAGGGGCGGGCCGTGATGTCACGAGGGGCCGTGACGTAACGATGCTCCGGCCCCTCTACTGCCCGTCATTACGTGCAGAGCGAACTCGCTCTGTGCTGTAATGAGAGCGCTGTGCCGCAGCTGGGATCCCAGGGATCCCCAGCAGCGGGACCACAGCGATCTGACATCTTATCCCCTATCCTTTGGATAGGGGATAAGATGTCTAGAGGTGGAGTACCCCTTTAACTGTGTTGCTGTTGAGGAGGTGGTACAGGAGGGTTGGGTTGATAGTATTGGGGTGCTTGATGGATAGGAGGATACAAACCATGCATCTGAGCTTCATTACGACTACCATAATGTGAAGCATCTGATGAATAAAAACTAGGTGGTCTAGGAGGGGAGAACACAGTATGCTCAACATGATGCCACTCGGTTTGTGTAGCAGAGTCCCTGCATGCAGGTTCTTCTGCTTTCCTGTTCTGGTCTGATGGAGTGCACTGGGACATCATCTGAAGTGGTAAGGTTGGTGCTGGAGGGGGATGGTATGGTGGGGAAAAATACTCTGTGCAGCCCAGTATGAAGGTCATGCAGCATGTCCTATTTGGTAAATCCATTTTACCCGCAATCTCTGGACTAGCACCCTACCACATGCGTCATTATCATCCTCCGTAATCCCACCCCCTAAAACTTAACTTTTATTAAGGTCACTATAATGATAATGATGTGGTGATCAACTGTATTAAAATGACCCTCCTTGTGTATCTATATATATATATATATGGTTGGTGGACTCTGAGCTAATTGCTTCCTAGTAGTTAGTCATAGCCAGTGATCTGCAGTCTCACTGGTTAGTAAGACACAAGGAAGGTTGTATTAAAAAACTGCTTATGCCCCCTCTACATGTTTCGTTGCGGCAGCAACGTCTTCAGGAGGGAAATGGGCATCAACCTAAGTTGTCAACTCCCCAACTATTTATGGACCAGATCGTCAACCTGACACCGCCCCAGACATCGTTTTGACCAATCAGTATTCGCTGATCCTATCGAGCTATCACGCTCACCTGCTGTTGAAGATACCTATACGGCACCACCAATCAGGTAAGAGCTTCCCTCGTACCTCATCCGTGCGCGCCTCCTGGCGTTTACACCTATGTTCGTCAGCGTGTCTTTGTTTACTTCCGTTATCTGGTCCGCGCATGCGCATTGCCGCTCGGCTCATTCCTATCTTAGCGCAAGCGCACTGGATATCGGGCGGCACTTAGAATTATTCTGTTAGTATTCTAAATAGCGCATGCGTAAGTATAATTCTCCATCTTACTGTTGACAGATTATTTATGTAGTAAACTTAAACCTTGCAGGTTGGCATTAACCCATGCCTATCTAATGACCCAAAGAGATATTATGTTAGATCTTATAATTATACTCATTACTTTTCATTACTAGGTCACAGTGTTTATATAGTGATACAGTACCAATGTGTGTCATTTTGGTCTGAGTATCCATCATGGGTAATTGATATTAACCATGACATATAGATTACACCATAATATGGGTATGTTAAATTTTATAAGCATCAGGTCAAAGACAAAGAGGATCACAGAAACCTACTAACATCTGCTAGATGTAATTAGCAGAAATAGTAGTATACTTGAGTATTCCATGGGACTCATCTTATGGGCACCTCACTATTGTGGTTAAGGTGACCTTAGATATTATTCACATGGCAACTGTACGGGTTCACAGTGTATGTGGTCATTAGAGAGGTCCTACATGCCAATATTATTCTGGGCTGCATATATATTGTGTCTGGTCCATCCTGTGTGAGGGAGTATACAACTTAAAAAATCTACCAATATAACTAAATAATAAATAAATAAGCACAAATTGTGCTAATAACATTGTCGCAACGAATCATAGGAAGGCTGTGAAGGAGAATCCTTCATTCAACCCATTAGGCGACAGGCTTTTCAGCCTGTAAATCCATTTGGCTTCTTCTCGAAGGAGAATCTTATCAATATTCCCCTTCCTGGGGCCTAATCTTAATTGGCACAATCCCCAGAACTTCAAGTCCTGTAATCTACCTCCATGCATAGCATGCATGTGTCTTGCCACAGGTGTGTCAATATTCAACCTGATGTTACTGAGGTGTTGACAAATCCGTCTCCTAAACTCCTGCGTGGTTTTGCCCACGTATTGCTTGGGGCATCCACAGCTGGCAATGTATATGATGTTCCTAGACCTACAATTCATGAACTGTCTAATTTCGTACTCACGGTTGTCCACTGGATTAACAAATTTCTTAATCCTCGGTAAGTATGGGCAGAAACTGCACTTACCACAGCTGTAGGAGCCAGTTGTTTTGCTCCTCAACCAACTGTGGGGTTCACTCTCCTGGGAGAAGTGACTCCTCACTAGGAGTTCTTTCAGATTAGGCCCCTGACGGAAGGTTACATTTGGTTTGTTCCCTATCGCGTCTGCTAAATCAGGATCCCCTGATAGCATATGCCAATGGCGACGTAATATCTGCATGACGGCATCCGTATAGCCATCATAAGTGCCGATGCAGCGGATCTTCTGTTGAGAAGGACCATTGCTTCCTCCATGTCCTTTTGGTTTGTCATCCAGGAGAGATTTCCTATCACTCCCTATTGCCCTATGGTAAGCCGACTTTAGATGTTTTTTCGGGTATCCCCTCTGTCGGAAACGATTGTACAGTTCACGACTCTCTTTCTGGAATGTAACCTCCTCGGAGCAGTTCCGCTTGGCCCTCAAGTACTGGCCAATAGGTATGCTCCTCTTTAGAGATCCCGGATGCCAGCTTTCCCAGTGCAATAGTGCATTAACCGATGTAGGTTTCCTATAGATCTCGGTTTGTAACCTATTGTATCCGTCCACATAGATGTGAACATCCAGGAAGTTTATCTCCTTGCCTCCAATTTCATAAGTGAAGGCCATGCCTATCTCATTAGAGTTTAACCTAGTGACGAATTCTGAAAACAAATCCCTCTCACCATCCCACAGAATGAGGACGTCATCTATATAACGTCCCCAAAATAAAATGTGCTCGGTATAGTGATAAAGTGTCTCACCAAAAACAAAAGTGTCCTCCCACCACCCCAAAAATAAATTAGCATAATTAGGTGCACATGAGGCCCCCATCGCGGTGCCTTGTGTCTGGTGATAGTATTTACCATTGAAAAGAAAATAGTTGTGCTTCAAGACAAAATCCAAAAGTGCATATACAAAATCATTGTGCTCAGAAAAATAAGTGCTCCTAGTGCTCAAAAAGTGTCTGATGGCTATCAGGCCTAGTTCGTGTCTGATGTTGCTATATAAGCTTTCCACGTCTAGACTGGCCAGAATCATAGAATCTGTGACAGTAATGTCCTGAATTTTCTTAAGTGTATCTTTAGTGTCACGTAAATGTGATGGTAGTGAGGTGACAAAAGGTGCAAAAACTAAATCCAAATAAATACTCGCCCTGTTACGCCGAGCGCTCCGGGTCCCCGCTCCTCCCCGGAGCGCTCGCTTCTCTCTCTCTGCTGCAGCGCTCCGGTCACGTCCTCTGACCCGGGGCGCTGCGATCCCGCTGCCAGCCGGGATGCGATTCGCGATGCGGGTAGCGCCCGCTCGCGATGCGCACCCCGGCTCCCCTACCTGACTCGCTCCCCGTCTGTTCTGTCCCGGCGCGCGCGGCCCCGCTCCCTAGGGCGCGCGCGCGCCGGGTCTCTGCGATTTAAAGGGCCACTGCGCCGCTGATTGGCGCAGTGGTTCCAATTAGGGTAATCACCTGTGCACTTCCCTATATTACCTCACTTCCCTTGCACTCCCTTGCCGGATCTTGTTGCACTTGTGCCTAGTGAAAGCGTTCCCTTGTCTGTTCCTAGTCCGTGTTCCTGACCTCCTGCCGTTGCCCCTGACTACGATCCTTGCCGCCTGCCCCCGACCTTCTGCTACGTCCGACCTTGCTTCTGCCTACTCCCTTGTACCGCGCCTATCTTCAGCATCTTCAGCAGCCAGAGAGGTGAGCCGTTGCTAGTGGATACGACCTGGTCACTACCGCCGCAGCAAGACCATCCCGCTTTGCGGCGGGCTCTGGTGAAAACCTGTAGTGGCTTAGAACCGGTCCACTAGCGCGGTCCTCGCCATCCCTCTCTGGCACAGAGGATCCACTACCTGCCAGCCGGCATCGTGACAGTAGATCCGGCCATGGATCCCGCTGAAGTTCCTCTGCCAGTTGTCGCTGACCTCACCACGGTGGCCGCCCAGCAAGCCCGACAGATCGCCCTTCTAACCCGTCAGCTGTCGGAAATGTCCACCATTTCGCACCAACTTCAGTCGCAACTTCTCCAGCAATCTTCTCCTCCGCCAGCTCCTGCACCTCCTCCGCAGCGAGTGGCCACTCCTAGCCTCCGCCTGTCCTTGCCGGACAAATTTAATGGGGACTCTAAGTATTGCCGTGGCTTTCTTTCGCAATGTTCCCAGCACTTGGAGATGATGTCGGACCAGTTTCCTACTGAAAGGTCTAAGGTGGCTTTCGTGTTCTGCCTTCTGTCTGGAAAAGCCCTGTCATGGGCCGCACCGCTCTGGGACCGCAATGACCCCGTCACTGCCTCTGTACACTCCTTCTTCTCGGAAATTCGAAGTGTCTTTGAGGAACCTGCCCGAGCTTCTTCAGCCGAGATTGCCCTGCTGAACCTGGCCCAGGGTGTTTCTTCCGTTGGCGAGTACGCCATTCAGTTCCGTGCTCTTGCTTACAAGTTGTCCTGGAATAGTGAGATTCTCTGCGCGACCTTTAAAAAAGGCCTATCCAGCAACATTAAAGATGTTCTGGCCGCACGAGAGACTCCTGCTGACCTACATGAACTCATTCATCTAGCCACTCGCATTGACATGCGTTCTTCCGGATGGCGTCTGGAGCTCCGCCTGGATATGGACTTTGTTCGCACGAAGCGTTTTTTCTCTCCGGCTCCTCTCTCCTCTGGTCCTCTGCAATCTGTTCCTGTGCTTCCCGCCGCGGAGGCTATGCAAGTTGACCGGTCTTGCTTGACACCTCAAGAGAGGACACGACGCCGCATGGAGAATCTTTGCCTGTACTATGCCGGTACCGAACACTTCCTGAAGGATTGTCCTATCCGTCCTCCCCGCCTGGAAAGACGTACGCTGACTCCGCACAAAGGTGACACAGTTCTTGATGTCAACTCTGCTTCTCCACGCCTTACTGTGCCTGTGCGGATATCTGCCTCTACCTTCTCCTTCTCTACTATGCTCTTCTTGGATTCCGGATCTGCAGGAAAATTTTTTTTGGCCTCTCTCATCAACAGGTTCTACGTTCCTGTGACCAGTCTCGCCAGACCCCTCTACATCTATTGTTGTTACAATAAAAGATTGGACTGTCTCGTACGTTTCCACACAGAACCCCTCCTAATTTGCATCGGACCTCATCATGGAAAAATTGAGTTTTTTTTCCTCAGGTTCTTTGGCCCCAAGAAGAGGGGGAGACCCAAGGGGGGGGGTACTGTTACGCCGAGCGCTCCGGGTCCCCGCTCCTCCCCGGAGCGCTCGCTTCTCTCTCTCTGCTGCAGCGCTCCGGTCACGTCCTCTGACCCGGGGCGCTGCGATCCCGCTGCCAGCCGGGATGCGATTCGCGATGCGGGTAGCGCCCGCTCGCGATGCGCACCCCGGCTCCCCTACCTGACTCGCTCCCCGTCTGTTCTGTCCCGGCGCGCGCGGCCCCGCTCCCTAGGGCGCGCGCGCGCCGGGTCTCTGCGATTTAAAGGGCCACTGCGCCGCTGATTGGCGCAGTGGTTCCAATTAGGGTAATCACCTGTGCACTTCCCTATATTACCTCACTTCCCTTGCACTCCCTTGCCGGATCTTGTTGCACTTGTGCCTAGTGAAAGCGTTCCCTTGTCTGTTCCTAGTCCGTGTTCCTGACCTCCTGCCGTTGCCCCTGACTACGATCCTTGCCGCCTGCCCCCGACCTTCTGCTACGTCCGACCTTGCTTCTGCCTACTCCCTTGTACCGCGCCTATCTTCAGCATCTTCAGCAGCCAGAGAGGTGAGCCGTTGCTAGTGGATACGACCTGGTCACTACCGCCGCAGCAAGACCATCCCGCTTTGCGGCGGGCTCTGGTGAAAACCTGTAGTGGCTTAGAACCGGTCCACTAGCGCGGTCCTCGCCATCCCTCTCTGGCACAGAGGATCCACTACCTGCCAGCCGGCATCGTGACACGCCCCCTGTGTAAGGCAATCATTGCCCGACACTATCGGGCGCCCTCTAATGGGGTTCACTAACTTGTGAGTTTTAGGTAAAGCATAAAAGGTGGCTAAAGTGGGGTGAGGGTTAAACATAAATTTAAACTCCTGATCTGAAATGAGTGATTTACTCCTGGCTTCACTCAAAAAGTTCTTATAGGTTTCCAAATAGGCTGATGTAGGATCTGTTGGTAAAATCTCATATTTTTCTCTATCTGAGAGGAGTGTCATCACCATGTCAGTGTATTGTATTTTATCCATGATGACGATGTTACTCCCTTTGTCTGAAGGTTTGATCACTATAGTGTCATCTGCCCTCAAACTTAGTAATGCCTGTTGCTCATCTTGGGGTAAGTTGTTCATCTCCATATTTCCCTTGGGACGGATACTCTCTATGTCCCGAGTCACAGATGTAACAAACATTTCCACATTTGGATACTGTGAGAAATGAGGGGTCATCTGTGACTTGGGTTTGAGATCTGTGAATGGAGCCATGAACTGAAGCTGGTAGCCTTCACTCTCCAACCAAAGTTCATGGAGGTTATTGCGTGTTTCTTCATCACTTTGTAAGATAGATCGTGCATCGGAGTTGTATTGTATATGCCATTTATGAAGTGCAACCTTCCTAGCAAACATATTGATGTCCTTTATCCAAGAAAACTTATCAAACCTTGGTATGGGTGCAAAGGACAAACCACGACTCAAAAGTTTATTTTCTGTTGAGTTCAGTTCCCGTGAGGAGAAATTGAAAATCTGTAATTTATTGTCAGGTTGTTCACCTATGTCATATCCGTCCTCCCTGGTTGTGAAAGCAGGGGCGGGCCTAAAAAAGGCATACCTGCTTGTGGGGGGGCCTGTGTTAGAAACATAGGCATAGTCGTTTGGCTTGATGCCAAATTCGCTTGCTGAGACATGGTCTGAGAGCGTGTGGTCACACCACAACGGGTTGCTTGTCCCAGTGGTCCAACATATGGTAAACCACCACCACCACCAGCAAATAGAGCTGGTGTATTTGGACCTTGTGTAGTGTTGGCACCTGTCGGGCCTACTGCGGGACATGACTGTTGTCGTTGATTAAACTGGTGTGATGTATTATAAGATCTGGGCTGGGGAGTTCTCTTATTTCCCTGTTGTCTACCCCTATAGTACTTAGCCTTCCTTCTGTTTGGTGGTCTCTGTGACCCACCCACATCGGAGAAGGCCCCTTCTGTGCCCGATGTGTCCGACTCAGAGTAAGTCCTCCCTGAGTTGGTCTGTATAGGCACAGTTGAGGGTCTGCCCTGTGCTCGATTCTGACTTTTATAGGTGTAAACCTGATCGGAGGTAAAGTCCGTATAGTCCCTGACAAATTTCTTATGTTTTTTCTCCTTTATTTCAGTCTTATATAGTTCCAGGTGGGTTTTTAGTTTGTTCTCAAGTGCTACAAACTCAGGATTATTAGCAAAGTTCTGGATCTCCCTGATTTGGCCTTCCAACTCAGTATTCACTTGTATTAGATATTTTTTCTCGTATTCAAGAAGATAAGAGATAAGACGTAGGGAGTTCTCTGTTTGTAATTGTTCCCAACCTTTGAGGAATGAGGTATCCTCCCTATGTGAGTTGGGCGTGATATGGATCCTAAGACCTCTGTAGACCAATTTCTGTTGGAGGTAAGTCTCAAAACTTGCTACCTCCCACCAGGATCTTATGCAATTTTTATAGGTTTTGGAAATGTTTTTAAATGCTTGCTGTATATTCGTTTGATCTAATGGTAAAGTATTCGTAGAGAATACATGTGAGGCTTCTATGGCCAAACTATCCAAGTTAGGACGTTGCGACAAAAAACCGGCCATTACATACCATGTGCCGAAAATATGGGGTGAAACCAGAGAACTAAATCTCACATATCATAAACAACAATTATTTACCCCGGAATGGGTTAGGGTCAATTGAACATAAACACCATTGACCAAGGGACAAAACCCTAGGTCACTAATACCCTTCTTAATCCCACCCCCTAAAACTTAACTTTTATTAAGGTCACTATAATGATAATGATGTGGTGATCAACTGTATTAAAATGACCCTCCTTGTGTACCTATATATATATATGGTTGGTGGACTCTGAGCTAATTGCTTCCTAGTAGTTAGTCATAGCCAGTGATCTGCAGTCTCACTGGTTAGTAAGACACAAGGAAGGTTGTATTAAAAAACTGCTTATGCCCCCTCTACATGTTTCGTTGCGGCAGCAACGTCTTCAGGAGGGAAATGGGCATCAACCTATGTTGTCAACTCCCCAACTATTTATGGACCAGATCGTCAACCTGACACCGCCCCAGACATCGTTTTGACCAATCAGTATTCGCTGATCCTATCGAGCTATCACGCTCACCTGCTGTTGAAGATACCTATACGGCACCACCAATCAGGTAAGAGCTTCCCTCGTACCTCATCCGTGCGCGCCTCCTGGCGTTTACACCTATGTTCGTCAGCGTGTCTTTGTTTACTTCCGTTATCTGGTCCGCGCATGCGCATTGCCGCTCGGCTCATTCCTATCTTAGCGCAAGCGCACTGGATATCGGGCGGCACTTAGAATTATTCTGTTAGTATTCTAAATAGCGCATGCGTAAGTATAATTCTCCATCTTACTGTTGACAGATTATTTATGTAGTAAACTTAAACCTTAAATGACCCAAAGAGATATTATGTTAGATCTTATAATTATACTCATTACTTTTCATTACTAGGTCACAGTGTTTATATAGTGATACAGTACCAATGTGTGTCATTTTGGTCTGAGTATCCATCATGGGTAATTGATATTAACCATGACATATAGATTACACCATAATATGGGTATGTTAAATTTTATAAGCATCAGGTCAAAGACAAAGAGGATCACAGAAACCTACTAACATCTGCTAGATGTAATTAGCAGAAATAGTAGTATACTTGAGTATTCCATGGGACTCATCTTATGGGCACCTCACTATTGTGGTTAAGGTGACCTTAGATATTATTCACATGGCAACTGTACGGGTTCACAGTGTATGTGGTCATTAGAGAGGTCCTACATGCCAATATTATTCTGGGCTGCATATATATTGTGTCTGGTCCATCCTGTGTGAGGGAGTATACAACTTAAAAAATCTACCAATATAACTAAATAATAAATAAATAAGCACAAATTGTGCTAATAACATTGTCGCAACGAATCATAGGAAGGCTGTGAAGGAGAATCCTTCATTCAACCCATTAGGCGACAGGCTTTTCAGCCTGTAAATCCATTTGGCTTCTTCTCGAAGGAGAATCTTATCAATATTCCCCTTCCTGGGGCCTAATCTTAATTGGCACAATCCCCAGAACTTCAAGTCCTGTAATCTACCTCCATGCATAGCATGCATGTGTCTTGCCACAGGTGTGTCAATATTCAACCTGATGTTACTGAGGTGTTGACAAATCCGTCTCCTAAACTCCTGCGTGGTTTTGCCCACGTATAGCTTGGGGCATCCACAGCTGGCAATGTATATGATGTTCCTAGACCTACAATTCATGAACTGTCTAATTTCGTACTAGTGAGGAGTCACTTCTCCCAGGAGAGTGAACCCCACAGTTGGTTGAGGAGCAAAACAACTGGCTCCTACAGCTGTGGTAAGTGCAGTTTCTGCCCATACTTACCGAGGATTAAGAAATTTGTTAATCCAGTGGACAACCGTGAGTACGAAATTAGACAGTTCATGAATTGTAGGTCTAGGAACATCATATACATTGCCAGCTGTGGATGCCCCAAGCTATACGTGGGCAAAACCACGCAGGAGTTTAGGAGACGGATTTGTCAACACCTCAGTAACATCAGGTTGAATATTGACACACCTGTGGCAAGACACATGCATGCTATGCATGGAGGTAGATTACAGGACTTGAAGTTCTGGGGATTGTGCCAATTAAGATTAGGCCCCAGGAAGGGGAATATTGATAAGATTCTCCTTCGAGAAGAAGCCAAATGGATTTACAGGCTGAAAAGCCTGTCGCCTAATGGGTTGAATGAAGGATTCTCCTTCACAGCCTTCCTATGATTCGTTGCGACAATGTTATTAGCACAATTTGTGCTTATTTATTTATTATTTAGTTATATTGGTAGATTTTTTAAGTTGTATACTCCCTCACACAGGATGGACCAGACACAATATATATGCAGCCCAGAATAATATTGGCATGTAGGACCTCTCTAATGACCACATACACTGTGAACCCGTACAGTTGCCATGTGAATAATATCTAAGGTCACCTTAACCACAATAGTGAGGTGCCCATAAGATGAGTCCCATGGAATACTCAAGTATACTACTATTTCTGCTAATTACATCTAGCAGATGTTAGTAGGTTTCTGTGATCCTCTTTGTCTTTGACCTGATGCTTATAAAATTTAACATACCCATATTATGGTGTAATCTATATGTCATGGTTAATATCAATTACCCATGATGGATACTCAGACCAAAATGACACACATTGGTACTGTATCACTATATAAACACTGTGACCTAGTAATGAAAAGTAATGAGTATAATTATAAGATCTAACATAATATCTCTTTGGGTCATTAGATAGGCATGGGTTAATGCCAACCTGCAAGGTTTAAGTTTACTACATAAATAATCTGTCAACAGTAAGATGGAGAATTATACTTACGCATGCGCTATTTAGAATACTAACAGAATAATTCTAAGTGCCGCCCGATATCCAGTGCGCTTGCGCTAAGATAGGAATGAGCCGAGCGGCAATGCGCATGCGCGGACCAGATAACGGAAGTAAACAAAGACACGCTGACGAACACAGGTGTAAACGCCAGGAGGCGCGCACGGATGAGGTACGAGGGAAGCTCTTACCTGATTGGTGGTGCCGTATAGGTATCTTCAACAGCAGGTGAGCGTGATAGCTCGATAGGATCAGCGAATACTGATTGGTCAAAACGATGTCTGGGGCGGTGTCAGGTTGACGATCTGGTCCATAAATAGTTGGGGAGTTGACAACATAGGTTGATGCCCATTTCCCTCCTGAAGACGTTGCTGCCGCAACGAAACATGTAGAGGGGGCATAAGCAGTTTTTTAATACAACCTTCCTTGTGTCTTACTAACCAGTGAGACTGCAGATCACTGGCTATGACTAACTACTAGGAAGCAATTAGCTCAGAGTCCACCAACCATATATATATATAGATACACAAGGAGGGTCATTTTAATACAGTTGATCACCACATCATTATCATTATAGTGACCTTAATAAAAGTTAAGTTTTAGGGGGTGGGATTAAGAAGGGTATTAGTGACCTAGGGTTTTGTCCCTTGGTCAATGGTGTTTATGTTCAATTGACCCTAACCCATTCCGGGGTAAATAATTGTTGTTTATTATCATCCTCCGACCGCTGACGGTGGACCAGAGCTATAGTTTCATTATTTAACTTCTGGTCAGGACAGAGTCTGCGACGCACACTTTGGCATTGGTATGGACTTCTTGTTGCAGGTAAAATAACCCACCCAATAGGGGATGTTGACCTGGGGCCTTGGCTTCCACTAGGCCCTGCAACCTCCCCATCTTCCCCTACATCTGTGGATTCCACCACAACTGCTTGCGGCATGGGCTCATTTTGTCCCAAAATGAGGGATGGTTCGCCTTCCTCAGGACTTAACTGGCCCTCATCAGTATTGGTTTGTGTGCCCTGTTCATCCTGAGTTTCTTGTGTGGCAGCCAACCCCTCTTCCTCGGACACAAAATCCATGTTGCTCTCAGTTCTACAATTTAATTAAAAAAATTATGAACAATTATTTATAATTTTATCAACACTGACACATTTATTTTGTTTTAATAATGTAATTTTTTTTTCTTTCAGTGATTATTAACCAAGGATTGACTGTTATTTACTCTCTGAGCTCTTTGCCTGGGGCCAGGGGCCAGAAACAACAGCTGCTGGAAATATTTGTATTTTTTTGGCGTTTTTGCTCCACTCCCACTAGCTCCATGCTTGTTATATTCCTTACGGAATCAATCACGCAGGGACTGCCATCTTTTAATCACAGCTTTCTCTACAAAGATAACCAAAATATATTATATGGACATATTTGTGGAAAACTGAAGGAATTCCCAATTTTAAATCAATTGATGAAAAAACACTACAAGTCTCAGCAATGAAAAATGACGTACAAGGCATACATTTCTAATGCTCTGGTCTGTACTTGTTTTTTTAGGAGAAAACATTTTGAAAAAGAAACTTGTATTTTCGTCATCATTGTACACATGCCTGGACCAGGAGAATGTACATCATCCTGGGACAGTGTTGGTTATTGGGCTCCACAAAAAACTGTATTCACATTTCTCCCACTCTAGACACCACATATGTTACTCCACTATTAAAGGGGTTATCCACCATAAGGTAAGTTTAGTACTTACCTGGCAGACAGTAATGGACATGCTTAGGAAGGATCTTCGCTTGTCTTGGGGCTAAATGGCTATGTCATGAGATTACCATAACACTGTGGCTAGCTTTTTGTAAACTGGTATTTCCTGTTTGACTTTTCTTTTTTTGACTACAAATCCCACAATTCCATTTCTCTTCCTCCCACATATCAGCCACCCCACCCATTGAAACATAAATGAGCTGCATCCATTCAAAAGACCTGTGGTTTTCAATCAGGGTGCATACAGCTGTTGCATTAGTTGCAGATTGATCTCTTCCACCAAGTGATCCCTCCACCCATTGAAGCAGACATGCTCCCTGTCATCAGCTGACTAGTGAGTCAGGTCTCGGCCGCATTGCAACCTGGGAAACATCTGAGACAACAGTCATTTTGTATGCTGTTAAAAATAAATACTGGGGTGAAAATCACAGAAAAATTGTGAGAAAACCGTCATACACAGGTACAGACACTATATTATGAACTAAACTAACTTTACAACCCCTATAGCATAGTCAAATTAAAAAAAATCCTGGAATACCCCTTTAAATTTTGGGAATCTGTAACAATGTCATATGCAATGTTAGAATTTTTCAAAGACAATTTAAATAAAAATTATAAATTATAAAAATATTCTACATTTTTCATTTTAATAAAGTAAGTTTGTTCAACTTTTTGATTCTGACAATTATTGATTACATTCCCTATTCAAAATAGTGGCCTAACCATAAAAATGTAAGAAAATAATATGTGTATGTATAGAACATAAATAATGGACTAATGTCAGACACAATCAGATTGGTCAATTCTTTATGTAGAGACAATATTCAAAATAAACTAAGCAAGGTAATTTGTTGCTATGGGCAACTGGGCTACTAGCCTTCTCACAATGTTTGACAATATATGAAAGAAAAAAGAAAAAGTGGACAAAACGAACCTATTGCCCCTTGTTCCCGGGCTTTTTTGCTGTCCCATGTGGAATAAAGCCCCTTGAAGACCTCAGTCCATGCCTCTTCCTTCAAGAATCGATCTTTGTTTGCCTCCAGGGACCTGTCCCATAATATGGAACATGCTTCCACCTATAATTGAGCCAATTTCAAACTCAAAAAACAGTGCAATAATTCTGAGAAGCAAACTACACATTCGCAACATCGCTTTGGTCATGACTAGAGATGAGCGAATCGAAGTAGACGAACCCGAATTCGTTACGAATTTCATGAAAAATTCGATTCGGAATGAATACGAATATCACCGCGATTCTATTGCACGAATTGCTTCATTAAACTCCATTTTACAGCGTTCCAGGCTCGTGGGGACCTAAGATGGCGGATCCACATGTGAGTACATGGGGCAGGGGATTATGGGAGGACAGGAAACAGCGGCGGGAATGAAGATAGACGGGCTGACCCTGAATCACATGTGAGATGCAGCCTATCACTGATCACTGACCCCTGTGATGTCACAGCCCCTATATAATCGGCGGCCATCTTGCCTCTCTTCATTTCATCTATGCACTCAGATGGAGAGGACGGGACTGCGTGTGTGTGAATAGCTCATACCACAGCGTTACACTGCAACTGCTAGTCACATCAGCATTAGGGAAAGACAGGAGTGCAGAGTGCTTTGCTGTTCACACTGAGAAGGATCATTGATAGCTAAACCTCCTATTCACGTTATTGAGCATTGCAGCAAAGAGGGGCAGATAGCTGTCAGCTGCCTCATACAGATCTCCAAGCTGTCTGAACTTTCTGAGGCATCTTATCTCCTCATTGTTCAGCACAATTGAGTTTATTTTTATTTGCTCCACAAAACTTCTGCTGCTCAGAATTGTGTGACAGAGTGCAATTTAGGGTTTAATCCCTGCTGCTGTTCAGAAATACGTGATTGTTCAGTGGACTGTAGTGCATTTGCACTATTGTGTACCTGTTAATCTGTCAAGGGGCTGGCTACATACTGTGCAAGTCCAAAAAATACTATTCACCGGCAGTTTTTTATTTTGAAACAGTTTTTTCTGCGTTACGCATATATAACTGCCCTCATCAGTGCATACCGCATAGGTACATGCAAGTATTGCACCATTTAGTACCTGTTAAGCTGTCAAGGTGCTCCATACCGTCAAAGTCCAAACAATGGTATCCACCGGCTGGTGTTTTACAAAAATACAGAGTTTTTTCTGCTATTAGGCATATTACTGCCCTCATCAGTGTATACCGCATAGGTACATCCAAGTATTGTACCATTTAGTACCTGTTAAGCTGTCAAGGTGCTCCATACCGTCAAAGTCCAAACAATAGCATCCACCGGCTGGTGTATTACAAAAATACAGAGTTTTTTCTGCTAATAGGCCCCCATCAGTGCAACCGCATAGGTACATCCAAGTATTGTACCATTTAGTACCTGTTAAGCTGTCAAGATGCTCCATACCGTCAAAGTCCAAACAATAGTATCCACCGACTGGTGTTTTACCAAAATACAGAGTTTTTTTCTGCAAATAGTTAGGCATATTACTGCCCTCATCAGTGCATACCGCATAGGTACATCCAAGTATTGTACCAATTAGTACCTGTTAAGCTGTCAAGATGCTCCAAACCATCAAAGTCCAAACAATAGAATCCCCCGGCTGGTGTTTTACAAAAATACAGAGTTTTTTCTGCTAATAGTTAGGCATATTACTGCTCTCATCAGTGCATACTGCATAGGTACATCCAAGAATTGTACCATTTAGTAGCTGTCAAGGTGCTCCAAACCGTCAACGTCCAAACATTAGTATCCACCGGCTGGTGTTTTACAAAAATACAGAGTTTTTTCTGCTAATAGTTAGGCATATTACTGCCCTCATCAGTGCATACCACATAGGTACATCCAAGTATTGTACCATTTAGTAACTGTTAAGCTGTCAAGGTGCTCCATACAGTCAAAGTCCAAACAATAGTATCCACCGGCCGGTGTTTTACAAAAATACAGAGTTTTTTTCTGCTAATAAGCATATTACTGCCCTTATCAGTGCATACCGCATACATACATACATCCAAGTATTGTACCATTTAGTACCTGTTAAGCTGCCAAGGAGCTCCATACCGTCAAAGTCCAAACAATAGTATCCACCGACTGGTGTTTTACAAAAATAAAGAGTTTTTTCTGCTAATAGTTAGGCATATTACTGTCCTCATCAGTGCATACCGCATAGGTACATCCAAGTATTGTACCATTTAGTACCTGTTAAGCTGTCAAGGTGCTCCATACCGTCAAAGTCCAAACAATAGTATCCACCGGCTGGTGTATTACAAAAATACAGAGTTTTTCCTGGTAATAGGCCCTCATCAGTGCATACCGCATAGGTACATCCAAGTATTGTACCATTTAGTACCTGTTAAGCTGTCAAGGTGCTCCATACCGTCAAAGTCCAAACAATAGTATCCACTGGCTGGTGTTTTTAAAAAAATTCTTAGATTTTTCTGCACATAGTTACGCATATTACTACCCTCATCAGTGCATACCGCATAGGTACATCCAAGTATTGTACCAATTAGTACCTGTTAAGCTGTCAAGATGCTCCAAACCATCAAAATCCAAACAATAGAATCCACCGGCTGGTGTTTTACAAAAATGCAGAGTTTTTTCTGCTAATAGTTAGGCATATTACTGCCCTCATCAGTGCATACCGCATAGGTACATCCAAGTATTATACCATTTAGTACCTGTTAAGCTGTCAAGGTGCTCCATACCGTCAAAGTCCAAACAATAGTATCCACCGGCTTGTGTATTACAAAAATACAGAGTTTTTTCTGCTAATAGTTAGGCATATTACTGCCCTCATCAGTGCATACTGCATAGGTACATCCAAGAATTGTACCATTTAGTAGCTGTCAAGGTGCTCCAAACCGTCAACGTCCAAACAATAGTATCCACCGGCTGGTGTTTTACAAAAATACAGAGTTTTTTCTGCTAATAGTTAGGCATATTACTGCCCTCATCAGTGCATACCGCATAGGTACATCCAAGTATTGTACCATTTAGTACCTGTTGTCACGATGCCGGCTGGCAGGTAGTGGATCCTCTGTGCCAGAGAGGGATGGCGAGGACCGCGCTAGTGGACCGGTTCTAAGCCACTACAGGTTTTCACCAGAGCCCGCCGCAAAGCGGGATGGTCTTGCTGCGGCGGTAGTGACCAGGTCGTATCCACTAGCAACGGCTCACCTCTCTGACTGCTGAAGATAGGCGAGGTACAAGGGAGTAGGCAGAAGCAAAGTCGGACGTAGCAGAAGGTCGGGGGCAGGCGGCAAGGTTCGTAGTCAGGGGAGATAGCAGAAGTTCTGGTACACAGGCTTTAAACACACAAAACGCTTTCACTAGGCACAAGGGCAACAAGATCCGGCAAGGGAGTGCAAGGGAGGAGACCAGATATAGCCAGGGAGCAGGTGGGAGCCAATTAAGCTAATTGGGCCAGGCACCAATCATTGGTGCACTGGCCCTTTAAGTCTCAGGGAGCTGGCGCGCGCGCGCCCTAGAGAGCGGAGCCGCGCGCGCCAGCACATGACAGCAGGGGACGGGAACGGGTAAGTGACCTGGGATGCGATTCGCGAGCGGGCGCGTCCCGCTGTGCGAATCGCATCCCCAACGGCCATGACAGAGCAGCGCTCCCGGTCAGCGGGACTGACCGGGGAGCTGCAGGGAGAAAGACGCCGTGAGCGCTCCGGGGAGGAGCGGGGGCCCGGAGCGCTAGGCGTAACAGTACCCCCCCCCCTTAGGTCTCCCCTTCTCTTTGTCCGGTAACTGCCTCCCCTGGGATGAGGACACCGGGAAAGGATGGAGGGATTCCTCAACGGCAGGCAGAACAGCAGGAGTAGGAATGGGGAGAGAGGGCAGAGGGCGAGACCTGGCACGGGGCAGTGTGACACCAGGACGAGGGCCATGAGGGGACACAGAGGCTTGCCTGATGGGACTGGGAGGGGGGGAGAGGCATTTCCTGTGGCAGGCAGAGTCCTTAATGACCTTAGGGGGACCGGATACAGGAGGAACCACAGGGTCACGGCAGGGAGCACTGGGAACCGGTTGAAGGCAGTCCTTGGAACAAGAGGGACCCCAACTCTTGATCTCCCCAGTGGACCAATCCAGGGTTGGGGAATGGTGTTGAAGCCAGGGTAGTCCAAGGAGAACTTCAGAAGTGCAATTAGGAAGGACAAAAAATACAATTTCCTCGTGATGAGGTCCGATGCACATTAGGAGGGGCTCCGTGCGGTAACGCACGGTGCAATCCAACCTGGCTCCGTTGACCGCGGAAATGTGGAGTGGCTTGACAAGACGGGTCACCGGAATGCGGAATTTATTCACTAAGGACTCCCGAATAAAATTCCCAGAAGCTCCAGAGTCCAGGCAGGCCACGGCTGAGAGGGGAGAGCTGGCTGAAGTAGAAATCCGAACAGGCACCGTGAGACGTGGAGAAGCCGACTTAGCATCAAGAGACGCCACACCCACGAGAGCTGGGTGCGAGCGTGCGTTTCCCAGACGTGGAGGACGGATTGGGCAATCCACCAAAAAATGTTCAGTACTGGCACAGTACAGACAAAGATTCTCTTCCTTACGGCGATTCCTCTCTTCCAGGGTCAGGCGAGACCGATCCACTTGCATGGCCTCCTCGGCGGGAGGCCTAGGCGCAGATTGCAGTGGAGACTGTGGGAGAGGTGTCCAGAGATCTAAGTCTTTTTCCTGGCGGAGCTCTTGATGCCTCTCAGAAAAACGCATGTCAATGCGAGTGGCTAGATGAATGAGTTCATGCAGGTTAGCAGGAGTCTCTCGTGCGGCCAGAACATCTTTAATGTTGCTGGATAGGCCTTTTTTAAAGGTCGCGCAGAGAGCCTCATTATTCCAGGATAGTTCAGAAGCAAGAGTACGGAATTGTATGGCGTACTCGCCAACGGAGGAATTACCCTGGACCAGGTTCAGCAGGGCAGTCTCAGCAGAAGAGGCTCGGGCAGGTTCCTCAAAGACACTTCGAATTTCCGAGAAGAAGGAGTGTACAGAGGCAGTGACGGGGTCATTGCGGTCCCAGAGCGGTGTGGCCCATGACAGGGCTTTTCCAGACAGAAGGCTGACTACGAAAGCCACCTTAGACCTTTCAGTAGGAAACTGGTCCGACATCATCTCCAAGTGCAGGGAACATTGTGAAAGAAAGCCACGGCAAAACTTAGAGTCCCCATTAAATTTGTCCGGCAAGGACAGGCGGAGGCTAGGAGTGGCCACTCGCTGCGGGAGGGGTGCAGGAGCTGGCGGAGGAGATGGTTGTTGCTGCTGTAGCTGTGACTGTACTTGCTGTAGTTGTGACTGGAGTTGCTGTGTCATGGTGGTCAAGTACGACAGCTGGTGATCTTGTTGGGCGATCTGACGAGCTTGCTGGGCGACCAGCGTAGGGAGGTCAGCGACAGCTGGCAGAGGAACTTCAGCGGGATCCATGGCCGGATCTACTGTCACGATGCCGGCTGGCAGGTAGTGGATCCTCTGTGCCAGAGAGGGATGGCGAGGACCGCGCTAGTGGACCGGTTCTAAGCCACTACAGGTTTTCACCAGAGCCCGCCGCAAAGCGGGATGGTCTTGCTGCGGCGGTAGTGACCAGGTCGTATCCACTAGCAACGGCTCACCTCTCTGACTGCTGAAGATAGGCGAGGTACAAGGGAGTAGGCAGAAGCAAAGTCGGACGTAGCAGAAGGTCGGGGGCAGGCGGCAAGGTTCGTAGTCAGGGGAGATAGCAGAAGTTCTGGTACACAGGCTTTAAACACACAAAACGCTTTCACTAGGCACAAGGGCAACAAGATCCGGCAAGGGAGTGCAAGGGAGGAGACCAGATATAGCCAGGGAGCAGGTGGGAGCCAATTAAGCTAATTGGGCCAGGCACCAATCATTGGTGCACTGGCCCTTTAAGTCTCAGGGAGCTGGCGCGCGCGCGCCCTAGAGAGCGGAGCCGCGCGCGCCAGCACATGACAGCAGGGGACGGGAACGGGTAAGTGACCTGGGATGCGATTCGCGAGCGGGCGCGTCCCGCTGTGCGAATCGCATCCCCAACGGCCATGACAGAGCAGCGCTCCCGGTCAGCGGGACTGACCGGGGAGCTGCAGGGAGAAAGACGCCGTGAGCGCTCCGGGGAGGAGCGGGGGCCCGGAGCGCTAGGCGTAACACCTGTTAATCTGTCAAGGTGCTCCAAACTGTCAAAGTCCAAAAAATAATATCCACCGGCTGGTGTATTACAAAAATACTGAGTTTTTTCTGCTAATAGTTAGGCATATTACTGCCCTCATCAGTGCATACCGCATAGGTACATCCAAGTATTATACCATTTAGTACCTGTTAAGCTGTCAAGGTGCTCCATACTGTCAAAGTCCAAACAATAGTATCCACCGGCTGGTGTATTACAAAAATACAGAGTTTTTTCTGCTAATAGTTAGGCATATTACTGCTCTCATCAGTGCATACTGCAGAGGTACATTCAAGTATTGTACCATCTAGTAGCTGTCAAGGTGCTCCAAACCGTCAAAGTCCAAACAATAGTATCCACCAGCTGGTGTTTTCAAAAAAATTCAGAGATTTTTCTGCACATAGTTACGCATATTACTACCCTCATCAGTGCATACCGCATAGGTACATCCATGAATTGTACCATTTAGTAGCTGTCAAGGTGCTCCAAACTGTCAACGTCCAAACAATAGTATCCACCGGCTGGTGTTTTACAAAAATACAGAGTTTTTTCTGCTAATATTTAGGCATATTACGGCCCTCATCAGTGCATACCACATAGGTACATCCAAGTATTGTACCATTTAGTACCTGTTAAGCTGTCAAGGTGCTCCATACCATCAAAGTCCAAACAATAGTATCCACCGGCCGGTGTTTTACAAAAATACAGAGTTTTTTCTGCTAATAAGCATATTACTGCCCTTATCAGTGCATACCGCATGCATACATCCAAGTATTGTACCATTTAGTACCTGTTAAGCTGCCAAGGAGCTCCATACCGTCAAAGTCCAAACAATAGTATCCACCGGCTGGTGTTTTACAAAAATAAAGAGTTTTTTCTGCTAATAGTTAGGCATATTACTGCCCTCATCAGTGCATACCGCATAGGTACATCCAAGTATTGTACCATTTAGTACCTGTTAAGCTGTCAAGGTGCTCCATACCGTCAAAGTCCAAACAATAGTATCCACCGGCTGGTGTATTTCAAAAATACAGAGTTTTTCCTGGTAATAGGCCCTCATCAGTGCATACCGCATAGGTACATCCACGTATTGTACCATTTAGTACCTGTTAAGCTGTCAAGGTGCTCCATACCGTCAAAGTCCAAACAATAGTATCCACCGGCTGGTGTTTTAAAAAAATTCAGAGATTTTTCTGCACATAGTTACGCATATTACTGCCCTCATCAGTGCATACCGCATAGGTACATCCAAGTATTGTACCATTTAGTACCTGCTAATCTGTCAAGGTGCTCCAAACTGTCAAAGTCCAAAAAATAATATCCACCGGCTGGTGTATTACAAAAATACTGAGTTTTTTCTGCTAATAGTTAGGCATATTACTGCCCTCATCAGTGCATACCGCATAGGTACATCCAAGTATTGTACCATCTAGTACCTGTTGAGCTGTCAAGGTGCTCCATACCGTCAAAGTCCAAACAATAGTATCCACCGGTTGGTGTATTACAAAAATACAGAGTTTTTTCTGCTAATAGTTAGGCATATTACTGCTCTCATCAGTGCATACTGCACAGGTACATTCAAGTATTGTACCATCTAGTAGCTGTCAAGGTGCTCCAAACTGTCAAAGTCCAAACAATAGTATCCACCGGCTGGTGTTTTACAAAAATGCTGAGTTTTTTCTGCTAATAGGCATATTACTGCCCTCATCAGTGCATACCGCATAGGTACATCCAAGTATTGTACCATTTAGTACCTGTTAAGCTGTCAAGGTGCTCCATACCGTCAAAGTCCAAACAATAGTATCCACCGGCTGGTGTATTACAAAAATACAGAGTTTTTCCTGGTAATAGGCCCTCATCAGTGCATACCGCATAGGTACATCCACGTATTGTACCATTTAGTACCTGTTAAGCTGTCAAGGTGCTCCATACCGTCAAAGTCCAAACAATAGTATCCACCGGCTGGTGTTTTAAAAAAATTCAGAGATTTTTCTGCACATAGTTACGCATATTACTGCCCTCATCAATGCATACCGCATAGGTACATCCAAGTATTGTACCATTTAGTACCTGCTAATCTGTCAAGATGCTCCAAACTGTCAAAGTCCAAAAAATAATATCCACCGGCTGGTGTATTACAAAAATACTGAGTTTTTTCTGCTAATAGTTAGGCATATTACTGCCCTCATCAGTGCATACCGCATAGGTACATCCAAGTATTGTACCATCTAGTACCTGTTGAGCTGTCAAGGTGCTCCATACCGTCAAAGTCCAAACAATAGTATCCACCGGCTGGTGTATTACAAAAATACAGAGTTTTTTCTGCTAATAGTTAGGCATATTACTGCTCTCATCAGTGCATACTGCACAGGTACATTCAAGTATTGTACCATCTAGTAGCTGTCAAGGTGCTCCAAACCGTCAAAGTCCAAACAATAGTATCCACCGGCTGGTGTTTTACAAAAATACAGAGTTTTTCCTGGTAATAGGCCCTCATCAGTGCATACCGCATAGGTACATCCAAGTATTGTACCATTTAGTACCTGTTAAGCTGTCAAGGTGCTCCATACCGTCAAAGTCCAAACAATAGTATCCACCGGCTGGTGTTTTCAAAAAATTCAGAGATTTTTCTGCACATAGTTACGCATATTACTGCCCTCATCAGTGCATACCGCATAGGTACATCCAAGTATTGTACCATCTAGTACCTGTTGAGCTGTCAAGGTGCTCCATACCGTCAAAGTCCAAACAATTGTATCCACCGGCTGGTGTTTTACAAAAATACAGAGTGTTTTCTGCTAATAGTTAGGCATATTACTGCCCTCATCAGGGCATACCGCATAGGTACATCCAAGTATTGTACCATCTAGTACCTGTTAATCTGTCAAGGGCCTACATACTGTTCAAGGACAGCCGTAAGTAATCACCTGCTGCCGTTGTAGACAAATACTGTTTAAAGAGTAGTGTAGCGTATTGTTATACCCTCATAAACGCACTAAGTATGTTAGGATGTGCACAGAGGAGTGGCAGAGGCCTAAATACTTCAGGCAGAGTTGGCAGCAGACTTGGGGCGAGTGACAGCAGGAGTCGCAGCGAGAGGCCTGAGTTCCCGTTATCAGCCAGCGGTCGTGTCTCCATTAGCAACCCATCTGCCGTCGTCGATTGGTTAACACGCTCATCCACATCATCACAAGTGACATCTGACACCCCCAGTCAACAGTCAGTGGGTTCCTCAGACACAACCCTCAGTTGGCATGGCCCAGGAGCAGTCTGTGTCCTCCCATTCCCTTTGTCCTATGCTGTTCCTTTTCCTAAAGAAGTATCTTATGCTGTGGGTTCAGCTCCACTATTCACTGAGGACGATCCAATAGAGGACAGTCAGCAGCTACTGAACAGCCAAGAAGGGTAGGAGACATGCGCCGCTTGCTCCGCTAGGCGGCCAAGTAGTGATGCGGAAAATGATGTGGGAGGCGGTGTTGCAAGTGTTCAGGGTCCTGAAGCAGACACTGTTGGGGAACCTGAGGCTGAGGAGGACATTAGTGACGTGCACACAACTGTTAATGATGATGAAGCCGATCGCAATTGGGAGCCAGGTGCAGAAGGGGCTTCATCATCATCCGGAGAAGAGAGTTGCAGGTTGCCCTTGAGGCAGCAAGGTGGTAGCACGTTTGGCAGTCAGCGTGGTGGCAGTAGTGGAAATTCAGGAGCCAAACGTGCCCGGGAGAGACCACCTGCTTCGCAGCAGCCTACCTTTCCGGGAGGTAGTGGAACAGGTTCCTGGAGACGGCGCCAGTAGCAGTCAATTAGTGCGGACTACGAGTGGGAAAATCAGCTACTCGGCGGTTTGGAAGTTTTTCAGAAGGCATCCGGAGGAGGTTCACGTAGGCACATGCAAGATCTGTCGGCAGAAGGTGAAGCGTGGCCAGGGTCCCAATGTCGGCACTACGGCCCTGCGTCAACACATGCTTCGCCATCATATAGCGGCCTGGGAGAACCGTGGCTCCGATGTAGCGGTTCAGCCTGCTGCATCACCCAGTGGCCATCCGCTCCCTCCTTTATCCAGCCAAGGCTCCACCACCTCAGCCGAAGGGAGCTGTGTGTCAAACCCTCCTTCTGTCGCTCCTGCTTCTCTCCTTGGCGAACGGAGTCACACAGGGGAGGAACTGCTAAAGTTCATTCGTAAAGAAATCCGAGTATGGCTTACTCCATGAAATATGGAAATGGGAACCATGGTGACAGACAACGGGAAGAACATCGTGTCCACGCTGCGACAAGGAATTGTGAAACATGCGCCCTGCATGGCACACGTGTTGAATCTGGTTGTCAAGCACTTCCTCAAGTCTTCACTCCATTTGCAAAACATTCTGAAAATGGCAAGGAAACTGTGCATGCACTTCAGCCACTCGTACACCGCCAAGCACACCTTCCTTGAGCTGCAGCATCAAAACGGTATCCCACAACATAGTCTTATTTGTTGAAAAAGATTAAGGAAGTGTGATATGTACTCAATCTGGTGTGGTGACCGAGAACTTCAGTCTGGGTATAATCTCCTGTATACCCTGATGAAGCAGAAAATTCGTAAAGATAAATGGGGGTGACTGGTTCTCAAGGTCTTGAGTGTGATGGAAATGTGTTATATGGTTTTGTCTGTGAATATGTAATGATGATAGTGGTGTTTATGAATAATTCAAGAGGGTGATGATGGGTGCTTGTATAAACTTGAGGGTATGTATATATATATATAATGAAAGAGGGTGATAGGTGTTCCTGTATAAACTGGAGAATCTGTATATAATGATCGGTGTATATGGGAGAGAGGGAAAAGTATGGGGGAGAAAAGTATCTTGATAGGTGTTTGTGAATGATTGGAGAGGGTGATGGTAAATGTTACTGAATAAATTGGAGAATATGCATGTATATAATGAATATTTGTGATGATAGGTGTTTCTGTTTAAACTGCAGGATGTGTGTATATATATTGATCGGTGTATATGGGAGAGAGAAGTATAGGGGAGAAGGAAATGATTAAAGGAGAAGGGGGATGGGGAAAGAGAGATAGAGGATGGTGAAAATAAAAGAAAAGGCTCTTACTTGGATAGATAAAGCGTAATTTATTTGTAATTTAATAATATAAAACAGGAAAAAGCGCTGGGCCCTAGCGCTTATACTTTCCAATGCATATGAAACAGTTAAAATAATTCATAAATGTAATTCATAAAAAGAAATATATAATAAGAAATAATTATATAACCAGTCCTCAAGAAGTAGTGAAAAGAAGTAGTGAAAGAAGAAAAGAATGAATGCAAAGAGGGAAGTATTAGTGATTTCGAATAAAAAATGTACAGTGATATGTGAAATAAAAATATAAAAATAAAAACAAAAAGTAAAAAATAAGAGTGGAAAGAAGAAAGAGAGAAAAAGGAAAAGGGAAAACAAAAAAATAAAAGTGAGTATGAAAGTGCACAGTATCGAAGAAAAAAGAATGAGAGCAAAGTAATAATTGGAAAAAATTATGTGAATATTAATAATTGCTAGGTATAAAAAACCAAAAATAATGAAAATGGCTGCAGAAAATGATAATTATTAAACAGTCATATGCATTTATTAAAAATAATACTAATTGATGCCTGGGCAGGGCCCTTGCTCAGGCATGCGGTATAAATGTTCCAATAAAATAATTTAAAATAATTTTTAAAAATGGCAACTATCTCAAAATACAAAAATTAAAAAATAGTCCTTTGTAGCCGAAAAAATTAATCAAGTAATGTGAATAGCAACAATATTGAATGTAAAATCCGGCGATCGGAGAGACTGTGTACTCCAGTGATACTCCTGTGTAAAGCACAGTCACCTTAAGCTGTAGTAGATGTTTCAATGTTTCATTCAGAAAATATATTGTGATTGCTCACTGTTATCAACTTGTATCCCACAACAGATGTTTGTAGAAATAGCAATATTAATAGCAAGATACAGTTGCTCATGTAAGATCAGGCACAGTACCTTATAATTTTGTTCACCGTGATGATCGGCAGCTGTATACCTCCAGAGTTGCAGGCTCCGGGGACTGTGGGAGCCCAGTGCCCGCACGGACCGGATCAATCACTGCCCTGGTATGGGTAAGGAGGTACTTTTCGTGCCGTGGTTGGGACGATGTGATGGTCCCGATTGCGATGATGTAAACCGCTGGGTAATAGATCGTAACCAAGTAGGAGTATCGTGCTTCGCACAGCTCAGTGGCCGGTCTGTGGAGAAATCGGCAGCGGCTGCCCGGCGTCCTCATGGCGTGTGAATGGCGCGCCAATTCACAGTGGTCCACTAGTCCGGGTCCTACAGCGCTGTCTAGGTAGTATCGGCTGATTCAGGAATAAAACCAGATTTGAGATAGGGATGGCTGATAGATATAAGACAAGGCTAGACGCGTTTCACGACTTGATGTCGCATTCCTCAGTAGCCTGATTACCTGCAACTCTGGAGGTATACAGCTGCCGATCATCACGGTGAACAAAATTATAAGGTACTGTGCCTGATCTTACATGAGCAACTGTATCTTGCTATTAATATTGCTATTTCTACAAACATCTGTTGTGGGATACAAGTTGATAACAGTGAGCAATCACAATATATTTTCTGAATGAAACATTGAAACATCTACTACAGCTTAAGGTGACTGTGCTTTACATAGGAGTATCACTGGAGTACACAGTCTCTCCGATCGCCGGATTTTACATTCAATATTGTTGCTATTCACATTACTTGATTAATTTTTTCGGCTACAAAGGACTATTTTTTAATTTTTGTATTTTGAGATAGTTGGCATTTTTTAAAATTATTTAAAATTATTTTATTGGAACATTTATACTGCATGCCTGAGCAAGGGCCCTGCCCAGGCATCAATTAGTATTATTTTTAATAAATGCATATGACTGTTTAAAAATTATCATTTTCTGCAGGCATTTTCATTATTTTTTGTTTTTTATATCTAGCAATTATTAATATTCACATCATTTTTTCCAATTATTACTTTGCTCTCATTCTTTTTTCTTCGATACTGTGCACTTTCATACTCACTTTTATTTTTTTATTTTCCCTTTTCCTTTTTATCTCTTTCTTCTTTCCACTCTTATTTTTTACTTTTTGTTTTTATTTTTATATTTTTATTTCACATATCACTGTACATTTTTTATTCGAAATCACTAATACTTCCCTCTTTGCATTCATTCTTTTCTTCTTTCACTACTTCTTTTCACTACTTCTTGAGGACTGGTTATATAATTATTTCTTATTATATATTTCTTTTTGTTGATTACTGGGTCTTTTGGGGTTATCAGACCTACCAGTTAACCTCGGAGTAGATGGTAGATTGAGCTGCACTGCCTCTTTGTCTTTTTTTGCAATTCATAACAAGGTCAGTAGATGAAAAGCACTAAATAGTTATACAATGTGCAATAGTAGGTAAATGAACCCGGTGCTGCGACCGCAAGGTATAACAGACCAAGTCAATTGCTCTCGGTACGGCGACCGTAGAGATGTGTGAAATAGTCAAGTAGTCCACGGTGCTGCGACCGTATGCCAGAAAGAAGAAACAAAGTCACAATGTAGCGGTACTGCGACCGCAGTTGGTGGTACAATTCAATGGAATACAGTGTGTCAATGTTGCGAGGGTGCGTGCTGTCTCTAACAGAGTGAGGGAGCCATGGATTGGCAGTGGGCCAAAAGGAGGAAGCTCCAGCGGTTGCAAGGCTGGGTAGTGGAAAGGGGGAAGAAATATCTCGTGGTACTATGTACCTCTCACCCGGTCACTCCTGTGGACTTTGTGATGTCGGTCCACACTCTGGAAACGAAGCAGCTTGTTTGTGGCTGTCTGCGGTCACTGGTGCTCGGCTTCTCCTCGTGGCGGTGAGCGTGTTGGGCGCGTAATAGAATCCTGGCGCGCTGTGATGATCCTGTGGTTCTGTGATTGAGCTGGTGATGATAGTGCTTGCAATGGTGTCTACTGCCTTAAGACTAGACGCGTTTCGGACCCTCTAGGTCCGTCCTCAGTAGACTATTATTTTTTATTATTTATTATTATTTTTCTTTTTGGAACACAGAGCTCTCTGCAGAATCACGAGCACAGTGCTCTCTGCTGACATCTCTGTCCATTTTAGGAACTGAATATGTTTGCTATGGGGATTTTCTCCTACTCTGCAGAGTTCTTAAAATGGACAGAAATGTCAGCAGAGAACACTGTGCTCGTGATGTCAGCAGAGAGCACTGTGTTCCAAAAAGAAAATAATTTCTTCTGTAGTATTCAGCAGCTAATAAGTACTGGAAGGATTAAGATTTTTTAATAGAAGTAATTTACAAATCTATTTAACTTTCTGGCACCTGTTCATCAAAAAAAAAAAGTTTCCACCGGAGTACCCCTTTAATGTAATCAGAAGCCTAACACGGGGGAATTTGTTTCTCATGTAGGTCTCCTGAAGAGTCAACGAGGGCCTCAAGATGCTGAGCAAATTGTCTAAAGAAGAAATTGGCAATCGTGTAAAATTAAAAAATTTAGTAGGGTACCTAAAAAAATAAAATAAAAGGAAAATAAAAAAAAAACACATGTTGCCTAGGTTGCTACACAGGTTTGCTGATTTAAAATAAATAAATAAATAATAATAATAATGATAATAATAATAATATATATATTCATATATATATATATATATATATTTCCTTTTTTTTTATCAGCAAACCTGTAAATTACTTCTATAATTTATTTTTATATATATATATTCAGTTTAAATAAACAAACATAGGTAAATCTAGAAACTAAAAAGGATATACCTTCTCAAAGTCCGGTACCAGACGGATAAAGTGCCTTCATAAGACATCCGCCATATAGAGATTGGACCCAGTATCTGTGTCTCCTACGAGAAATAGGCTACAAAAAAACCATTGCACACAAAAACAAGCAAGTTTAACATATGTTAACATTTTTCACGCAAAATTTAAAAAAAAAATATATATATATGTATAAATATATATATGTAAAACATGCAAACTCGACGCATCAACTGGATCCTGCGTGCCAAAAGCAACAGCAAACAATTTGCAACATCATTGGAGGCCAATAGTCCTTGGGGAGCAGACATTCCAAATAAACAATGCCTTCCAAACCACAAAAAAGCCAAAAATGCATTCGCCGGGGTGGGTTAAAGTAGAACTCTACATAGGAAATTACATCAGAAGGGGCAGATACTTACCATCAATCTTAATCCCTTTTAGCTGTTCCAAAATCCAACTTGGAAAGGCTGGAAAAACTGCCAAGATGCCAAAAATGGGACCAGCCGACCATCCAAGGTGCATTTAGGCCTCCCAGCTGCCCCAACATATGGTGTTGGTGGAGAGAATGGTCAAACATGTTAGTTTTCTATTGCCTGATGCTATCCCTTTCCCCCTTTTCCCAAGCAGAACACATGAACATTCAGCTAGACTGATCGTTCACATGTATGAGAGGATTGGGTACGATAGCTTTGTGCACCTTTATCTCTCCTCTGTTGAGCAGTCGTTTATTGTTAACCAGCTCATAGTTGACCTTTGATCTAGTGATAAACCAGCTTAGAAGATTGTTCAGGAGAGGACATATAAGGTAGCTTTTCTGACAAATTTGGAAGAACACAGCAGATTGGTGTATATGTAAAAACCAGGCTGCAGAAATTAAGCAAAATGTTTAATAAAGACCTGTGGAGAAAAGGTTTTGAAACAAGTATGCCTTTGAAGTAACTGAACTTGAATGTAGGTTGATCTGTTGCTGTAGGGCAGCCATGAGCACTGACTTGCCTGGTATTATTCCGCATATAAATAATAAGACTGTGATACATTATTGTAACACCATACGTGCATTAATATCTGTATCTATATATGCATCAATATCTCACATTATCACCTGATTATTTGTTTTCTAGCACATTTCACTATAGCAAAAGTAGAGTTCATTGCAAGCTTCAACTTGCTTTATGGTTATTATGTTCTTCTCAGTTCTAATGAGTTCTTTCAGGGCACTGTGATATCTGGAAATTGAAAGCCCTAAAGCTTAATATAAAAAAATCACGTGGTTGCATATAGGCATTTCCAAAATTAAAATCCAATTAGGGGATTGCTATTCATGCAATTCTTTATTATATTCTATACTATGTGCCTAAACAGACAACAAAAAACAAAGGACATTTTATGTCTACAGTTTTTTTTTTTTTATAAAAGCAATATCTTTAAAAAAAAAAACACTGCTTAATCTCTAGCTTTCCATTAAAAAGGTGTACAGTAAGTCCACTGTGACTGTATACATGTGTATTCATCTGTACACATATGTCTTTGTGTGTGCATGTTTAGGATGTATATGTGTGCATGTATTTCTGCGTGTGCATTCAGATAATGGAGGGTTATAGCTAGAGATGAGCGAATAAAAAAATAATCGATTTGATCTGAATAAATTCTCGGCGCATTTTTATTAGTAATGTATTTTAATGATGTGTTTAATAAAGTGTTTGTGTCCCTTTTTTTCTATATTTTTTTAAAATGTTTTAGGTAGTACTACTACTCCCAGCATGGAACAGACTGTTCCATGATGTAAGAAGTAGTACCTGTGCTAATAGACAGATCGCCCTGGGTGTCACTCCTGAGACTCGCTGCGATCGTCCTGTATAATGTATAAATGTGGGTGGCTTTCTTGCATCTAGATAGGACAATAGCATCGAGTGTCAGGAGTGACACCTGCTGTGTTCTGTCCTTAATTGCAGGTACTACTGCTCACAACATGGAGCACACCCTGCTCCATGCGGGGAGCTGTAGTACCTGCATTAATAGACAGATCACAGCTAGTGTCACTTCTGACACCTGATGCGATCGTCCTGTATAATGTAAAGATGTGGGCGGCCGGCCGCTCTTCTCTGGTCCCACTGTAGTATGAGTATATGCCGTATATATACCTATTATTAATATTTCCTGCAGAGAGCTGTGAGTGGCTGGAACCATCTGGCCAATCACAGCTCTCTGCGGGAAATATGAATTAGTGATGTGAATTCTATTCACATCACTGGCCGGCCGGAGTATAGTGCAGAGATGCGAGCGCAGGAGAAAACCGCTCCATCTCTGCAATAGAAAAGACAATTGCATCGGGTGTCAGGAGTGACACCTGCTGTGATCTGTCTATTAGTACAGGTACTACAGCTCCCATCATGGAACAGTCTGTTCCATGCTGGGAGTAGTAGTACTAGCTAAAAATTTAAAAAATAATTTAGAAAAAGAGTGAAACACACATACGCACACACTTTATTAAACACAATATTAAAATACATTACTAATAAAAAAATAAGAAAAATTATTATAAAATATATATTATTTTTACATTTAAATGGCCCCTTTATACATTTTTATTATTGTTGGCTACATTTTTAGGTCCCTGCCCGCCTACATAAATTGATCCCTGTTTAAAAATGAACATTAACATTTTTTTTTTTCTGGTGGTGGCTTTATAATTTTTTTATACACCTAAGAATGGAGTGTACATTTTAGGCTGCTTTCACACTATGAGTATTCATCCGTTATTAATCACCCGTTTTCTGTATTGCATAATTAAAAGACTGATGTATAATAACATATGAAATAACGGGTGCTAACGGCTGAATAATGTCCATCAAAATAGCGGGCATATTCATATGTTAAGAACCGTTATGACATCCGTCATGTAACGTTATTTTATGGCTGTTTTAACATCTCTGCCTGCAGGCTCCCGCAACAGGGACTACCACTACTCCCATCATGGAACAGACTTGTTTGCATGATGGGAGTAGTAGTTCCCATGCAGCAGGAGTCTGTTGGTAGCTGGGGAGGCTACATTAGTGTTTGTACTACTACGCCCATCTTGGAACAGACTCTGTTCCATGATAAGGGTTGTTGTACATGGGCTGAGGGATTGATCGCATCGGGTCTCACTTCTGAGACCCGATGAGATCAGAAGTTATTAAACAGAGAAGTGGGCAGCATGCCCAGTGTATTTTTACTTTCACTTTTAAATTCCCTGCCGGGAGCTCTGAATAGCCACCACCGAGGAGCCATTCAGGGCTCCCGGCGGAGTTTTTAAACTACTAATTTGATCCCCAAATGTATGCCCCATATTTATAATGATTCATTGGCCCAGTGTGTTTATAATAATTCATTGACCCCAGTGTGTTTATAATAATTCATTGGCCCCAGTGTGCTTATCCTTATCTCTCCCCCCAGTGTCCTTATTTCCCCTCCCGCTGCCTGCTCCTCATCTTCTTGGAGCAGGGCAGCAGTGGGACATGTTGGGAACCGACGGCGGTGATTGAATGAAGCCAACATGTCCTGCATGTAGGCTTCATTCATTCACCGCCGCCGCCTGACATGTCCCCGCTGCTGCCCTGCTCCTAGCCCAATCAGTGCACCACCGGGACATGTCTATTCTCTACTGCTCATATCTGTGCGGGACCCCCGCGATCATACATCTTATCCCCTATCCTTTGGACAGGGGATAAGATGTATTAGGGCTGGAGTACCCTTTAAAGACTGCACCCTGCTCAGATCTGTCATTATGAGTTTGTGTGTAAAACTGACCATAACTAATGCCAAAAAAGATGCAAATACAGTGTTTCTGTACCATCTTCCAGCTGCTAAAAAATTAAGTTGTCCGTGCCTGTGAGAAGTTAATGGGGGAGAGTTATCAAAACCTGTATAGAGGAAGAGTGGTGAAGTTGCCCATAGCAACCAATCACATGGGAAACTAGCTATGGGCAACTGGTAACCTTTTCCTATAAACATAAATCTCCCCCAGTATCTTTATGTCTCAGTTTTGCGACTTGCATTTGGGGGCGGGGCGTGACGTCACAAGGGGTGTAGTCATGGCATCACGATACTCCGGTCCCGTGGTCGTGAGTCTTCAGACACGGAGCGATCATTGTTCCATGCAGCTGAGACAGGTGAGTGCTGTATGAGAGATTGCGGGGGTCCCCAGCGGCAGGACCCCCGCGATCAGACATCTTATGCCCTATCCTTTGGATAGGGGATAAGATGTCTTAGGGACGGAGTACCCCTTTAAGTAAGCAAACTATATACATAAATCCGGGGGCATAGCTAGAAACTACAGGGTCCCAATGTGAAAAATTGTTCTGGGCCCCCCTACCCGCTGATGACCCGCTTCCCCAATCCCCGACGACCCCCTTACTCGGACGCTCAAAGATATCAGTGACTACAGCACTGATGGGACACAGCCAGGAGAATAAACAGTGATTTAAGTGACTTACAGGAAGGGCTGGACTGGGACCAAAAATGGGCCCAGGCATTTTAAAATAAGCAGCCCATTTTTATGGTGGGGGTCAGACTGCTGGGCCCCCCACCAATCACCTCGGTTCAAGTAGCTCTCCAGCTGTTGCAAAGCTGCAACTCCCATCATGTATGAAGAGCCTCAGGAATTAAGGAAGTTGCCATTTTGCAACAGCTGCAGAGCCACAGAATGGGGTACAGTGTCACCCATCATCACTGGGGACATACAAGTGACTCCAGCTGATGGGACAGTCAGGAGAAAACATAATGATATCACTGACCTGAGTGACGTCTTCTCTGTTGTCCTTCTCTGTAGTGCAACACACTGTACCCCCCGAATATAATACTGCCTACCACTGTACCTTCTAAATATATTATTGCAACACACTGTACCCCTGAATATAATACTGTCACAACTTGTACCCCCGAATAAACACTAAAAAACAAAGGAAGGCAGTACTTTATCCATAAAAACACATATCAGAATGGTAATAAACATCCAGTAAGCATGGTTCTATGTAAACCTCTGAACAAGAGGTGGAAGTAAAATATAAGCAATATCCATAAGTCGAGGAGGTCCGTATCACATGTCAAAGATAAGCATCAGCAGTATAAAGCATTTGTGGTAGAGGGTGTGATGCAGGACAGATGGAATTACCCTAGGGGCAGATGGCCTTGTATTCGTGACGCCAGAGCATGGTTTATCCTCAATACCACCTGAAGGTATACCGCTGGATGCTGGGCTAGGTACAGGGGCAATAATGACTCCGACACCAAGTTACGGACAACGGTAGCTTTACTGAGGTTAGATAGATGGAAAGGTCTATACAGTTTAGCCAGGCCCACGAAGGTGACCAGTGACTTCAGAGACCTTAAGGGCTTGCTGGGACTTGTAGTAGAGGTGGACAATTTAGTGCAGGCCATGTTGACTAGACAGATGACTTTGACTTGACTTACTTGTGACTGACAAGACTGTGACTGAGGTTTGTAGCTTGTGGCTTCAGACTGGACTTGAGGCCTCCTATAACTCTGGACACACACTCAGGCATGACTTGACTGGACTTCAGCAAGGACTAAGAGAAAGAGTGCAGAGGCTCCACCCAGGTCTTATATGGGGGAGGCTCTGGTGGGGTCCCATTGGTCACCCCTAGGTCACCTGGTCACTGATACCTCCTGGGTAACAATCACATGACAAATCACATGGTAAACAGTCTTAAAGGTATAACACTCTTACATTTATAACATAGGTATTATATACAATTACAATAAACAGATGCAGGGGGACCCAGGGAATACTACAGGAGGCTGCTTGATGGCAGTAAGGGTACGGGGTAACAACTTCCATACTGGGCCACCACAAATTCCCCCTCTTAAACACAGCTGTCCTTGGTGCCCAGTCCTGGAGGGCGGACGACTAACAGTGGCCACTGGGGCCTAGAGAGAACAGTTCCTGGGGCATATTGGTGTAATGTCTTTTACAGGTCTTATTGTGGAAAACAAAAAAAAAATGGGTCCATGTGGCACTTGATGAAAAATGTCCATACATGCTCTGTGTGGTAAACATGTGGGATTCATTGCCCTTGTAACTGCAACTTAAACACAATTACAACACTTGAACACATTTGTGCTGATTGGGCTGCCTGAGGCTCTCTACCCAATGCCTTAGCTGCTGGGGCCCCTCGACACTAACCACTTCTCCCCAGAACTCAATGGGTAATTTTATACCATACAATGAAGCTACCCTTCCATATTGTACTCTGTCACTATTTGTGTCTGACTTATACCTCAGTGAACCCTCTGGCCAGTAGAGTACCCTGTACACGTGGACAGGAAGAAATGTTAGACATATATACATTTGATGATTGAGGACTGGGAGTATACGTTTTGCTACAGTCAAAATCTAGACATTACATATGGCAAGACTAAATTAGTTATACTTTGACTATGTAGTACAACTTTATTCAATATACCGTGACTTACTCTTTGTACCTAGATGGTATTTGTCCTTGTGTCGACCTTTATGACCTGCGCAACACCACCTCTGGAGAGTCTGGAACTCTTGCGTCTTCCGGAGCTCTTGGAACTTTTGGAGCTGCGGCTGGCTCTTCCTCAGCAAACTCAGGAGCTGGTATTAGTTCAGGACTAACTGGAACCAGAGTTACTGGCAGCTGTGCTGGAGATGCTGGTGACATAGTTGGTACTCAGGAGACTGGCATATAGGCTGGAGCCATCTGTGACAAAACTGGGACTGGTGTGGAGACTAGTGTGGGTTGAACCAGCCCCGATGTTGGTGAGACAAAGAAAATCACAGGCTGACTTGGAGAAAACATGGAGAAATCCATAGATGGGTGGATTCCCTCACCTTGGACGTACTCCCTTGCCTGTCTAACAGCTGGTGGTGCTGGGAGCACTGGTAGATCTTCTTTCAGACATAACTTGATCCGGTTTGGTGGAAAACTTGCGGCTCATGCCCAGGCTTTTGTACCTCACATACGTCAGATTCTGGATAAGGTAATGCCATTACCATGTACGGTTCTGTCTCCCAAATAGAGTCTAACTTGTGGGCCCTTGGAAACTTCCACAGCCAGACTTTATTGCCCAACTGAAGTAGTTTGGCAGACATGACGGTTATAGTCCTCCTGTTGTCTATGCTGAGCCTCGCCCATCTTCTTGCTGACAATTTTTTGGGCCTCTTGGATTCTTCTCTGGTGGTCAGAGACCAGCTCTAGGGAGGCTTGCGGAGAGTTGTTAAACGGGCTTGAAGCCCAAATGTTCAGTCTTTATGCAGCTTTCCATGTCGCCCCATCATCAAGTAGAAAGAGGTGTGTCCTGTAGAACAGTGGACTGTGTTATTATAGATCTCCAATAGTACGGGCAGCAGTAAGGGCCACTCTTCTTGTCTCAACACAGAGGCTGCTCGCAACATGTGGATAAAGACTTGATTGATGCGCTCACAGAGCCCGTTCCCCAGGGCCTCGAAGGCCATTCCATGGTCTGTTAGGACAGACTCCAGACACCCAAGTGTTTGCACCCAATTGGAGTAGAAAATCTGGGCTGCTGTCTTGGCTGTGATGTCTTTAACGGGTACAATGACGACCCATATAGAGTAGTGAACCACCATGATGAGAGCATAAGTGTACCCGGACCAGGAAGTAGACAAATTGATATGGTTTAGCATGACCAAATGGTTAGGCCTTTCACTCTAGATGGAATGGAGGGGTGCTCTTGCGTCCTTGCGCACGTTCTTGGTGACGTTACAGACAGCACATTCACTGCACCATTTCTGAATGTTGCTCCACATTCCGATCCAATAGAATCTTTGCCTGACAGCAGCTTGGGTCTTGTGGACTCCAAACTGTCCCGACTTATCATGGTATGCACTGAGGACCATCACCGCATCTCTTCGGGGAACCAGAATCCAATGAAGTTGATCACCATAGATCAGATCCAAAGAATTTCGGCACAACAGTCATTTGTGCACAAATAGTCGCTTCCTCTGTCCCAACAGATGTTTCAGCTCATTATCACACTGGGCCCGGTGTAGACGGGTTGGTACCTTTTCCGCCAGAAGGTAGTCCAATAGATCCGCCATGTCTTGACTTTCATCTTGAAGAGTCTTCCAGGTATACAGGTCTTCTTTAACCTTTTCGGACCTGGGTTCACCGTCCATCAGGGTGGTCACAACATTCTGGTTCACGGACCGTTGATAAAATGGGGGCAGCTCCACATCTTCCCACACGTCTTCGGCAGGTGGTTCTTCACCGGGGTTCATCCGAGATAGTACATCATAATTGACATTTGACATGCCACTTCTGTACTTGATGGTGAAACTGTAATTGGCTAGTCTTGAGGCCCATTGCTGTTCAATCACACCCAACTTGGCAGTGTTCAGTTGGGCCAACGGGTTATTGTCCGTGTAGACAGTAAATGGTGTGGCAGCCAAATAGTCTTTGAACTTTTCAGTCACGGCCCACACCAGGGTGAAAAGTTCCAACGTGAATGAGCTGTAATTGGCATTGTTCTTCTCTGCTCCTCGCAGGTTGCGACAGCCATAGACAATTACTCACTCTTGTCCTTCCTGGACTTGGGACTGGACAGCTCCGAGACCCTCGAAACTGGCATCAGTATACAACCAGAACGGCTGACTGTAGTCTGGATACGCCAAGATGGGGGGCTCCATCTGTAAACGTTTCAGAGCTCGGAACGCTTTCTCTTGCTCTTAGGCCCACTAAATAGGTAGTCTTCTATAATAGTTGTCCTTTACCGTACCCCATAAAACAGCTGTGAGGGGTTCTGCAATCTGGGTGAAGTGGGGATGAAGCGGTGGTGGTAGCCAGCAAACCCCAAGAAGCTCCTGACATCTTTCACCATGCGTGGGGTAGGCCAGTTCTTGACAGCTTGCACCTTTTCAGGATTGGGCTGGACCCCTTCTGCACTGACAACATGACCCAAGTAATGGACCTGAGGCTTGAGCAGGTGACACTTAAATGCTTTCATCTTTAATCCATGCATGATTAAGACTTGGAAGACGTCTGAAAGATAACTGAGGTGTTCCTGGTAGGACTTGGAATACACAATGACATTGTCCAGGTACAATAGGACACTTTGAAAATTCAGATGGCCCAGGCACCTTTCCATCAGACACTGGAATGTAGCAGGGGCATTGCACTGCCCAAACGGCATACTTTTAAACTCAAAAAGTGCCATGGGTGTCATGAAGGTAGTCTTTTCCCAATCCTCCATGGCCATAGGCACTTGCCAATATCCGCTGGTTAAGTCCAGGGTGGAGAAGTAAGCAGCCGACTCGAGGGCAGTGAGTGACTCCTCGATCCTTGGCAACGGGTATGCGTCCTTATGTGAGACATTGTTGAGCTTCCTATGTTCCTTCCTCGACACAGAAGCGGATGGTCTCATCTTTCTTGTTGACCAGAACAAGTGGCGCCGCCCAGGGACTCTGACTCTCTTGGATCACGTCTGCCTCTTTCATTTCGGCCAGCCAGCATCTTTTTGACAGTCTGATACATACCTGGCGCAACTGGATGGTGTATTTTCTTGATAGGTGGGCAGTCACCTGTGAGGATTCAGTGCTGGATCACTGAAGTCTGTGCAAAGTCTGTAGGTAGCTTGCTGAAAGCCTTGTGGTATCTCTTGGGGACATTGATGATTCCCTTGACTTGGTCCCTTGGGGTAGTGTCATCTCCAACCTGGAGTTGCCCCACAAGGGTTCTGGAGGGCTCACACTGGATCTTTCGGCCACTTGAGCTGCACGCTGTCGAGCCACCAGACGTTCTGTCACAATGTCCTTCATCTCTAAGAGGTAGGCTGGGCTACAGGGGTGTATTTGGGCGAAACAGTAGCAGAATCAGACAGGTTTACTAACCGCAACGGGACCCGCGCGTTGGTGACAGTGACAAGGCTTCTTGCAGCTGAAACAAGAGGATGATCTTCCAATTGCATAGGTTCCAGAAGGGCTTGATATTCTTGACTCCGGGATGTGCACAACACCAGATGATGGTCTCCGTGTTGGCTTGTAAGGTCACCGACCTAATGTCTTGAACTCATACTCTGCTCCGCCTGTATGACTTTCAGGTGGTGCTGTGCATCCCGCTGGCCTGAAAGGGAAAAATGGGGAAGAGAGACATGCAAGGCATCTATCACTTTAGTGAAACAATTCTTCATAATGTTCATCCCCAATATAAATTCAGCAGTTACAATCACACCCTGTCTGCTAAGTACATACTCTTCCAACTAAATGGTTGGCACCCAGTATCCATGTCCGGGGACTGGTTGCCTATTACCCGCAACTACTCGGAAGTTAGCATCATCAGGCTCACACAATAAACTAGCATCTAGCAATGCTGATAGAAAACACTTTTATGTATAGTAGACACTTGTTACCCTGTATATATATATATATATATATATATATGTATATATATATATTTGTGGTCGTGGCTCGAAGAGCCGTGAATGAATAACCTAAGGAGAAAACATGATTAGGATGACTTACCGACCTAACCTTGAATTCCTATGGAACCTGGAACATAAGAAGAAGTAAGGAAACAGCGGTTGAAGTGTGCCCAAAGTACCGCGACCGTGGGTACGCCTATAGAGGGCATACCCTAATATGATTTGCTTTCATGGGTTTATGATAGTGTATGTCTCGAAAGAAGGAAAAAAAAGGGAGGGTAGGGTGGGTGTTGCCAATGATACACACGCCCCTACCTGTGGGAGAGGTGTAGTTTTATACCCCACGCCACTCCCACAAATGCAGCCAATTAGGCTTTCAACTTGTGGTCGTGGCTCGAAGAGCCGTGAATGAATAACCTAAGGAGAAAACATGATTAGGATGACTTACCGACCTAACCTTGAATTCCTATGGAACCTGGAACATAAGAAGTAAGGAAACAGCGGTTGAAGTGTGCCCAAAGTACCGCGACCGTGGGTACGCCTATAGAGGGCAAAAGTCAGAAATAGGGTGCAACTTGATTTTATTTAGTTTACAGAGCCAGTATCTTAAATACATTTGCCATTTCCATTGAAGGGTCGGGCACATAACGGTCAAAGCAAGCAGAACTCCAACAACCCAGCTTCTTGATCATGTGAGCTGGAACGTTGTGTCTAGAAGCAGCCGAGGCCGTGCCAATTCTGAATGAGTGCCCTGTGATGCCTGCAGAGTCTTTACCCAACATGGTGATGAGTGACCGGACATGTTTGATGAACTGTGATGACGTTAAAGCCTGGCCACCAAGAGGTAAAAGAGGACCGTCCGCCACTCGCCCCAACAACATGGCCAGTAAGGCCGATAGGGCAGCTACCGGGCACCAACGATGTGACGTGGGAAAGTAGCGGATGGACACTCCCCACCTGCAGGTTTTGGTGGCCAGCAGAGAGAGGGTGAACCTGAGCCACTAGGCGACAGCTGGCCCGGGGTCAGGCCCGGTGATCTGTGCCCGAGACGCGTGAACTCACCGGGCCTGAGAAAGCCATAGAAAGCGAGGTGAATGGCCGCTTTGATGACCGTACTTAGGTGGTAACTGAAAGGGTGAGTGTCTAGCAGGGTGCACATGGCCCTGAAGAGGTCCCCGGTGACCGGTGCGCAGGAAGGTGACCTGTGAAGTGAAGAAAGGGACACACCTCTGAGAGCAGCCTTGATGGGACGTGCGGAAAGCAGTGACGGTGCATTAGGGTGCAACAAGGACCTGTGGTGCTGAAGACCCGTGAGGTGCAGCTTGATGGTATTGTGGGACAAGGGTAAGGAGGAGTGGCAAAAACCAATGAACGCTAGGGAAGAATGCACCGAGATTGTGGCAGGCAGACCTAAGTTGTTCATGAAGGTAGTGAAAGACGCCAGAGCAGAATCATAAGCCCGAATCGTGCTGGGTGCTAAGGAACCTCGGTTTAGAGCGATAGCCACTGCTGAGTAGGTGGCTAGGCCGTCAGTTGCTGGAGCGGGTGGACCGTTAGATCTGCTCCTGGTAGTACCTGAAAGAACAGCCTCAGGTTAGCTCGGGACAATGCGTCAGCTGCAACATTTAACCTGCCCTCAAGATGTTCGACTGAGAAGTGGAAGTTGTGCTCGAGTGCTAGAAACACGAACTTCCTGACGAAGCGCATGATGTGGGGGGACTTAGAGCACCCTTTGTTTAGTATATCGACCATGGCCGTGTTGTCACATATGAAGCGAACAGTCGTAACACTCCAAGACCGTCCCCACACTGCAGCGGCCGCTACAATGGGATATATCTCGAACAGTGCAGAGGTTTCTTTGAAACCGGCGAATGTTGCCGATCTCTGGAGGCCAAGGACCTGCCAGCCACTGATTCTTGTGTATAGCTGCGAACCCGAGTGCAGAAGCATTGGACCGCACAATGGAGGACAGTTCTGATGCTCCAGGAGTAAAGAAAGACACCCCATTCCATTTGTCTAAAAACTGGTCCCACATAAGTAGATCTGCCATGGCTTCATTGTCAATGTGAATAGTCTGCCTCTGGCCAGAGACTGAGGGGAGAAGGTCCAGGAGCCTGGAAATGAATGCTCTCCCCTGAGGGATAATCCTCATGGCGAAAGCCATCATTCCCAGGAGGCTTTGAAGCTCGACCCTGGAGACCGTACGACACCTGGAGAGGCTGTGTAGTTGCTCCCGGATTCTGGCCAGTTTGTCCTGTAGTAGTCTCGCTTGCATGTTCCCGGTATCCAGGAGGATACCCAAGAAGACAAGCTGGGTGGAGGGACCCTCTGTTTTGTGTGAAGCGACAGGGATGCCAATCTCTTTGAACAAAGCCAGCAGTGAGGAAAGGTTACTTGGAGTATGTTTGGGGTGTTCAAGCAGCAAGAAATCGTCCAAGTAATGTATGGTGTGTTGGCAGTTGGTGACGTTTTGGAGTGCCAAGTGAAGGGCTGTGGCCAACTGATCGAAAAGCCACGGGCGACTCTTTGCGCCAAAAGTGAGTTTGGTGGTGAAGTAATATTTGTTTAGCCATTTAATGCCATGCCACTGCCAGAGGTCTGGCCTAATAGGGAGTAATTTAAAAGCATCGGTTATGTCTGCTTTTGACAACCAGGTGTTCCTCCCTAACTGCAGAATGATTTGTATGGCCTGGTCAATGGATGAATACTTCATTGAGAATTCCTCTGACAGAATTAAAGCATTGATGCTGGGTATGACAGACGAATAAGGAGCGGAGAGATCGTATATTAACCTCTTTTTATTATTGAACTTTCCGTTAGCGAGCCCCAGCGGGCAGACTCTCCAAGTGCAGAAAGGAGGCGTGTCAAAAGGACCGATCATGAATCTTTTTTCCAGCTCTGACATGATCAGACTGGACACCGCCTCTGTGTCAGCAAGGGCTGACACCAAATTGTGACATTCATAAGTACACTGTGGGAGGGCGACCAAGCCTGTGTGGAATCCATCACAGAACCCAGCCACCAACCAACTGACCCAGTTGGGATCAGGGTGACAGGCGAGGACCCCGGCCAGGACCTGCACCTGGACCACGCCTAGTCACGCCTGAGAGCCCTTCTGGGAGCAGATTGAGCTGGAGTGAGCTCTGTAACAGGTGAGACATATGTGTAGGAGTCTGCAGTTGCTGTATTGACAGGAGGAGAGATTGAAGTTGTTGCAGGCCTGCCCAGCCTGTCTAGAGCGCCTGTGTTCCTCTGAGGAGCAGAGGTGTGGGAGCTGGGGCCCCTGCTGGAGGTAGACTCCCCTGGGTCGCTGCTCCTAGGACACCAGTTGGCTGAGTGGGAGGCGAGTCCGCACACAGCGCAGGACGGAGCTTTCATGCCTGCGAAGTGAGCGCAATAGAGCTCCGTATCAACAACCCCCCAAGTTAGTTATATAGTTAAATTCTGCGTAAGCTGCCGCTGCTTTGGCCGAGAAGGATTTGTGGTAATCATAAAACGTAGTGCCCCCATATTTATGAGCCATCTGGATAACTCTGTGCAGATACAGGTCTAACTCGACCCTGCGGCTAGGGCTGACCGAGCAGATGACGTCCCTAAAAGAGGCCGAATGCAAGGACGAATTCGGTGACGTTCAAGGACCTGTTGAGCCTGGCGTCCTTGCTTTGAATGTCACCGCCAGCTCACCACAGGCGACAGTGTTGGTGTCCTTGATGTCTGTCGTAGCGATTAGGAGGGAGGCAAGGTTGACATCCTTGCCCTCTAGGATCTCTTTTTTTTTTAATTTTTTAATTTTTTTTAATGGGCGCCGAGATGAGATGCGCTGGGGTGATGTTGGGTGGGAGTTGTGGCGTACCTGTAGGCGTAGCCTGTGAGGTAGAAGCCGTGGGAGCTGCCGTAGTGGGAGCAGATTTGCTACTCTTGGAGGTGTCCATAAGGTCCAGTCTGGCCTGGAAGCCAGCGACTGACACTAGGACGTCTGCCATCATAGTATGAAGCTGGGACAGCGAGGCGCTTGACGCCTGAGCCTGGAAAGCTTCCTGACTGCCCCTGGGGGCTTGGTCGGCAGTGAGCAGGTTATACAGTTCGCCCTTCCTGGCAGAGGCTGGGAAGGGGATGTCCCTTCGCCTTAACTCCTCCTCAAGGGTGACGGTGGGGAAAAGAAAAATGACTGATGAATTTGCAACTAACTCAACTTCACCTAGCTACTAGACACAGAAACTGACCTGCTGCTGTCCTGAGCTGTGGGGACAACGCGACAGCCTTGGCGGCACGACCTGATACAGCTGTGAATATTATATGAGACAATTAGCGTGGTGTACTGAGTAACAACTAGAGGGTGTGGGTGGCGAAGAGAGTAATTACTGTAGTGACTATGTGTATGCCGTTTGCGCTGAAGAAGAGTCAGAAACGGCACACACAGAGGACCCCGCTGAAGACGTGTCAGACAAAAGGTGATCCTCCGCCTAGTTTAATGACATGTTGCGCTGAATGAGTCAGGTACAACATGAGTGCCATGCCCCGACTGAAGCAGAGTCAGATCGAGAGCCGAGTGGCAGGTGTGTGTGAGGACGCGCGTGGCTGTGACGGAATGTCAGTAGCAGCGTCATGCATGACATCGGGGAGTATACCCGTGGATGTCAGAAACGTGGATCACGGGACGTGAGTTTGTGGGTTTGCACGTGTGTATGTGTATATAATATGTATTTCCCCCCCCCCCCTCCCTTTTTAAAAAATTTTTTTTTTTTTTGTACCTCGAGCTGCAAGCTGAGAGGAAAACGTTTAGAAGGGAACCTAATCACCGACCACCAACTAGACAAACCTGAGGGGGGAAAGAAATAACAGAAATGACATTTTGGAAGCATAGTAGATAGTGCGGTCTCCAGTAGCAACCGTGAAAATGGAAATTACGAGTGGTACAGTATGAGTACGCAATTCTCTCCCTGCCTTGAGCTGAAGGGAGCCACTGGTGAGGTCTGGTAGCCATGGGAACTGAGCAACAACGTGGAGCATGCATGAGTCGTGGGCCCGTTGCTATGGAGACCATGGAGACCGGTGTTTTGAGTGGGCGTGAAGCCCTGCGCTCACTGAACTCACTGAGGCCCTGTGCAGGTGGCCAAGGCGAGAAGTGGCACCCTGGATTTTTTATGTGCTGCCCCAGGAGAGTGCATGCATGCCTTTTCCCTCTTGTTTTATAGTCTTTTACATGCCCTGTCTCCCAGGGGAGACCCCCATATGCAGCAATACCCCAAAACAAAACTCCTCCCCTTTATGTACATTATACATGTATATATCTATTTTCCCCTGGGCCCGGGGCGAATGCCCCGCCCACCGTGACCCCGGAGCCCCGCCCCTCCTGTCTCCCTGCCATGTCTAGGAGACGCCGGGAGACCGGAGAGGGGAAGGAGCGCGAGGCCCGGCGGGACGGATACACCGATCGGCGCCCGTGTTGGCCTCCCCTCGGTGGGTGACACGAGGCGGCGCCGGGGGAGTGACGCCATCTGCTGGCGCCGCGAAACCCCGCCCCCCCCAGCCACGCCGCCGACCGGAGCCAGCGAGCGGCGTGAGGGAACGGAGCAGCGGGACCAGCACGATGACGTCTCCCCGCCTCGGGCCAGCGGCGCCACCAGGCCGAAGGAGAACCAGGTAGGGGCGGAGCCCTGTTGTTGACCGGGGAAACCCGGACTCCCGGGAGCGGCAGCAAAGCCGACGGGAGGGCCCAGGAACGTGGGGGGAGGGCGGCCATGGCGAGGAGAGCAGTACCCTGCCCCAGAACAACGTAGACAGAGAGCAGTGGGGTTGCATAAACAGGACACATAGAGGCCGGGAACCGGCGCTTACCTGAAAAACCTCGTAGAGGACGGGGGATAGGACCGTCACAGAAGCCACCAACTAACTCTCCAGGAACGTGAGACCTAATACAGCAGCCTACAAGAGAACTACTGCCAATGATACACACGCCCCTACCTGTGGGAGAGGTGTAGTTTTATACCCCACGCCACTCCCACAAATGCAGCCAATTAGGCTTTCAACATATATATAAACCTACAACCAGCACTCAATGAGAGTCCAAAAATATAAATTCAAAAAGTGACAAAACTTTATTTAGAACAATATCAAAAACACAATATGGGACCCACCCAATTAAAACAACCCACCCTTAAAAATGAACCCCACAAAGTGGACAGGGGATAGCTCATCTCTAGACCCTAGCATACATGAAAAAATCACAAGAATAACAAAATCATGAAAAATAATGTAATGTTATTACCTAAGGTAGTCATGCTGGGTCCTACAAGATCACTATGCCCCCTGCCGCCGCCTCAACACGTGTTTCGTATTCTTCCTCAGGAGGTGGGGAATAACACACTTAGCGTCCTTTTATATCCGCCTGCCAATAATTGGCGCATGCGTCTGGGCCGAACACCGCCGGGGATTACGGAAACCGTCACTGAGACACATACGTCACATCCGGTGACGCACTGTCCCAGTATTGACAGCTCCTCGGAATGCCCAGCGGCGATGGAACCACACGCATGCGCACTGACAGGGGGATATCCCAACAAGGTATGTGCAGACTGGCGCAAGCGTATCCCCGCCGACCAGACAGTGTCGCAGGATCACGCATGCGCCGCCGCTATATCAATCCTTATAACATAATAATAACAGATGACCACATTTTACAATGAATATTACACCCACTGAACCGCATGGATGAACAATGACATGGGTAATCATTCAACTTGAATTCATTAATTCATCTCAAAAACAACCCATACTCCATCACACTTATATTAACCTTATTGCAAAAACCAATACCTATACAGTAAGTACATTACATAAATATAAATTTAAATTTCACAACGGAACAAACACATCAGTGCAACATATTACATGTTACATATCTTGTGCAGTATACAATTATGATACATAATTACATCCATATCTATAATACATATTAAACATGAACCCCCCCCTACCCTTTTTTCCTATACTTCCCTTCCCTGTGTGTAAGTAATTAGTCTAAATGTGCATTACCATGAGAATATAATTCACAATATAAGTAGTATAAATTACTAAACTGTGTATGGAAGGTGATATATCCACCCTACTATCCCCATACTAGTGCCCCCCCAAAATTGGCAGGCGGATATAAAAGGACGCTAAGTGTGTTATTCCCCACCTCCTGAGGAAGAATACGAAACACGTGTTGAGGCGGCGGCGGGGGCATAGTGATCTTGTAGGACCCAGCATGACTACCTTAGGTAACATATGACCACATTATTTTTCATGATTTTGTTATTGTGATTTTTTCATGCATGCTAGGGTCTAGAGATGAGCTATCCTCTGTCCATTTTGTGGGGTTCATTTTTAAGGGTGGGTTGTTTTAATTGGGTGGGTCCCATATTGTGTTTTTGATATTGTTCTAAATAAAGTTTTGTCACTTTTTGAATTTATATTTTTGGACTCTTATTGAGTGCTGGTTGTAGGTTTATAGTTAGTATATTCTAGCACTTATGGATTTAAGTCGGTGTATGGCCGGAATTGTAGGCTTGTAACTTGTTACCCTGTATCTATCAACGCCTCCAACAGTACCCCTTCTACAATACCTTTTACATACGGGCTGAAGGTGACATAAAGTGAGAGTCCTGACTTTGTTCGGGGATTGGACCTGATGACCGTTTTCCTGAGGGCCAATCCGCGACCTCAGGGGAAATCCGTTTAAATCCCAGCACTGCACTTTACAATGTCCTGATTTATTACAATAAGTGCAAAAGGGTCTTTGAGTCCCAGAAGGTCTATTGGGTGGAGGATTGCAGTAATTGAAATTGCAGGCAGCAGGATAAGGGGCAGATTTTCTAGGCAGGTTCACGGTCAGGTGGAGCGGCCTTGGTGGCAAGCTCCTTCTCAGCGTTAGTCAGTTGCAGGGGCGTAGCTAGAAACCCGAGGGGCCCTGGTGCGAAAAATTGCCCTGGGCCCCCCTACGACCTGACGACCCGCTTCCCCAATCCCGGATGACCCCTTACTCGGCATCACAAAGATATTAGTGACTACAGCACACAGGGACACAGTCAGGAGAATACACAATGATATAAGTGACTAACAGGCAGGGCAAGACAGACAAAACAGGCATTTAAGAATAAGCAGCCCATTTTTCTGTTGGGGGTCCAATTGCTGGGACCCCTACCAATCACCCAATCACCTTGGTTCCAGTTGCTCTCCAGCTGTTATAAAGCTACAACTCCCATCATGTCTGGAGTGCCTCAGGCATTATAGGAGTTGTAGTTTTGCAACAACTGCAGGGATGTGGAAATCGCCCGACGCCCGGGACATGTAGTTCCGGGCTCCGGGCAGGTGAATTATTCCTGATTTAGCCCTGGTTGAAATTATTTTATCTACCAGGACAAATGGATTTTCTTGCGGGACAAGTAGATTGTGTTCCGCTTTAGTCCCTTGGACAAGTAGTTTTTTTTTTAATTTCCACACCCCTGAGCTGGACAGCCACAGATTAGGGTACATAGTCATCCATCATCACTGCGGAACATACAAGTGACTCCTAGTGTTGAGCGGCATAGGCCATATTCGAATTCGCGAATATTCGCGAATATATGGACGAATATTCGTCTTATATTCGCGAATATTCGCATATTCGTTATATTCTCATTTTATTTTCGCATATGCGAATATTCGCGTATGCGAAAATTAATATATGTGAATATTAGTATATGCAAGATTAACATGCGTACAAATTCGCATATGCGAATATTAGCATATGCGAATGTTCGCATATGCGAATTTTAGCACGCCAGTCTCACACAGTAGTATTACAGCCTTCTTTACACCACACAAGCTGGAAGCAGAGAGGGGTGATCACTGTGATGTGTACTGTGAAAAAAAAACAAAAAAACAAAAAAAAAAAACGAATATTCGTAATTACGAATATATAGCGCTATATTCGCGAAATTCGCGAATTCGCGAATATGCGATATTCGCGAATAATATTCGAATTGCGAATATTCGCGAGCAACACTAGTGACTCCAACTGATGGGACAGTCAGGAGAATACACAATTATATCAGTGACCTGAGTTACATCTTCTCTGTTGTCTTTTCTTTTCTTCTTCATCTGGTCCAGACGTTAGGACTTCTTCCAGTTCCATCTTCTTTGCAGAGTCTGACACCGAGACATCATTAACTCCTCACTTTGTCAGTAGATCCTCATCCTCTTTATGAATACAATAATCATTATTATTCTGCTAAATACTGTACCATCTGAATATAATACTGCCACACACTGTATCCACTTAATATAATACTGCCACACACCGTATCACCTGAATATAAAACTACCATCCACTGTACCTCCTGCAGTATCCTGCATACTGCCACCTACTGTACCCCTGAATATAATACTGCCACCCACTGTACCCCCTGAATATAATACTGCCACCTACTGTACCCCTGAATATAATACTGCCACCCACTGTACCCCCTGAACATAATACTGCCACCTACTGTACCCCATGAATATAATACTGCCAACTTCTGTACCCCCTGAATATAATACTGACACCGACTGTACCGCCTGAATATAATACTGCCACCTACTGTATCCCCTGAATATAAAACTACCATCCACTGTATCTCCTGCATATAATACTGCCACCAACTGTACCCCCTGAATATAATACTTCCTCCTACTGTACCCCTGAATATAATACTGCCACACACTGTATGCCCTGAATATAATACTGCCTGCTACTGTACCCCTGAATACATCCACACACTATATCCTCTGAAAACTACCATCCACTGTACCTCCTACATATAATACTTCCTCTAACGCTGGTCCCTGGAGTTGTCCTTTGAGCAATTGCACCTGTTGATTAGGAGGAAAAGAGTTAAAGACAAACAAACTCTGCATCTTTTCTTCGAAATCCCTCAAGATAAAGGGGTCTCCATTGTAGGTAGGGAGGACATGATTAATACATCATACATACAGTACATACACACATATCATTCATACATTATACATACAGTACATAACCACACATCATTCATAGATCATACATACAGTACATACACACATCATTCATACATCATACATACAGTACATTCACACATCATTAATACATCATACATACAGTACATACACAAAACATTCATACATCATACATACACACACATGATTAATACATCATACATACAGTACATAACCACACATCATTCATACATCATACATACAGTACATACACACAACCCAAGCCCCCCCCCCCCGGGACCACAGATTACATAACTGCCTCCACTCCCCTCCCCTCTCATCCGGACCACAAATTCAATAACTCTCTCCACCCCAAACCCCACATCCACTCCTCCGGACCACAAATTCAATTCCACCTCCATGCGCATCAACCCCCCCACCCCCACACGTCCGGACCACAAATTCACCCCTTCGCCGCCGCTCCACCGCCTCCTCACCTGCGGCCGCCATGAAGATCAGCACTGAGGCCTGCTGGTGATCAGGTCCCGGCAGAGGTATCGCTGCGCTGGTGGCGAGGGAGCACACGGTGTGGGGGGTGGGATTTCAGGCTAGCACCGGGCCGGGTGTTGGCAGCGACAAGCCTCCTCTTCAGGCTCGGGACCTCAGGCTGTGCCTAAGGGCCCAACCTGCGGTGGTAGTACAGTGTAGTGTACAGTGGTAGTGCTATGGGGCCCGGTCGCAATGGCAACCTTTGCGACCTCTATAGCTACGCTACTTGTCAGTTGTTCAATGTCCTGCCTAACAATCTGTAAGTCTGAGGCTGCAGTGACTGGCAAAATATATGACACTGGGGTGGGGACTGGTTACAGAGGTGGTATAGGTCTGGCTACCGCCCTTAGTGGCTCGGGAATGGGTGTAAGCACACAAGCTTCCTCTAACTCAGTCCCAGACTCAATCACTTGTATAGCCAGTCTTTTGAAAGCGGGGAATAACATGTTGTAGTTTTGGACCGCTAACATTCTCAGCTGGGCTTTGTCCCACTTATTATGAGCCCCATCAATAAATCTGTCCATTAACACCTTGTTGCCTTCCCTGCTCGGGAGTTATACCATAGTGTTGAGCGGCATAGGCCATATTCGAATTCGCGAATATTCGCGAATATATGGACATATATTCGCGAATATTCGCATATTCGTAATATTCCCGTTTTATTTTCGCACTTGCGAATATTCGCGTATGCTAAAATTAACATATGTGAAAATTCGCATATGTGAAAATTCGCATATGCGAAAATGCGCATATGCGAATTTTCGCTTGCCAATCTCACACAATAGCATTAGATCCTTCTTTACACCACACAAGCTGGAAGCAGAGAGGGATGATCACTGTGATGTGTACTGTGAAAAAAAACTTAAAAAAAAAACGAATATTCGTAATTACGAATATATAGCGCTATATTCGCGAAATTCGCGAATTCGCGAATATGCGATATTCGCGAATAATATTCGAATTGCGAATATTCGCGAGCAACACTATTATACCATCTAATTTTTGGACAGTCTCTAGGGCATTCTGTAGGACTACGGCATATGCTCTCAGGGTCTCACCTGGCTTTTGTCGCCTTTCAAACAGCCGGAGACATACCTCTGATGGAGAATGTGACTTAAATACCTGGTACAGTCCTTCAAAGATCTGCTCTACAGTTGCCTTCTCGGAAGCTGGCCAGGTGTGGACTTCCTCTAACGCTGGTCCCTGGAGTTGTCCTGTGAGCAATTGCACCTGTTGATTAGGAGGAAAAGAGTAAAAAGACAAACAAACTCTGGATCTTCTCTTTGAAATCCCTCAAGATAAAGGGGTCTCCATTGTAGGTAGGGAGGACAGGGTTCCCCACGAATACCGGTGCAGGTGCTGGAACACTAGGACTGTTGATGTTGACTGCAGGCAAGGGGAGCAGGACCCTGGCTACTGGAGCAGGTGATGACCTTGCTGCTGGAGATGAAGGGGGCTAGTGCCCGGTTGATCTGGAGAGCTGGGTTCTGACCTCTTGCAGCAGCTCCGGTTTGACTGATGGGGGTACTACAATGGACACTCCCCCTCTATTTTGCAGGTACCCTGTGATGAACAGTCTTGCAACCAGACTTGCAGACAGTAATGTGACAACAATGACAGATTCGGGCACTGGTGACTTGATACTGATGATCGGTGGTCATTGCAGTGCCTGTGATGCAGCGTGGCTTTGCGGGTGACGTAACCTCCAAGATGGCTGCACCAAAGGACTTCCTGTCTTGGTCTGGTCAGCAAAATCTTCCCCTGTGCAACACAGGGCGGCTTTTTGGTTCCTCCTCACTTGATTGAATAGGCGAGGCTGAAGCCTGTGAGAGCTGTGCCTCCCCTTGCCCCGTATATGCACTTCCTGGGTTTGGTCTCCTGCCAGGCTAGGAGGAGACCAAACTGTTTGACTTCCTAAGGGAACAGAACAGAGCCACCTAGTGGCCAATTTTTCAGTCACATTAAAAACATAAAAAGGTTAAGAATTTCAACAGCAAATAAATAGCAAAGCGTCTTATAATTACATAAGGAACGGTATATTAAAAGTTTAGTTTGGTGACAGGTACTCTTTAATGTGTGTTTCCCACATGAAGCCTGGATGCTGCTATTGCTTAGCATGTGGATCTTCTTTGTACAAACACCTTTCACAAAACATATATGTGATGTTTGCCGCCATAGTTTGTCTAGATTTATGTTTTGGTGACAGTGAAAGGGTTACATGTTTAATAAATAATCGGCCCATTTGCACTTGCTTCCAATGTTTGTATTGCTGTACAAAAGAATGAATTAAGAAGGAATATGAAATGAGCTAAGTGTGTGATATGAGGCTTAATCGGATGATTAGGAGATAGGTGAATAAAGAAGAGGACGCCTCATAAATTAAACAGATCTTGTACAAAACGAATATTCTGTTTATTAATCATATATAAAGGATCAGATGTATTTCTAAATGTTATCCTCCTTTAAACTCACATTTCTCGGCTGCTCTGAGTATGATACATAACAAAATTATGGGATTATTTAGAATTTCTTAGAGTACAATACAATAGGAGGACAGCCATCAATGAGAAACTATGCTTAACCTATTTGATGATCAACCATTAGCTTTTCTTTAAAATCAGATTTACTATTCCAAACCACATGGTATTTCCCCGCCGAGTCACATTATCATCATCGTTTATTATTTGCATATGTTTGAAATTTAAAAAGCATTTCCTCTAAAATATAAATGATTGATAAATATTGTACAGCCCTGCAAGGAAACAATAGAACCAGACTGCATGAACAATGCCACTCTATTGTACTTTTTACCAATGTCATCATGGCATATAGGTAAAAAAAATGTAGTGCCAAAATAATATACAGAATTAATAACCCAATATATTTATTAGGGGGGTAACCATTTTGTGGGGGCACTAATGGAGGATTTCTACTTTGTGTAGAGCACTTTTAGGGGTTAACTACTGTGTGTGGACGCACTATTGGAAAGGGTAACTAATGCAGGAGCAGAACTTTTTGTGTATAGCTATTGTATAGGGGCATCAATACTATATACACAAGGGGGCATTATCACCATTTGTAGCACTATGGACGAGGAGTTTGTATTGAGCTGGAGAAGAGGATTTTGTAAAAGTGTATGACTCTCCAGAGATAAATCATGACTGGAAGAATTCCCAACATTCTGGGGACTATAATAAAATGGGAAGACCCTGATCAGAGAAGATGGTCACTGCATAGAGGTAATATTGGTTTGGGTATAGCATTTTGTATACACAATGACGGTATTATTATTCAGTCATTAGGTGTTGGCAATATGTGGTCATGTTGTAGCTGTATTATTTGTACCTTGTATAGTGGATATAATGGAAATATTTGTAATATCTGGTTTTATTTAGAAATACAATGGTGTTAATACATGGTCATAGTATGGCGGTATTATTTGGCATTCATACAGAGGTGGACAATATTGTTGCTCCATGATATAACGTAAAACTAACAAGAGTAATAATGAATAAAAATGTACTGAAAATTAACTGATAACAATCAGACATTGCTTTTGAATTGTGGTTCAATAGAATAATTTTGAAAAGCAAAATAAGAAATAAGAAAACTGGCCTGGACAAAAATAATGGTACCCATAGAAAAGATAGGAAATACTTTAATTTGACAATAGGAAGATGTTAAACTTAGGTGTGTCCTGCAGTTAGCATCACAGGTGTCTTCAGTCAGTCGCCTATTTAGAGGGTGTTTGGTATCATGGTCTACTCCATACCACATTGAACATGGACCACAGAAAGCCAAGAGAGTTGTCTCAGGAAATTGGAAAAATTATAGACAAGCATGTTAAAGGTAAAGGCTATAAGACCATGTCCAAGCAGCTTGATGTTCCTGTGACTACAGTTCCACATGTTATTCAGAAGGTTAAGGTCCACGGGACTGTAGCCAACCTCCCTGAATGTGAGCACAAGAGGAAAATTTATGACAAATCAAAGAGACAGCTAACACAAATAGTAAGCAAAGAGCCCAAAGCAATTTCCAAAGGCATTAGAGGTGAACTCCAAATTCAAGTTACACACATATCTGTACATAGATTGCACCATTTGTCAATGTTTAAGTCAAAATGGATTTAAATGGTCAAATTCAAATACTTTGTATATGTTGTACATCCAGGTAAAATATTAACCTTTCCAATATACCTTATAAGAAAATTTTATTTCCTTTGAAAAAAATCATGTCTCATAAAAAAAAGACCACTAGGGATACTCATACCATTCTATTAAGCTGCAGGTTGAAAACAGAGAGTAGGGGATTACAGAGCAGCCTGCAACACAGCACAGCACAGTAAACTCAGGGAGGAAGATGAGTCATGCAGAGTGAGGATATGCCCCTTTAAAGCACAGGATGACAAACCAAGTGACCAACAGATAGAAGGCATTTGTAAGAGAAATATAAGTGCTAGACCCATAACCAGGTAGAACCAAGGAGAACACCACTGTTGAATGCTGAGTCAGACTTGGACCCAAAAAATTCCCTGGAATATTAGACTATGCAGCCCTTTTTTTGTGGGGGTCGCAGCAGTCAGACCCCCATTAAAATAAACTGGGTTACATGGTCTAAAATTACCTAGGTTCAAGTGGCTTTTCAGCTGTTGCAAAGCTACAATTCCCATCATGCCTCAGCATTAAGCATAATGGAAGTTGTAGTTTTGTAACAGCTGGAGAGCCACAGATTGGGGTACAGTTTTGCTTGGCAGGCAGAATACACAATGGCACAATAACTCACAGGAGAGGTCTTCTGTGTTGCCATTCCTTTTCTTCTTCATCTGGTGCAGATGCTGTGTCTTCTTCCAGATACATCTTCCTCTGCCTGGAGTCTGATGCCCGGACATAATTGGTTCCTCACTTTTTCAGCAGATCATCATCCCTTGTATGACAAACATGGACATGATTCCCCCTAAAAATAAACATACATGATTCCCCCTAAAAATAATACTGCTAGACACTGTTTCTTCTGTTTGGCAGAATCCCATTCTGTACAGTACTTTCCCAGACCCCATAAGTCCCCCAGACACATCTTTCCCCTTGTCCTACTGGCTCCTCCACACTGCGGACATTCAGCCGGCGGAATGTCCGCTTACAGGAGGAATCGTCAAAGCCATTGGCAGTAGGATCGCATGGACGTGCGCCATCGCTATAGATGGCAATGCAGTCCTGCAGAATGGACGTCTACCAAAAAAACAAACATTCATTTTCATGTTCATTTTTTGATTTCCGCTGTGGCAATTACGCCGTGTGCAAAGAGCAGCAGAATCTAATTGAAAACAAGCTGATTTTCGCGTCTGTCCTCAACCCCCCGCCCCCTCCCCCAGACCCTCAGTCATTCTCCCTTAAACTTTCTTACCACCCAGACCCCTCAGTCATCCTTCTTCATACTTTTGTGCCCCCATAGACCCCTCTGTCCGTTTCTCTACCCGGACCCAAAGGCCCAAAGGCCAGTCCAGCCCTGGTTGAAAGCAAATCATAAAATTGGGAGACTGGAATTTTCCAAAATGCATATTGACAAGCCTCAAAGCTTCTGAGAGAATGTCCATTGGTCAGATGAGGCAAAACTGTCCCTTGGTGAGAATAGTTAAGAGCAAAGCATTGGACTATTCTGCAATGGCTTTCTATGAGCCCTGATCTGATTTCTACAAATCATGTGTAAAAAGAGCGGAAACATGTAGTCTGGAGAAGACATCCTATAATCCTGAGACAGTTTGAGCAGTTTGCTTATAAGGAGTGGACCAAGATACATGTAGACAAGTGTAGAAGTCTCATTAAGGCTATGTTCACACGACGGAATTCCCAAACAGAATTCTGCAGGAATATCCTGCTCTGAAATTCCGCTGCTGCAGAGTCCTGCTGCACTATTCAAACGGCGGAATTTACGATTCCGGCATCCGCCGGAATGTCTAATATTTTCTGTGGATCTCGCTTGTAAATTAATTTTTGTCTATGAGATGGAGCATTTTCGAGCAGTCCTAGCGCTCACCAGAGCATTCAAATAAACTGAATGCCCGTCAATGTTAAATGCATTTGCTATATACATTAATGAACACATATGCTAATGAACTACATACATGAATGCACACAGGCAAAATTACATCTATTCAGTTACAATATACATATATTAGACAAAACACAAACATCCACATTTGTTTGGACACAGAATGCCCCTTACCTAGAAGTTTGTGCTTAATACTATTTTACTAAAGAGTTGTAGATGAACTGATCAAACTTAGAACAAATCCACAGTAAGTGAATGTAAATATGCCTGGGATAATGTGGTGCCCTGAGGAGGATAGGACTTAAGAGCAGCTAGGGATAGTAGAACCTTTGGAAAAGTTTATGCTGTTCACAGTAGCCTTGTGGCCTAGTTGAACTCTGTATATACCCTAAGAGCCATTGAACAATTCTGGTAGTCACTCACATCAGAGCACACTACGGTGTTGTGTCTGGGTGCCTGTGTACCCATAATGGTATGTGCAATGACACGTGGGCAAACCTGAAACCAGGAATAACTTTTCATAAGATCTTATGTGCACACCGATACACCAGTAGCAGAAAAACTGTAGGAACGTCTCTAATAATGCTACTAACACTTGACTTGTTGCTAGGGAGATGTGCAGTCCTAGTAGGGTACACTTACACTCTACTGAGCTTGGCTTACTGTGGGGAATACACTTAGAAGACTTTACCTTCGGTTACCTGCGTTACATTTCCTTATCACAGGATGAAAGATAAAAAGCCACACAGCACTGACTTCGGCCAGAAGTGACCAGTGATGATAATATAGCACTTGTACAGCTTACTATGGGTAATATATTTCCTAAATGCCACACGGTGCTGTGGTTTACCGTAACTGACCCAGAGGAGACTCAACTTGGAACTGGAGAAGCTTCTCTGACAGAGCCACGGCTAAGCTACCTTTGGGCTTATTCAGCAGCGGTAGAGCTAATAGACATCTTACACTTTCTAGCCTAAACTAGATCAGGCACTAACTGGTTTAGACAGGTTCCAGCCATCTAGGGAGAGAGGGTTGGAACTGGGAGACTCCTAACTCATTCTAGTAGTTGAAGCTTTTCTAAAAAAAAAAGCTTGTAATTAAGCCCATAAGTTTCAATTTTAGTTTCACAAGACCATATATACTTATTTGTTACAGTCTGAGAAGACGTCTGATCACGGGGGTCCCGTCATGATGTCCCGCCATGCCCCCTTGTGACGCCATCAAGCCTCCTCCCATAGGCATGAATAGAGGAGGCATGGCATGACGGCAAGAGGGGGTGTGAAGTGACATCATGACCCATCACTGCCAGAATCCAGCATTCGAAACATTCGGGACCCCTGTGATCAGACATCTTCTTCTCAGACTGTAAGAAATAAGATTCTTTGGTCTTGTGAAACTAAATTGAAACTTATTGGCTCAATTATAAGCATCATGGGTCCCATTACCCTTTTTCAGACAAGCTTCAACTAGAAGCCATCAGACATCTTATCCCCTAATCCCATATAGGCGCTAAGATGTCTAGGGGCAGAGTACCCCTTTAACCCCTTAACGACCACGGACGTAAATGTACGTCCTGGTTTGGAGGGACTTTCCGCACCAGGACGTATATTTACGTCCTGTGTATGACCCCGAGCATCGAAAGGGTGCTCGCGTCATACACGGCAGGTTCCGGCTGCTAGAAGCAGCCGGGGACCCGCCCGTAATGGCCGACATCCGCGATCGCGCGGATGTCCGCCATTAACCCCTCAGATGCCGTGATCAATACAGATCACGGCATTTGCAGCATTGCGGTACTTTGATTGGATGATCGGATCGTCTGCAGTGCTGCCGTGGCAATCCGATCATCCAGCATGGCGGCCGGAGGTCCCCTCACATGGCCGTCTCCCGGGGTCTTCTGCTCTAGTCTGCGATCGAGCAGACCAGAGCAGAAGATCACCGATAATACTGAGCAGTGCTGTGTCCTTTGCATAACCCTGCACAGTATTAGCAATCAAAGGATTGCTATAGATAGTCCCCTATGGGGACATAAAAAGTGTAAAAAAAAAAGTTGAAAAATGTAAACATAAAAGGTAAAAAAAAAGTGAAAAATCCCATCCCCCAATAAAAATGAAAATTGTCCGTTCTTCCCATTTTACCCCCAAAAAGCGTTTTTTAAAATTTTTATAAACATATTTGGTATCACCGCGTGCGTAAATTTCCAAACTATCAAAATATAATGTTAATTATCCTGTACGGTGAATGGCGTAAACGTAAAAAATAAAAAAATTTACAAAAATGCTGCTTTTTTGTCACATGTTATTTAAAAAAAATTAATAAAAAATGATCTAAAAGTTTTATATATGCAAATGTGGTATCTAAAAAAAGTACAGATGACGGCGCAAAAAATTAGCCCTCATACCGCCCTATATACGGAAAAATGAAAAAGTTATAGGTGGTCAAAATAGTGCGATTTTAGATTACTGATTTTGTGCAAAAAGTTTTAGATTTTTTTTAAGCGGTTCAAAAATATAAAAGTATCTAGCCATGGGTATCATTTTAATCGTATTGACCCACAGAATAAAGAACACACGTCATTTTTACCATTAAGTGTATAGTGTGAAAACAAAACCCTCCAAAATTTGAAAAATTTTGGTTCTCATTTAAATTTCCTCCCTAAAAATTTTTTGGGGAGGTTCGTCATACATTCTATGGTAAAATGAGAGGTTTCATTACAAAGTACAATTGGTCACGCAAAACACAAGCCCTTATATGGGTCTAGTGATTGAAATATAAAAAAGTTATGAATTTTAGAAGGCGAGGAGGAAAAAACGAAAACGCAAAAATATAATTGGCCTGGTCCTTAAGGTGAAAATGGGCTTGGTCATTAAGCATTTAAACCGTTAAAGACTCAGGGTTTTTCCATTTTTGCACTCCCGTTTTTTCCTCCTTATCTTTAAAAAATGATAATTCTTTCAATTTTGAACCTGAAAATCCATATGATGGCTTATTTTTTGCGCCACCAATTCTACTTTGTAATGACATCAGTAATTTTACCCAAAAATCTATGACAAAATGGAAAAAAAATCATTGTGCGACAAAGTTGAAGAAAAAACGTTTGTAACTTTTGTAGATTTTTGTGGCTTCCATTTCTTCGCAGTAAATTTTTGGGTAAAACTGACACCTTATCTTTATTCTGTAGGTCCATACGATTAAAATGATACCCTACATTTATAGGTTTGATTTGGTCAAAATCAATCATAACTACATGCACGAAAATGTATACGTTTAAAATTGTCATCTTCTAACCCCTATCACTTTTGATATGAAGTACGGGGCGGTATGAGGGCTCATATTTTGTGCTGTTATCTTAAGTTTTTAGCAGTTTTTTTGTATTGATTGGACTTTTTGATCGCTTTTTATTCATTTTTTCATTATATAAAAAGTGACCAAAAATACGCTATTTGGACTTTGGAATTTTTTTGCGCGTACGCCATTGACAGTATGGTTTAATTAACAATATATTTTTATAATTCAGACATTTCTGCATGCGGCAATACCACATATGTTTATTTTTATTTACACAGTTTTTTTTATGGGAAAAGGGGGGGGTTGATTCAAACTTTTATTAGGGAAAGGGTTAAATGATCTTTATTAACTTTTTTTTATAACACTGCACACACCATCTTTTACATTGATAATTTTTGTCCCATAGGATAACATTGATCAATGATTCTGCTGCTTGACTGCTCATGCCTGGATCTCAGGAGGAAGGTAGGGGCCCTCCTTGTGTGTTCCAGCTGTTCAGGACGCCGTGATTTCACCGTGGTGGTCTTGAACAGCCGACTGAGCTAGCCGTGAGTAGTTTACTTTCACTTTAGATGTGGCGATCAACTTTGAACGCCGTGTCTAAAGGGTTAATAGCACGGCACCGTGATCGGTTAGCGATCAGCGATTAGCCATGGGTTCCAGCCGCACAGGTACTCCCTGAGTCTTTAAGTGGTTAAACCTTTAATGAGTACCTGTCACTAAATAAACTTTTCTAAACTAACTCAGGTTATGTTCCCTAACTACTTCTAACACTCCACCCACCCTTAGAAAATATTTCAGAGCTTTAAAAAGATCTGTATCTTACCTTTCTTCTTGTTCACATAGTGAAATCTCCCAGCAGAAAAAAGTGGATGTTTTCCAACAGGCATGACATCACTGAAGCCTGCTGGGGGACTACTTCTGCCCTCACATCATTGCAGTACTGTGATAAATAGAAGACCTCAAGCTCTGTGTAGCAGCTTTCAGTCTGTGCAGCTTTCAGTGAGGCTCTTTGCAGCTTTCAGTCTGTGCTGCTTTTAGTCTGTACAGCTTTCAGTAAGGGCTGTGTAGCTGTCAATCAAGCTCAGTGCAGAGAAAAACTTCCTGAGTTTGGGCTTTTGCCATTACAAGCAGGAGACCAATATCTGAGATTTTAACCAGATGGAATGTGTTCTGGACAAGAAGGGAGACCCCTATTCTGCTGTTAAAATGTTTAACATGTTAAAAATCATGTTTAATGACAGTGCCCATTTGAGAAAACTGTATGTAAAAAAATGTGTGCGCCTAAGAAGGTATATGTGTGTTGAGTTTTGATTAATAATAACTAGCATTATTCAAGAACATATTTTCGGGTGTCCGACCTCTTGGATGCCCACTGAAGACACACCCCTTGTAAATTTTTTCCTGCCCAGAATTGCTCTCGGCCCCCTGGCTGTGCATCCCCTTAATCTTTACGATTTGTGGGTGTCACAGAGTTTTAACCTCACTGATCATAAATTGATTTCATATTCTAGCAATATCCCATTGCTTTTTGAGATGAGAAACTTAATGTCCAAAGGGCTTATTTTTGAAGGTGATTTCATTTAAGGATAAAATGCTATGAAAATCTAATAACAAAAGAAGAAAAAAATTATGCTAATTATTATAGCAACATCACTTACGAGTTTCTGATGTTAAAATGAGTAGTTTGAAATTTACATTTCTCACCAGAAATGTTATACATTTTGATACAACCATAAAAATATATAATAGTCAGCAAGGCATTGCACTCTGGTTTTATTACTAGAACAAGCAAATGAATTATAGGAATGCTTTGTAAAAAAAAAAAAAAAAAAATAGAAAAGTAACCTGGGACTTTCGAAAAGGCTGACAAGCCTTGCCAAGACTCTGGAGGAACATGTTCTCTAGTCTGCAATTGGTCATCAGTAGATATGGCTGCTCTACCCTGCATTGTGCTGTAGGGAATTCATAAGAACAAAGCAAGCTATATTATTTTATTGTATTTTATTGTATTTTAATGCTACAATATGTTTTGTATTGTAATTTTGTCCAGAAGGCATTACAAGGCTTTACTTTTACATTCTTCATAATTAGCAAATCACTAATATAATGTTAATATCAGAATCTCATCTATTGTAGACAATGAACCAGAAAACATAATTTTTTTTACTGATGCCCTGTTGGAGCTGCCCTTGCAGTCTACAGCAGCCTGTATATGAATGTTCTTCTCTCTCTGGCTGAGCTGACAATTCTGCTATGTATGTCTATATCTACACTCCTCAACATTGAAATTGCAACACAAAGAAGGAAAAGTCATGGAATTCTGGATGTCACAGGATTGATAGCAGGGACGTAGAAAAATCTCATGGGCATGGTGTAAAAGTTCAGCATCCCCGCCCCAATGGAACGACTTTTCACAGTTGTCGCCCTAATTGTAATTTTGAACTGCATTGCTGGAAGAGACACTGTCAACAAATGAAACCCCGGGCAGAATAAATAAATAAAAAATTGATGTTGATATGTTTTCTTTAAGTGACCCATTGGTGCAGCACTAGCCACTAAGAGCATTCCTAGGGTCTTTATAGCACTATTTTGTCCGGGATTTTTTGTGAAATCGGAAATAAGGGCTCCTAATGGAAGGGGTATCCAACAGTAGAAATGCATCCCTTATCCACAGGACAGGAAATAACAAGTTGACAAGTTGGTGGGTGTCTGGTCTCAGCCCTCTGCAATATTCAGAAGCTCCATCGGGTGGATTGGAGTGCTGGATCCGCATGTGTGGTTCACTAATTTTAGGAAAAATTTTCTCTGTTTTGAGAATTGGCTGGGTTCCTGTGGTCAGACTCCCCACCAATCAGCATGTAATGTTCTATCCTATGGATAGTTTCATAGTTCATAAGGTTGAAAAAAGACGAGAGTCCCTCAAGTTTGACCTATATCCCTATTGTGTCTCTACTGAGTTGATCCAGTTGATTGGAAGGCAAAAAACCCTCATGAGGAAATACCAATTTGCCCATACTAGGGATAAAAATTATTTCCTGGCACCAAATATGGCAATCAGAATAAATCTCTGGATCAACGTTCTGTACTGTCCCCTGATATATTTATACATAGTCATTAGGTCTCCTCTAAGCCTTCTTTTTTCAAAATTAACTACCCCTAATTCTGATAATCTTTCTGGGTACTGTAGTCCTCCCTTTCCCTGTATTACTCTGGTTGCCCGTCTTTGAACCCTTTCCGGCTCCACTATATCTTTCTTGTACACTGGTGCCCAGTACTGTACACAGTATTCTATGTGTGGTAGTGATTTGTACAGCGGTAGAATTATTTCCTTGTTGTGGGCATCTATGCCCCTTTTGATGCACCCCATGATTTTATTTGCCTTGGCAGCAGCTGCCCGACACTGGTCACTACAGCTAAATTTACTGTTGACTTAAACTCCTCAGTCCTTTCCCATGTCAGTTGTCACCAGTATTTTCCTATTTAGTACATAATCTCAGCCTGGACACCCAAAGCCAGAGGCTACCATGTTATGACTTTAGGTGCTGGCAGGGGATAGCCAATGTGCTGCTGGATCCAAGCTCCATTCCAACCACTTCAGCGTGAGTTTTGCTGTACCGAGAACATAGTGCATGAGGTGCGGGATGGGGGAAGGTTTGCAATCAGTAGTACAGGGGCCAATACATGCAGACTGCACAACTGCAGTCGAGTAGTCTGCCTATATGAATGCTACATTTGGCCATGTCAGGCAGCAATCTGCAAACTTTGAAGTGGTGTAGACTGAATGCACTGACAATCTGGAGGTATCAAGCTTGAAGGAGCCTTCTATGGTTAGGGGACAAGGTCAGCTCATGTAAAGGTATCCTGTAGATGGAAGGCAGTGCTTATATGCAGGCACACTGTAGTAAGGGACTGTTTTGGAAACTGTAGACGATTTCCAAGTCAGATGTCTGGAACAGAGGCTGAGAGAAGGAAATAGTTGTCAGATAAAGACAGGAAATGATAAGCAGGTTTTGTCTTGTGTGAAGTAACAAAGACCAGAAAGATGCTTCTGTGCAGAAATTCGAATTCTGAAACTAATCTGACTGACTACAGCTATACCTCTGATAACACTGAAATTATCTGCAACATTTAAGAAAAAGTGCCACCTAGTGTAAAAGTAACCAATAAGGTTTGGTGCCTCTCCTGAGATTCCAAGACTACAGTACCATTGAATGTGAACACTTGTTTATTTACATTGATCTGCACTTTTTTTTTTAACAGAGCCAAGCATGTGAACCAAGGCTGAAACCCAATGTTACGTTATGCGCTCCGGCCTCACATGCTGGCCATGAGCGCATGGTCCCCTTACCTTCTGTCGCCCGCATGCGAGTCCCAGTCCGTCACTCTCCGGGTGTTTCTCCTGCCTCTGCCTCCGCCTCTCTGCTCCGGCACGTGCACGTCCTAAGGGACGTGGACACGCGTGCTGGAGCAGAGAGGCGGAGGCAGAGGCAGGAGAAACACCCGGAGATTTAAAGGGCCAGTACGCTCATTAGTGTAACCACCTGTGGCTTATTTATAAATTCTTCCACCCTCCTCAGTTCTCTGCCGGATCTTTGTTGCCTTGTGCCCTAGAGAAAGCGTTCCATTGTATTGCCTTGCCGTGTACAAGATCTCCTGCTCTTGTGACTTGACCTTGCTCCTCTGCCGCCTGCCTACTGAACTCCTGCTACGTCCCGACTGCGCTACTGTGCCACCTGCCCTGACCTACTGCTATCCTGACTACGAGTTGTCTCATCCCTCCTGTGCCTTGCATCTCCTCAGCCGCCTGTGTGGTCGAGCTGTGCCAGGGGTAGCGACCTAGGTGTCGCCTGCAGCTGCAAGCCCATCCTGCTTTGCGGCAGGCTCTGGTGAAGACCAGCGGCACCTTAGACTCCGCTCCCTGGTATGGTCCAAGTCATCTGCCACACAAGTCCAGCGGATCCACATACACCGTAGTTCCTGTCTTCAGAAACGTGAGTGTTACACCCAAGCTACAAATCAAGTGGGTGCACAGCCTTCTGATGAAAGTGAAAATGCTGTTAAGAAATTGATGGTTATATTCACGCACATAAACACGTGAGTGCATGCTAGATTTCTGCCTTTACTATCAAACTCAATGAGAAGCTACTTCCTGTCAGCCATATTAGCTTTGCTTTGTCTGATGTCTAGATTCAAAGCCTACAATTATATATTAACCTTCAGGTATGTTTACACAATTGCATATGCCTCAGGGTGATTTTTGCATATAGCAATATTATTGTATGTAAATTACATCTGTTCTCAACAGATTTTCGCTGTTATAACTACATTTCTATGTTGAGTCTAGAAGGCCCATCTCTGCCCTTTTACAAGCAACTGGATGCATGCATTAAAGGGATTTTTCCATGTACAAAAGGATGATTCCTGGGCCATCTCCAGCCTGTTTGAGGCTGCCAGCACAGGTCAGTTGTCTAATGCTATTTGTTTAACTCCCATTGTCATGTATGGCAGGTTTGCAAATGGTGCAGCATCAAAAAGCTACACTATTTACATAGCTGGAATTATGTAAACTGTGTAGCTCATGGGGTTACATCACTACATCCATGGGAAAACCCATATAAGGGCCTTTTATTGACAATAGAAGAGCCTTCCTATGATCAATGTTAAAATTAGTGTTGCTCACGAATATTCGCAATTCGAATATTATTCGCGAATATCGCATATTCGCGAATTCGCGAATTTCGCGAATATAGCGCTATATATTCGTAATTACGAATATTCGTTTATTTTTTTTGTTTTTTTTCACAGTACACATCACAGTGATCACCCCTCTCTGCTTCCAGCTTGTGTGGTGTAAAGAAGGCTGTAATACTACTGTGTGAGACTGGCGCGCGGAAATTCGCATATGCGAAAATTAGCATATGCTAATTTTCGCATATGCGAATGTTTCGCGCATGTTAATTTTGTATATGCTAATATGCACATATGATAGTTTTCGCATACGCGAATGTTCGCATATGCGAAAATAAAACGGGAATATAACGAATATGCGAATATTCGCGAATATATGACGAATATTCGTCCATATATTCGCGAATATTCGCGAATTCGAATATGGCCTATGCCGCTCAACACTAGTTAAAATGAAATAACCTGCCTCCTATCTAAAAAAAATTCTATGTGTAATTACTATATTTATCTAAGTTTCTTGTGTGTGTCCTTCCCTGCCTTGTGGTTCTCATAAATAAAGGTGGTGTATTCCTTTTAATTGTCATGTGGAAGATTTTTTAAGTGTGTGAAATATTTGTCAAGTTGTTCTTCTGAAGACAACTTTAAAATGAGTAACTGTGCGCCACTTTTGCAACAAAAAAGAAAATGTGTCTAAAATCACGATCACAGCCAACAGGACACAAATACAAAAACCGGTGAGCATAGTGCAAAATAGCTCTTTTTTGGGTTGAATTCTGTCTTTTAAATGGTGCACATGAATTGCATCACTTTTGTTGCAGAAGTGGCACTTATGTGGCACATGAATTTCATTTATTTCCTCCCAGTTTGTACAGTCATTGCCAATCATAAGACATAACGATTTAATGAGAAGGTAAAATAGGATAGCATTTAAATCTGGAACAGAACTGCCCAGTCCTTCATACAACAGACACCACCATCGCCCAAAAGACCCTGAGGTATCCTGCTCCCTTGTGTTCTGATGGGAGGTAAAGGGCTGCATCGGACAATATTTGAAAAGGTCTCTGAATGAAGCAACAGAGCAGAGCATTATACATTTCGCTCACTGGTCTAAATTATTAAAAAAATTACTAATATTTTCGCACCGTAAATCCTACCCTGTTTGTGAGCCTCATTTACATATTAACAAATAAACTTATATCTGGGCTCTGGAAAGGACTATGGGTGTTTTTTTTTTTTAAATAGTATGTCCAAAATCATGAAACTAGTCATGGGCTTATTGGCACTCATGTTTTCCTGCTGACAGATCTGCTTAAAAAAAAAAAAGCCCCATTTGTGGGTAGCCTGCCATGACCCTGTTTGACCAGGAGACCATAACATTCTAAGTTCTCTCCTCAGTCCACCAAAAACTTCACGAAGGATGAGACAAGAAATTTTCAAATATTTACATTGAGTGATGTAAAATTTCACCCAATACTACATACCCAAAATGTTGTTGTTTTTTTGTCCGAATTACTAATTGCTTCAATTTATCCAGGTGTGTCGTTGCAGGAGGTGCAGAGGTAGCAGTCACACCTATGCCCCTCGGAATACACCAGTGATGGAGCACATCTTAGGTAGAGGACAGAACTAACAATACGTCCAGGAGCTTACATTTTTCTTTATATTTCATTCCTGTATTTAAAAAATTTACAAATGACTGTGAAACTGGAAAATTATAATTATTTTATAATAATTCAAGGAAGGACAATCAATGTACGGCCATGTATTATAACTCTAGAATCTAAAAGCAGCAATTATCACCAGGCTATAAAGCCCTCTCTACTTCTGCTAGATCACAACAGCATAACCATAATTTATATTATTTCTTTGAGTCATACATTGAGAATTGTGCAGTTTCTCAGGTGTTACTAACTGCTCGGTATAATAAAGCACAGCAGATCACACAGGTTTCAGGGTTAAATGCCTTTTTGGAGATCAGTACAATGTTAGATATGATTCATGGAAGGAAGTGAGGAGAGAGAGACAGATTGCAGAGCAGACGGAGGAAGCAGGGTAGGGTATAAAAAATAAATCATAAACTACATTTGCCAGGAACGAAGGCCTGACCGGAGAAAATCCCATTACAATTTCAGACCCGTTTTACCATGTGTTGTGTATTTCCTTTTTTTTCTGGTGCTGGACATTTCACAGAGAATTCTTTATGGCATATAACAGGCATACTTGGTGCACCTCATCTGGTCTGTTCCTGCTTGCTATAAATCATCTGCCCCTATTATAGCTTTTCATAGAGCCCATACCAATGATCTCAGGTGCTTTCCATAGTTCTACAATGGTTTATTCATTATCTATTGCAATGCTTACTAGTTTTATCATTCTCATTGTTATATGCATTATTTATTTAGATTAGATAGATGGTTAAATATCTTTAAAGTGTACGTAACTAAATTAATGCATCTCCTCAAAAAGTTTATGTTCTTTCTTGTACTTTGCAGAGAAAAACCAAGGATTCATCCCTATGAATGCAAGTATTACTGGCAATATATAAATGTACTGATCGGCCATTTAAACCAAACTTATATGTCATTGTAAGGCTTATAAGAATTTTTTTTATGTCCCAGTACAGGATATAACCCTGTACAGTACTTAGGCCCTGTCAGGTTGAGTCCATCAGTATCCTGGCGGCTCTCCTGCAGTGCTTCCCCCATAATGAAGTTAGCGTTACCATGTCTACCCAGTACAAGGTTATGTATTATGTGTATATAAAGTATAAAGGACCTTTAAAGACCTTTGGAGGTATCACCTGTTATGTTCACATGATGTGTTATGTTACCCAGAGAGCACCAGTTGACCACCTGACCTGCAGCTTGACCTATGGGCTTCTTGCTCAGCCCCCCTTTATAAGAGAGGGAGCCATTACAATCTCACTCTCTTTGCTCTTACACCATCACTCCTGCTGGGGAACAGCAAAGCACAGACATCACAGATCTTGTGTCCAGTACACCTGGGGGCCATAAAGCCTGCACACCAGCCACATTGTCAGTAAGTCAATTCATCTATGTCTGCTGTCTCTACCAAAGTCAAGTCACTAGTCAAACTTGTAAATAACTCATGAAAGAATAAAGTTACATTAAAACCAAGCAAGCCAGTGTTTTTCTTGTGAAATTTCCAATAAGTTTGATGTGTCACATGACCCTCTTCCTATTGAAAAAACTAAAGTTGACTTCAAAATGGTCGCCATAGTCACCACTCATCTTGAAATGTTTCCCCCCTCACATATACTAATGTGCCACAAAACGGGATGTTAATATCACCAACCATCCCACTGTATTACTGCCCTGCCTAAACTTGGGATAATGGTACTACTAGAAAAAAACACTCTGGCATCACGAACATTAGGGGTTAATAACACCTTGCCCCTGGGCTATACCATCTGCCCCATCCACCTACACCCTTCACACCCCGTGGTCACACCATAGCTTTGGCGTCACCATAAAAAGTTTTAGCTTTATTCAGCGATTGAGAAGAAATGGTGTAGGTAAAAGCACCTGTAAAAAACTGGTGGAGGATCAAATTCTATAACAAATTTTTGAAGCATTTTCATCCCTGTATATCAAGTTGACATATCTGCATTAAATAGATGCTAGACCCATGTAAAGGGACTATACATCAATTTAACTCTTCCTTATTCAAAAGACTACAGGTATATAATTTTATGAAACATTTGATGTCTTACACTCTTATTTCCATGCATATATGTATAAATGTGACATATATAATGTACAGTGACCCCCCGACCTACGATGGCCCCGATATATGATCAAATCGACATATGATGGCCTCTCAGAGGCCATCGCATGTCGATGTCAGCATCGACATACGATGCTTTTTTATGTCGGGGCCATCGCATTAAGTGCTATCCGGCAGCGCAAAATGCTTAAGCTGCTGCAGGATAGCAGCTTAATGTTCCCCGTGTGGTGCGGTGAGTATTACTTACCCCTCCACCATGCTCCGGGGTGCCCTTCGGGTCCAGCGCTGGTCCTCTGGTCTCTTCTCGGCCCTCTCCGGTGACGTCAATACGAAGCTGCGCACGCCATTCCGTCATCCGATAGGAACGGCGTACGCAGCGACGTAATGACGTTGCTACGTAGGCCCAGTAAGGCCTTGCGGAAGACAGCGGAGGACCGGAGAAGACAGTGGAGGACCGGAGAAGACCAGGAGAGCCCAGCAGAGGACCGGAGAAGACCAGGAGAGCCCAGCGGAGGCCTAGGGACACCATCGGGAGCAGCGGGGACACCATCGGGAGCGGCGGGACGCGGTCCGGAGCGGCGGAGACAGGTGAGTAAAGCTTCCTATACTTTACATTACACAAATCCCTCAACATACGATGGATTCGACAAACGATGGCTCGTTTGGAACGAATTGCCATCGTATGTTGAAGGACCACCGTATTGTTTGACATTGTTTGAGCAAGTGGTAGTGCACTGTATAGAAGGGTGATATGCTGCGGTAAGTGGCAGTGCTGAAATACCATGTCAGAGTAACTGGCCAGTAAATATGGCCTTTTTTGGCTACCATCTTGCAGGGGGGAGTGTTGTGAAAGAGCCCAACAATGATGTAATTGAGCACTTTGTGGAGCTGAAGTGCTGCATCATGACACTGATAGGTGGGCACAGTTTAAAGTCTGTATAGGGGCAGTGTTAGGTACCAGAAGCAGAGTGTGTGGGGAGAAGTGCCATGGGAACCTCTTGGATTAAGATATAAGTAGGTTTGATCTTATCCACCTACCGGTGGGCTGAAGCTGGATGAAATGATGGTATGCCTATTTGGAAGTTGCACTGAGGCAAGTTCACAAGTGCCAGAGAGGTACCATTTAAGAATGGCCAAAGCTTGGTGGGCTTTTTGAGGCGTCCCCTCTCTGGGGAAGATGCAACCAAAAGATAAGTAGGGGAGGATGATCCCTCCTTCTGTGTACAGTGAAGGTGTAACTCATACTGGTGTAATCTAGCTTCAAGTTGATCTATGTACAGTTAAAGTGACTACAGGACTACAGATGAGAGATTTGCAAACCTTTTTTTTGCATCACCAAATTTGACCTGCAACCACCAAGATTATTGTGCCACTCTCTGTTTGTAACGGTGCATTCATGTTACCATTGTACCTTCCGAGGCACAGATATGTCGGCATTCTTTTAAAACGGAATGCCAACAGATCTGCACACAGACAGGCAGTATCCCCATTATTTCATGTACCCAAACATAGTCAGCTAGTGACTAATGTAAGGCAGTATAATGCGAAAGACAAATGCACACCTGATTTATGCACAAAAGCAATACTGTGCGGCAGTGACAAGAATGACCATAGGAGATTGCTATATTTTCTCAAGGTACCTGTTCTATCTAGATACCAGGTCTTATAAAGCAGATATCTTAGCCAGTAAAAGCTGGGTGAGATGTAGGAAATCCAGAAAATAGTTAAAATCCCTGGTGAGACTTAGCTTGCCAGGGACTTTAATAAGTCCTGTTTTGTTTTATGAGATGAAAGGATGGGCTACTCCAGGTTTTCAGACTAGCCCAGGCCAGCAAAGGTGCTGAAGACAGCTCTTCACTGGGCACTAGGGGAGACTTTCATTTCCCTGCCTCTGATTGCTAGATCGCCATTATTTGACTGGTTCTATGGAGCTAATACATATATATATATATATATTCAGTAATGACCCATACATTTTGACTAATTGGTTTCATTTGCCCTTTGAAGTAAATGGGTCCTGTGCCTGCCTAGGCATGGATAAGTTGGCTTTCTATTTTAAAACAGTGACTACATATATGTGCCTCGGAAAGAACAATCGATCATAATGTCAATGCATCTTACAAAAGCAAAGTAGCACAAATGTATTGTGAGCCTACCTAAACATCACGTTTTTGTACCACTGTTGTGAAGCCATCTGTTTAACCATTATATCCTGACATCATTCTTGTAGGTAAACTCACCAGCGATCTCTTACATCCAGCAGCTTTTTACATGATAATGGATTCCAAGGTAATCTGCCCAATTATTTGTTCATAGTGGAGGGTTTTATAACCATTATAGCAAAATAAAATTAGAGGTGCTACTCATAACAAATAACTATTACCTCTTAATGGTGTGGCTATTTAGGGATACAAGCAAAAAGGTGTGCTGACATTGTGGTGTCTTTGCAGTGGGCCAGGTGTGTTAAAGGAAATCTGTCACCAGTGTCACCTGCACTAACCTGTCGGTACTGATAGGTAGTGCAGGTGACACTGATGACAACATTACTTACCTTGTCCCGTTCTGTGGAGTCGTTTTTCGGTAATATTCTTCGGTAGCTTCAGCTCCGGGCCCGGCTTGGAGCATGGGCGGGGCTTAGTGACATCACCACTGCTGCTCTCTGCTGGGTCCCACTGCTAGAGAAGAGCAGCGGTGACATCACTAAGCTCCCCCGATGCTCCAAGCCAGGCCCAGAGCTAAACTATCGGAGAAGATTACTGAAGAATGACTGCATGGAACAAGACAAGGTAAGTACCGTTGTCATCAATGTCACCTACAGTACCTGGTACAGACAGGTTAGTGCAGGTGACACTGGTGACAGGTTTCCTTTAAATGGACTGACTGAATATAGTCTACTAGTGACTATGTTTGGTCCATTTCCTGAAAGTATGCCTTTATTATGCAGCAAACCACTGTACTGCAGTGTATTAAAATGCTGGCTATGTTGGTAAGGTGTCATGTAAATCTTTGTCCACTGCTGTGTATGCCTACAATGGGCATATGAGCATCAGAACAGGACTATAGAACAATGTACGGCAGTGTACTAGTTTGTTGAGTCATGTTTTCTTTTACATCATGAGAGCAGTCGAGTGTATGTGTGTCTGCGTGTCTGTGTGTTGCTTCCGCATTGTTGCAGATCAAGTAAACCCTTTCATGATAATGGTATCTTCTAATGGCTTTGGCCTTTATCAGAAGGAGAATTCACCTTAGGGTACCTCTCATCTGAGCCAGGCGACAGGATCCCAGCAACTTTGTTGACTTGTACTGCAATGCTGGGACTTCTAGCAATTGGGCATACTACTCGCTTCAGGCGCAAAGAACAAAGCTGCCAGTATTTTGCGCTGGGATCCTGCCACTCGGCTTAAACAAGTCGTACCCTTTAAAAAATTTGCTTCTGATGTCTTGGTGCCAGATACCACATAACACCTTAAGAGGTCTTGTGGAATTCATGCTTCGACAGCTGGAGCTAGAGTGAATAGAGAGGCTGCAGTTTTACCAAATTTCCCACAGTGTAACAGATGAAGACTACTTGAATATGTCAGATGGACCTGGATTACAGAGAAAAATCACATGTGGCTGTAGAATGTAAAAAAAATTGAAACTTTGAAAAAACAAACATCCTTCCAAGAAACAGTTGACCCCATTACTAGAATGACGTTATTGCATGAAATAGTTTTTCGTCATGTTATCTCACATTCAAAGTTTAACGTTTCTATACATATTTATATACCAACAGCCCACCTGCCCTATAGTGACACTTTAAGACAGTACTTTTCAGGAAATAAGCAAAGTATGAGTGGCAAGTTGGTTAAATAATGTATAAAAAATACTGTTGTTTGAAAAAAAAGACTTAAATGACTAAACCTGTATAGCAATTTACACGTGCTATAGACATAGGTAAACGATTTATTTACGAACATAAAACAAGAGTAAAACAAAATAGGAACCTTATACATTCTTAAAGCTCAGCTGCCCAGGAAATTAAATGTCTTTTCATGTCACAGGACGTCTTTCTTAAAAAAAAGTGCTGAGATGCCGTTCCTCATGTTCCAATCTTTTTACCTACTAAACACAATTTTACTGCTCCCTTAAAAAATGCTTAGTCATATTAAAGCTATTAAGAGGCACGCAGATGAGATAACTCTCAATTTATGCCAGTTTCCGCTGGCCCTGATGTCTTGTTGGCAATTATACAAACGGAAAGAACAGAACACCAATTACAGCTAATGTAAAACAACTATAGGCCAAATTGCAATATGTTTTAGAGGCTTCTAAATGTGATACATACTTTACAGTCTTCAGCGCTCATACAGAATTCAGAGAACAGCCAGATTATAAAGCATTATCTCCCCCAATTCACAAGAAGATTTCTTGCTAGACCTTGTCTTTTATAACAAACATGACAGTGTATTTCTTATCGCTTTTAGGGACTTCACATTAAGTTTTAGTCTTCCATCCGTAAATGAAATGTACTGGGCAAGACTGTAGTTCAAGGATTTTAAAGGGTTCTATGTGTAAATTACTGACCTATAAACGGTTTAATTCCCAAAATAGGCTTTTTTAATACCAATTGGTCATTCCAGAGTCGCTCCATGGTGCAGACATTTCTTACTGCTTAACTCCATACAACCTGCTGGGATAGGACATTTTTCTTACATCTCATGGAAACTCATTACAGATACTTGCACGAACTGTTCCTAAATCTGATCTCTAAAAAAAAAAAAAACGATTGAAGTGCTGTATATAGAAATTAAAACTGCGCTTTTAACATGCAGTTTGCAATGCTGTAGTACTGTATACTGAGATTAATAAGGAAAAACATGATAAAACAGCAACATGCAGTAGCTTAAAGGACAACTGTAGTGGTCAAAAATCCCTGCCCAAATGTTCCCCAAACAAAAGTTATACAATTCAGTCAATTAGTCCTATTTACCTATATGCAGCCGTTTCTGAGATATTAGAGTTGCCAGCATAGCCCAGTAGTCCTGCGTCCGTCCCCTATTCATTACATTGCAGCCGCCATCTTGGGGACGGAGATCTCTTCCTCCCAGCAGTGTTTGTGCTCCCCCTAGCCTCTGTCAGGTCCTCCCTCTTATGCATATGCATGAGCGGGTGCTTTCTGAGGCAGCCATAGGCTCATCCTCAGAAACGCCCCTATCTGTAAGATTGAAGCAGGGGGAGAATGAGGACGTCCACAGCTCCTCCCCCCTCCCCTGCTCTGTCTACATAGGACCTCACTTATCACGGGGAGGTTTCAAGTTTTCATGGGGGAAACACAGAGCAAACCACAGAGCAGGGAGGGGAGGACGTGTGTGTGAAGGAGACATATTACACTGCACGGGCTGGTGGTGTATAGACTACAGGGAATAAATATCATACTGGAGATGATTCTGTGTGTGAGGGGGGGGGGGGGGGACTACTGAATGACACATGCTGGGAGTTGTAGTCCCTGTTATGTGTGTGTGTATGCCAGTGTTTCCCAACCAGGGAATGCTGGGAGTAGTAGTTTTGCAACATCTGAAGGCACCCTGGTTGGGAAACACTGGTGTATGAACTACAACCCCCAGGAGACTACAGAGATACAATATAGGTGTTGGTGAACTACAACTCCCAGGAGACTACAGAGATACAATATAGGTGTTGGTGAACTACAACACCCAGGAGACTACAGAGGTACAATAGAGGTGTTGGTGAACTACAACTCCCAGGAGACTCCTGATACAATAGAGGTGTTGGTGAACTACAACTCCCAGGAGACTCCTGATACAATAGAGGTGTTGGTGAACTACAACTCCCAGGAGTCTCCTGATACAGTAGAGGTGTTGGTGAACTACAACTCCTTTATACACTCAAACAGCAGAAAGCTGACACGGCATGCTGGGATTTGTAGTCTTGCAACAGCTGGAGGCACCACTGGAATTCCCAGCATGCCCGAACAGCATATAAAATAACTGGGCATGCTGGGATTTGTAGTCTTGCAACAGCTGGAGGCACCACTGGAATTCCCAGCATGCCCGAACAGCATATCAAATAACTGGGCATGCTCTGAGTTGTAGTTGTGAAAAAGATGGAGGGACCAATATCAGGACAGTTTTATAGACAAACAATTATGTTTTTTTTTACCATTTTTACTTTCACTATCCACTCTCCAGTGCCCACACTACAGTGAGCACGGAGGCAGCTGCTTCATCACTGGACAGGAGCAGCATGGGGAGGGGGAGATGAGCAGAAGGGGAGGGTGTATGCATAGGGAAGGGAGATGTGGGCGTTACAATATAATAATTTGCTCGGGGGGATAGAACAGGGGGAGGGCAGCAGCTTACAGGAAGTAAGCACAAGGCATGATGGGAGATGTAGTTTTATTTTCACTTCTCCTCCGTAATTCGTGTGCTGATAACGGGAGAAAGACTGGGCCAATTTTGATGGGGGAGACATCGTTGGAAAGGTCTTTCAAAGACCTATTAAATGAGGTAAAAAAAAGTTTTTCTGCCCAGCACTGCAGATGTCCTTTAACATACTACAACTTCCCCACAATATCGTGCAGCAAATAACCACAGCGGCACAAATACTGTAGAATTACATCTAGTGCCAGCTTGCATGATGGCTAAGTTTACAATTGTATTATTTGCAGTTTATTCTTTTAACCCCTCAAGGACCAAGGGCGCACAGGTCACCAAGAAAGGATGCAAGTAACGCCGAAAATTTACCACTATGTTAAAGTAGAATATGTCACGAAAAAATTATCTCGGAATCAGAATGATAAGTAAAAGTGACAGTGGTCAGATGTGCAAAAAACGTTCTGGTCCTAAGGTGTAAAATGGCCTGGTCCTTAAGGGGTTAAACCATCAAATAAACAAATTACGGTAATTCATTATGAGGTACTTTTAAAATTAAAATTTGATTTGAATAAAAATTCAATATAGCATCAACCAATTAATAATTTAAAAAAAACTACTATATAAGAGCTACATTTTTATTTTTATTTTACCTTTATTTTATTTTACCCTTAAGCCTCAGTTGTCCTGAGTTATAGGAATGTTACTATTTGGCTATCTGTACTCTTCACTGAATAGTCAGATGGGCAGGAAAAGGGTGGATGGAGTAAATGGAGAGTAACTGGGTTTGATGGAGTGAACCGAGTTTGCGTATCCTGTCAAAGTCCCTGTCAATATTAAAAAAATTCAAAAGAGTGCTCAGACCACAACAGATGAAAATAATAAGCGGTCGCATGCTTCTCTCCCTGCGTTGTGTCTATCAGACCAGGACTGCCTCATAGTCTTACATTATGAGCCCATCCTAGTCACGTGACAAAGATATGGTAAAGAACGTTCTAAGTGTATACTTCTCCCGGCTTGTTCTCCTTATAGGTGGGAGTCTGAGCACTCAGTCCCTGACCAATCCAAAACTTTGATATGTCTTACGACATGAAACTTTTTTTTTTTTTTTTCATAAAGGCACCAATTAAAAAAAATGTCAGTGCAGGATATTTGTCTCTTTAAAAGAGCCCTTTTACAGTCCTCTCAGTACTAAGGTGTACAGAACGGATTTATTCTTATAATTATCTTATAATGGGCTGCAAATAGATTGTCTGATTGTCCATTCAGATCTTCCATGCTTTTCTGCATTAGTAACTCTTTATAGTAATATTAAAAGAAACATTATACTTTGTGTGTTGCCTCTGCTTTGGATATATACTGTAAGTTTCTTTCTTTGCTCAGTTTAAACAGCTGAACTCTAGACAAGCCGGGTCACTTTAGATGTGTCAAAAAGTCAGATCTATAAGTTCCATTCCTGATATTTTAGTAGAAAGGAACACATCCTTATGGGCAATGATTTGTTCTAACCATGCTATACATTTTCAGATGCTGTATCATCATATCACGTGCCATTTGTTGACAATAATCATATCATGTATCACATGTCACACCTTATAACACAGCAATAAAAAATTAATTAATAAATAAATATAAAATCGCACTGTAGGTTCTCATTCAGTTTTTGAACCATAGCCATGAAAGAACTTAATAGGAAATATAAAGGAAGGACTTGTAGTTCTCCTCCCTGATAAAACCATTTTTGGTATTGGGTCACAGTACCTGCATCAGAATTTTTTTTTAATTTTTTTTAGAAAACGTTGTGTGTCAAACCTCCCTAGCAGTTGTATATTGATTGCAATATAAAAGATTTTCTTAATTTTGCCAAAATATACCCCAAAGGCAGATGTTTTTCAACAAAATCAGTATATCTCCCCACTAGTGAAAATGGAAAAATCTGCAAATGAATTAATCTCACATCGCAATGTAAAGGCTATATTTATACAGCAGAACACCTCTGAGCTCCTAAATTCAATTACTCACAACTCAGTGTGACTTTTCACAGCCCAATCTCATCTTAGAGACATCACATTTTTTTCAGACTGCACCCTTGAAAAATATTTCCAACGAGTTTAAAAAATAAATAAATGTGTGTATATACATTAGCATAAATATATGTATATATTAGCATTACGGACCCGGGACCTGGGACCTTCTGCTGCATGCACCCACTTCTTCACATTTTTGAGGTGCAGCCCACACTGTGCTTTATTTATATATATATATATATATATATATATATATATATATATATATTTTTTTTTTTTTTTTACTCCCCCCCCCTTCATTTATGATTATAGTTTTTTTACACTATTTGTATGTGTTCTTGCACTGTTAAACTGCCCCTCTTAAGTAATCGAGGACAGTATGCAAATGCTGACTTTTTGCAGCACACATGCATTAAAGGAGTAATTTTACCCTTCGTGTTTATAGCATTTCAGACATCTTTAGGGTCTATTCACACCTACATTATCCTGTACATTTTTGATGCGCAGTATTTGAAGCTGCAGATTTGAAGCTGTGTTCAGTCTTATAGTTTATATTACACTATGCAGCATAAAATCTGCAGCTTTGAGGGGCATGGCTTGGCACGCTGGCTGAAGGTCGCACTCTGTGAGAGCTCCTGCCTGGGCCCTGCTTAAGGAGACGATTTAGCCTTAATGGGGAAGAGAAACAAGAATAAAAAGAAGACAGAAACCACTACTAACTTCGCTGCAGCCTCCCAGCCGATCACCTCCTTCTTCTGCCCGCAGTCCGGTCCCGCCGCTCCTCCGGCGCCGCTGCGGCCTGTGCCTGCTCGCTCCCGGACGCCATTACCAGCCTCCTCTTCACTAGCAGCTCTGGGGGAGCTGCGTGAGGTGAGTGAACCGGGACCCGTGCGAACCACGAGGAAAGTGTCCCTGTCTGCCGCGGACACCCCTGACCAACACACAGTGAGTGAAATTGCAGCGGACTTACCCCAGCCTCATACCCCCGACCTGTCAGCCTCTGCTAACGCCATTTCGTCTGGGAGGGTGGACGATTCTCCCACCCACGCCATGTCAGCCTCCCACAGACCTCAAAGCCCCCACACACCTGCCTACTCTGCCCTAGCTGCCTCTGGAACACAGCCAGCCTCGCAACAGCTGCAGTCCCCGGCCTCAGAGCCCACTACTGCTGCAGCTTCCACCACCATTACAGGGACAGTAACTCCCATAGGGCTTGGGCAACCTTTACAGCCTCAGAGACACTCTCCACCTCCTCCTCAGCAGCATGTCTCAGATGCACCCAGAAATGGCGACCCTTCAGTTGTGCCCCATGGGCCGCCACTTTATCAGCCTATTCAAGCTCCCTCCACGGAGTGCCAGCCCTTGGACTCCGACGGGTCCCCCTTCTGATGAGGACTCCTCCGGCCGTGACAGTGCCCCTGACTACTGGGGGGAAAGCCCCCAGCGAAGAAAAAGCTGTTTAAAACACCCCTCAGAAATCTCACCTGCCTGCAGCAGAACATACAGACAACTCCTCTTCTGAAGAATCATGTATCTCTCCCAGAGATCGGGACCCAAACTCTAGCCTTTCTGCCTCTCATTCCCAACCCTCTACCTGTCAGGTCACATCCCAACCATCTCTTGCTGCTGAAGCTTCGATGCTCCCTAATCCGGCGGATGCTGCCCGCACCCTGAAAAATCATCCAGAGTTGCAAGCTCTCTTAGCTCTTCTTCCTACCAAATGGACTTATTGTCCCTGGCAGAGGACATGAAAAAGGCATGGAAACAGGACCTAGCCCCTGTTCAGGCTGAAGTATCTCACCTAGTGACACGAGTCACTGACCTGGAGTCATTCCGTTCCTCTATTGCTTCTGAAGTCCACACATTATGGACTGCAACTACGTCCCTCCTGGCTCAGCAGGCCTTGATAGTTGACCATATGGATGACTTAGACAACAGAAACAGGAGGAACAATATCCGAATAAAAGGCCTTCCTGAATCTGTTGCCCCACAAGATCTCTCTCCTGCTCTGCAAAAAGTGTTCAACGACATCCTACAGAGACCAGCTGACACCCCTGTTGAGTTGGATCGAGCCCATCGGGCTCTTAAAGCTAAGAGCCCCGACCCTTCAAAACCGAGGGACGTAATATGCAGAGTCCACCACTACCTCCTGAAAGAAGATATTATGAGACGCTCCAGACAGATGAAATCCGTGCATTTTCAAGGGACTGAGATCCGCCTTTTCCCAGACTTGTCGCTTCGCACCCTTCGCCTGAGAGCCTCCCTGAAGCCTCTCCTTACCACACTCCAAAATGCTAAAATATTATACCGCTGGGGTTATCCGTTCTCGCTCACGGCTCGGCACGGCTCCACTGTTGCTACCCTGAGAAGACCTGAAGATCTCCCAGAGTTCTTAGCTGCTTTTAAGCTGCCGAAAATACTGTTGCCGGACTGGGAACTACTCTACTCTCCGGCTACCTTGCCGGCTAGACACTCCGTGGAGGTCCGCTCAGCCTTGCGAAGATCAGGAGGGGAGAAGACTCCTACTCCCAAGCCACAGAGGAGAGGACGCACAACCTGACTTCTTACATGACTGTGATGTATTTGCCTTTATTTTAGCCTTTATGTGGCATTGTTTTCTCCCTGTCCTATCTCCTATGGACTACATTTGGTCCTAGATGAAAATTGTCTGCTTTTCTCATTGCTCTTCTTAACTTCATAATGTTGCTCTGCCTGATGATATGTGTTAACAACCCCTTTCTTTCCTGTGCCACTGGTGGTTAATCACCGCTCCTGTTGTCTGTAGTCTCCTTCATTTTTCAGCGTTCCCCCTGCTCAGCAGTGGGGAAACTCTATTAATTCACACCCGGCCCTAGGCAGCAGTTACTTCTTTCTTGTTGCTTACCTTCTTCCACAGCAGTGTTACCTGCTGCTGATTTGCCTTCTGCGCTACCTCACTAGACTAGCACTCAGACCGGTTCTGTTTGTGCTTCACTGTGGCCCTTATGGCCTTCCTTTATAGTCCCTATGTACCCGTGCTCTTACGGATGCTTTTTCTCTCTTCTCTCCAGCCCTCGCTTTCTTCTTCTTCTCACTCTTTCCCCTTCCTTCCCCATAGACAGAGACATCCTTCCTTCGAACGACCTCGGTGGGTGATGGAGCGGGTGTGGCCCGAGTGGGGCGGTAAGTACTATCCACATCTATACCATCGCTATGGCAGCTGACATAAATGTTGCTACTCTTAACGTCAAAGGTTTCAACACACCTGAGAAACGCGCACAGATCACATACTCTTTTCACAAACAACGCATACACATCCTAACCCTACAAGAGACACATTTTAAAGAGGGCCACATCCCCCCTCTTCCCTCTAGATACTACCCGACATGGCTCCACAGTCCCAACCCTGAATCCCGAACCAAAGGGGTCTCCCTGGCGTCCCATAAATCCCTACCCATCTCTGTATTAGACACGGCCACTGACCCGAATGCCCGCTACTTCTTTGCCAATTGTGACGTCTCGGGCCACCGCCTTACCATAGCCACTATCTATGCTCCTAACCACAACCAAATAGCTTTCCTTGTCAGGACCCTAGACGCCCTGTCCTCCTTTGCGACTGGACACATACTACTATGCGGTGACTTCAACGTCCCCATCTCTCCACTGTTAGACACCTCCTCAGGTCGCTCCCTTATCTCCTACCGCAAACTGAGAGTCCTCCGGACCCGCTTGCATGCCCTACAACTTAGTGACGTGTGGCGGACCTTACATCCCCAAGCGCGTGACTACACTTTCTACTCCCACCCCCGTAACTCATATAGTAGAATCGATTACGTCTTCTGTTCGCACTACCTCCTGCCGTCAGTGGCACACTCCTCTATAGGATCAATCACCTTCTCTGACCATGCGCCCGTCCAGTTTGCTTTCTCCCTTCCCTCTTTCTCCAAACCCCACTCCACTTGGAAATTGAATGAATCCCTCCTTCTTGAAACACTCTGCATCCAGGAACTACAGACCACAATCTCTCATTTCCAGACAGACCACGAATCAGACCCTTCCCCACCCCTAATTAAATGGGAGGCGCTGAAATGTGTGCTCCGTGGAGTCCTGGTGAAACATGGGGCGAGGCTGAAGAGGGAGGCGAAGGCCAAACTTACATCCCTGCAAAGCGAATTGCACACCTTGGAGTCCCTTCATAAACAATCTCAACAGGAACAGGTCCTCCGGGATATTATTAAAGTCCGCCACGAGCTCCTGGCCCTGTTGAACGTAAAACACAGATATTATAGACAGCTAACTGGAAAACTCTTTTACGAATGGGGCAACAAATCTGGCAAGCTGCTTGCGAAAGCCCTCAGGGAGAAGAGATCCTCTCTCTATATCCCTGCAATTCGGGATCCAACGGGATCCCTCTCCCATCTCACACCTGATATCCTTGAGGCTTTCCACTCATATTACTCAGCTCTCTATAACCTACCGCCCCTACAATCCTACATCGACTCTACCCCCCTCCCCAAACTCTCTGACGAGACTATCTCCTCCCTGGAGACACGGTTCAGATTGGATGAGCTATACTCGACCATATCGTCCTTGCCTGCGGGCAAAAGCCCGGGACCAGATGGCTACACCGCCAAGTTCTATAAGCTCCTCAGATGTGAACTGTCCTCTCCTCTCCTTTCTGCCCTCAATGACATCTCCACCTCCTCCCCCCTCCACCATCCTTTCTGCGTGCCGTCATCACGGTGATCCCGAAAGAGGGTAAAGACCCTTCATTGTGCCAGAGCTACCGCCCCATTTCTCTGCTCAATACTGATGCCAAGCTCTTTGCTAAACTCATAGCTAACAGACTGGCGGCCCATATGCCAGCCCTAGTCCACGTTGATCAGGTTGGTTTTATTCGAGGCAGAGAGGCTAGGGATAATACGCTTAGGACCTTCTCTGTTATTCACCATGCTTGTAAACTTAAAATTCCTCTATGCCTTCTCTCACTGGATGCTGAGAAGGCCTTTGATCGCGTGGACTGGGGCTTCCTTGCGGCCACTTTGTCTCAGGTAGGACTTGGTTCACAGATGATGGCACGCATAATGGCTCTTTACTCACGCCCTCAAGCCCAAATTAGAGTTAACGGCCAGCTATCCTCTCCGCTCGACATTTGTAATGGTACGAGGCAGGGGTGCCCTTTATCCCCGTTGCTATTTGTCCTCTGTATGGAACACCTACTAGTAGCGATTCGGCAGAATCCCGACATTAGAGATCTCCAAGTACCCTCGCACCATCACAAATGCTCCGCTTTTGCGGATGACCTTTTATTGTTCCTTTCTTCACCCCTCACCTCTCTCCCTTCAGTGCTCTCCACCATACGCACCTATGCACACTACTCGAACTATAAGGTAAACTCCACCAAAAGTGAGGCCCTTAATGTCTCCCTTCCTCCTGAGGTAGTTCACCACATCCAGGCCAATTTCCCCTTCAAATGGTGTTCCACATCCCTACAGTACCTTGGTATCCAGGTTCCAAGTGACCCTAAAGACGCCTTTCGTCTTAATTTCCCCCCTTTGCTACACACTATTAAGACTGACTTGACCAGATGGGAGCGAAAGGACTTCTCCTGGTTGGGTAGGGTTAATATTGTGAAGATGAACATTCTTCCTAGACTTCTCTATATCTTCTCTTGTGTTCCCTCCAACCTCTCTAAATCCTTCTTTGGGGGACTCATTTCACTCTTATCTGGTTTTATCTGGGCACACGCGAGACCCAGGGTGGCCCGGCGCATTTTGACTAGACGTAAATCCGACGGAGGGCTGGGTCTCCCCGACTGCCTTTTTTACTTCCTAGCAGTGATCCTGACCAGAATGATGGATTGTCGTGCAGCCCCGACTATTAAACAGTGGGTAACGCTGGAGAGCCACACCTCCCCTCTGGACCCTAAAACTCTATTGTGGCTTCCTACGCCATCTCTGGCAACCGCTTTCACCCAAGAGGTACCTCCAGTCACCTCTTCAATTGTATTTGCCCTGCGATGCTATTTGACAGCCACCTCCCTCTTCACCCCAGATGGTCCCCTAACACCTGTTTTCGGAAACCCAGCCTTCCCTCCAGCTCTCTCCTCCACCTCCTTCCTTGGCCGATCTAGATTGGAAGGTGTCTCATTCTGCACCTTCTTGGACCACTCTGGCCTGAAGCCACTTGACGACCTCGTCCCTGATTCCGCCGCCACACCTGGCCAACGCTTCCAATATATACAACTCCAACACTTTTACTCCTCTCGAAGGGCCGACCTGCACTTACATCGCCCCCTTTCCTCGTTTGAGAAGCTATGTGTCTCTACGTCAGGGCCTGGTCGCCCAGTTAGCACTATCTACTCACTCCTCCTTGACTCCCTCGGAATGGAATCCCTTCCCTTCAGAGCAAGCTGGGAGAGGGAGCTGTCGCGTGGGTTCTCGGACGAGGAATGGAATAAGGCTGTTCGTATGTGTCATAAATCCACTATCTCTAGTAAAGCGCAGGAAACAAACTATAAAGTTCTGACGAGGTGGTATAGAGTTCCAACACTACTGTCTCGTATGTATCCCGGGGTGCAGGACGTTTGCTGGCGTTGTGGCGGTGGAGGAGGCACGATGTCACACATTTGGTTACACTGCCCCATCCTAGCCCCGTTCTAGTCGACTGTTCGAGAGGTTATATGCAAACTAACTTCTGTATCACTTGACTTAGATCCGGCTGCTCTCCTTCTTTCCATTCTCCCTCAATCTGTCCCAAAATGGCACTCTCGCCTGATCAGTTTTATGTTTCTAGCGGCCAGGTCAGTTATCCCGAGGCTCTGGAAATCCACTACACCCCCGTCTTTCTCTTCCTGGGCCCAAGAACTGTCCAAAATACATAGGATGGAGGAGCTTATCGCTGACTCCAAAAACCAAGTGACGAAACATCATCGAATCTGGAGCCCTTGGACTACGTTTTTGTCATCCAGTGACTACAGAACCTCTTACACGACACCCTAGCCGCCTCCTTGATTCTATTGTGCCTTTCTCGAGTGTGTTGCCCTGCCCAGCATTGTCAGCAAGCCTGCCCCGCGAGGGCCCTGCCCGCGCCTGTCGCCTCCCGAGGTACGTACACCATCTAACCTGCCCTGTCTCCCTCTATCTAACCCTCCCTCATACTCCCTACTACTCATATTCTGCTTATCTCTGGCCCTTCCTCCCTTTTTCTCCGTCTCTCCTCTCCTTTCTTACATCCCCTGTTTCTCATGGGAACTATCAACCTATTCCCACTTTGTTAGCCGCCAATTGCTTCCTCAAGTTCTAACTGGTAGTTTTGACTCCTCAGAGTATGACCTAGTATACACGCACTGCTGATAGTGTTAACCCAAACTTGTTTTACTCAGATATTGATATGTGTTATCCTGTCCCCTCATGAGGAGATTTGCTTACACCACCTACTAGTGCTCTACTGTTCTTCCTTTTTTGGTCTTTCTGTTTTGGTGACCTAAGCTGACTAAGTATGATAGTCTCTCATTTCCTTTGAGTTTGATTTACATATGTCCAGTGCTCTACCATGCATATTACTGTTACATGATTCCACGGACTTGTTGGATATGTTACTATTACCCCAGCTATGTATGACTTTTAAATGTAATAAAATTTACTGTTTAAAAAAAAAAAAAAAATCTGCAGCTTTGAATTGTACACATCAAATATTTGCAGGATACTGTATGTATGAATACACCCTTACACAGCATTGGTTAAAGAGTCTTAAGCATTTGCAGTTGCAGTCATGTCAATTGATCTAAACTCTTTACTGACAAAGTAGTAATAGTAATTGCAATGCATACAGACTTCACTGTGTAGATCAAATTCTACATATACTTTTAGATAGCGTTAAACAGGTTTTCCAATGGCTGAGGGGGGTTGGAAAAGTATGCCGTTCTGTAGTATTTAACAAAAAAAAAAAACTTTACTCACCTCCTGCACTCCAGTGATGCCTCTGGTGTCCTCTTCTGATTCCTTCAGCACTCTTCTTTCTAAGCCGCAACATGACTGTCAGGCTTGGAAAGCACCCGGGCCCAGAGTATGACACTGCTGCTTAGCGGATTGCTGGCCGAGGTGGGACATGGCTGCTGCCAGCGATTTGCTGGCGTCGGCCACTTACATTGCCTCCCAGCCACCCACATTGCTATCCACCCCCACATTGCCTCCAAGCCTTCCACATTGCCTCCCACATAGCTTCACAGGCACCCACATTGCTTCTAGCCATCCACATTACTTTCAGCCACCCACATTGCCTCCTGTTTCCCAGCGCTATTGCCTTCATTCACCCTCCGCTATTGCCTCCATTCACTGCCCCCCACTATTGCCTCAATTCACCCCCCACATTATAGCTTCCATTCAACCCACTGCTATTGCTTCCATTCAACCCCACCCCCTCTGCCACTGCTACCATTAACCCCCCCACTGCTTCCATTCAAGCCCCACTCCACCCCCGCGACTGCTTCTATTCGGCTTCTTGACAATTAGACTGAAGGGTTCAGGATAGGTGCGGGTCCCGGAGGTGGGACCTGCAACTATCAGATGTATATGGCATAATTATAGATATATTGGTACATGGATAGCCAATAGCAGCCAAATACATACACACATAGGAAGATTTGTTGAACCATGTGCAAAGCAATAGTGGCGCAGTTGCTCAGAGCAACCAATAAGATTCCAGTTCTAAAAATAAAAGCAGAAATCTAATTGGTTGCTATGGGTAACTGCTCCACAGTTCCTCAGCACTAGGTTTGAGAAATGTCTCACTTAATGTTCCATGACATAATTTCCATACCCAGCTATGCCCATTACAAAAGCTGTAATGTAAGTAGAAATGGCTGGTACATTTATATAATTATGTTTATTCAGTTCATTTCACACTGACAAAGCCTAATGGAAAGCTATAATTATTTTTTAAACGTTCTTTAATTCAAATATCATCAAACATCACCACTGATTTCTTCAGAAAACCCTTTTCTAAATTTTTTTCCCTTACATTTTCTATTGGTTAGCAATGTGGAACACAAATAATTGTTTTGGGGTTTGTATTCTGCACTTTATATAAGGGGATTAAACAGTAAAGTATTTGCTGTAGAACAATGTTTCCCAACCAGTGTGCCTCCAACTATCGCAAAACTACAACTCCCAGCATGCTGAAAACTGCAGTTTTTCAACAGCTGGAGGCATACTGTTTCAGAACACTGGTGTAGAGACATATACAGCCCCACACACACAATGCCTCCAGCCTCCCCAATTACCTCCAACCTCTCTTTCCCACACACACAATGCCTTCAGCATCCCTCCAAATGCCTCCAACCTCTCGCTCCCACCCACACACACAATGCCTCCAGCCTCCCCAATTACCTCCAACCTCTCTTCCCCACACACACAATGCCTCCAGCATCCCTCCAAATGCCTCCAACCTCTCTCTCCCACCCACACACACAATGCCTCCAGCCTCCCCAATTACCTCCAACCTCTCTTCCCCACACACACAATGCCTCCAGCATCCCTCCAAATGCCTCCAACCTCTCTTCTCCACACACACAATGCCTCCAGCCTCCCCAATTACCTCCAACCTCTCTTCCCCACACACACAATGCCTCCAGCATCCCTCCAAATGCCTCCAACCTCTCTTCTCCACACACACAATGCCTCCAGCCTCCCCAATTACCTCCAACCTCTCTTCCCCACACACACAATGCCTCCAGCATCCCTCCAAATGCCTCCAACCTCTCTTCTCCACACACACAATGCCTCCAGCCTCCCCAATTACCTCCAACCTCTCTTCCCCACACACACAATGCCTCCAGCATCCCTCCAAATGCCTCCAACCTCTCTCTCTCTCTCTCCCACCCACACACACAATACCTCCAACCCCCTCCAAATACCTGCAGCCTTTCACCCACCCCTATTGCCTCCAGCCTCTCATCCACCCCTTTAGACTCCCACCCACCCCTATTGCCTCCAGACTCCCCTATAAGTGTTTTGGGGATTTGGATTCTGCACTTTATACAAAGAGAATATACAGTAACGCCTACACTGTAGAGCAATGTTTCCCAACCAGTGTGCCTCCAGCTATTGCAAAACTACAACTTCCAGCATGCCTGGACAGCCAAAGCATGCTGGGAATTGCAGTTTCACAACAGCTGGAGTCACACTGGTTGAGAACACTGCTGTATAGACTGATATAATTACCTATACTATATGCTGGCATACTAGGTCTTTAGCCTAAGGATGTGTTCACATGCTACTAACTAGCAGCAAGTTTCTCGCTGCAGGAAATCCACTGCAAATTACGCTACCATTTATTTTAGCGGGTCCGCTGGCCGTCTGCACATCTATTGCGGACTGTCTGTGGACCGATTTAAATGAATGAATGGAAAACAGCTGCTAGTTACCAGCGTGTGAACACACTCTTAAACTGGATGCCTTCCCTTTTGAATCTCAGCCCCAGATTATTTTAACCCCTTAATGACTCAGCCCATTTTGGCCTTAAGGACTTAAGAAATTTTTAAGTTTTCATTTTTTCCTCCTTGCCTTCTAAAAATCATAACTCTTTTATATTTTCATCCACAGACTAGTATGAGGGCTTGTTTTTTGCACGACCAGTTGTCCTTTGTAATGACATAACTCATTATATCATAAAATGTATGGCGCAACCAAAAAACACTATTTTTGTCGGGAAATTAAAAATTAAATTAAAAATTAAAATTAAAAAACGCAAATTTGCTAATTTTGGAAGGTTTTGTTTTCACGCCGTACAATTTATGGTAAAAATTATGTCTGTTCTTTATTCTGAGGGTCAATACGAGTAAAATGATACCGATGATTACATACTTTTCTATTATTGTTGTGCTTAAAAAAAATCACAAACTTTTAAACCAAATTAGTACGTTTATAATCCCTTTATTTTGATGACTTTTAACTTTTTTATTTTTCCGTATAAGCGGCGGTGTGAGGGCTCATTTTTTGCGCCATGATCTGTACTTTTTTTTTGATACCACATTTGCATATAAAAAACTTTTAATACATTTTTTATAATTTTTTTTTAATAAAATGTATTAAAAAAGTAGCAAATTTAACATTTTATTTTAATAGTTCGGACATTTACGCACGTGGCGATACAAAATATGTCTATAAAATTTATTTTTTACGCTATTTGGGGGTAAAATAGGAAAAAACGGACGTTTTACTTTTTTATTGGGGGAGGGGATTTTTCACTTTTTTTTTTACTTTTACTTTAAAATTTTTTGACATTTTTTTTACACTTGAATAGTCCCCATAGGAGACTATTCATATGATTGCTAATACTGATCTGTTCTATGTATAGGACATAGAACAGATCAGTGTTATCGGCTATCTTCTGTTCCGGTCTGCTCGATCACAGACCCCGGCACCTGAGAGGTTAATGGCGGACGCCCGCAAGATCGGGGGTGTTGGCCATTGCCGGCGGGTCCCTGGCTGCGATCAGCAGCCGGGATCAGCCGCGCATGACACGGGCATTGCTCCGATGCCCGCGATTATGCACAGGACGTAAATGTACGTCCTGGTGCGTTAAGTACCGCCGCATCAGGACGTACATTTACGTCCTGCGTCCTTAAGGGGTTAAAGGGGGTACTACCGTGCTGACAACTTATCCCCTATCCGGGTCTGATGACTGACGATGACGGGGACGAAGTATAGTGACGTCACGGCTCCGTCCCCTCAATGTAAGTCTATGGCAGGGGGGCGAGACAGCTGTCTCGCCCCCTGCCATAGACTTGCATTGAGGGGCGGAGCTTGATGTCACACAGGGGCGGGTCTGTGACGTCACGGTCACCGGCCCTGTCATCAGACCCGGAGCGGATGTTCACTCCGGGGCATGATAAGAGTGGGGTGCTGCGTGCGAGATCGCGGGGGTCCCCAGCGGCGGGACCCCGCGCGATCAGGCAACATATCCCCTATCCTTAAGATAGGGGATAAGTTGTCAGCACGGTAGTACCCCTTTAATATACCATAATACAGAGCAGCAAGATTCATCAGCTCACTCCGGACACATCCAGTGACTGCGCTCGGATAGGTGCAACCCAACACCGGCAGCAATACAAAAGGAGATGATAAATCCAGTGCACTCATCATGCAATTTCAAATATTTATTTGGACACCAGCAGAAACAGGATAGAAGTAACGCGCCTCAGCCAGGTAACCCAGCCCTACTCATACTTTAATATACCATTAAAAATAAAAATGTTATATATTTTTTTGTAATATTGAAGCTTTTTTTAAACTTGCTTGAAGGTGACCTATAGAGACAAACACTTTCTTTGTATGAAAGTACAGGTTTTTCGCTACTACATTGATTGGCAGTTATTAGTCATAGTTATTTGTTAGCAACTGATCAGGTGATTCAGAATTGGTGAAGGTTAGAGTTCCGCCTCTGCGCTATAAACTCTGTACAGGTCACAGGGCCTGCCTAGAAAACTCTCCTATAGAAGTCAACAGGTTTCCATCCAGTCTATTGTTTACATCTTAATGAGGCTTGTTTTAAAACATATCTCTAAATGCTGTGCAAAAGGCTGAGGCAATATGACTGCTGCCATATTAATGTGCAAAAAATGTAAGTAATTATCAGAAAATAGGAAAAAAAAAGAAAAAGTGTATGTGGTTCAATAATAAAAAAAAAATCCCCGGATCCCCATGCCGACAGCGCTTCCTTCTGCTGTACGTGCAGTATACGCACATACAGGAGAAGGCGTCCCCTCTGTGTGAGCCGGATCTGCGGCCTACACAGAGGTAAGACGTGACCACCGCCCCCACGCAGCACGCAGTGCAGGCGCCGGTTATATTTTTTCAACCTGGGAATGGGGGGGGGGGGGGGACTGCCTACACCTACTGGGGGGGGGGGGGTAGGGGAAAAAACTCTGCTGCCTACATCTACTGGGGGAAGGGGAAAAAATCGGCTGCCTACACCTACTGGGGAGGGGGCGAGGGGGAAACTCTGCTGCCTACACCTACCGTGGGGGAACTCTGCTGCCTACACCTTCTGTGGGGGAACTTTGCTGCTTACACCTACTTTGGGGGATTTCTGCTGCCTACAGCTACTGTGGGGAACTCTGCTGCCTACATCTACTGTGGGGGAACTCTGCTGCCTACACCTATTGTGAGGGAACTCTGCAGCCAACTGTGGGGAAAATCTGCAGCCTACACCTACTGTGGGGGAAATCTGCTGCCTACACCTAATGGGGGGAACTCTGCTGCCTACACCTACTGTGGTGGAACTCTGCTGCCTATTCCTACAGTGAGGGAACTCTGCTGCCTCCACATAATAGGGGGAACTCTGCTGCCTACACCTACTATGGGGGAACTCTGCTGTCTACACCTACTGTGGGGAAACTTTGCTGCCTACACCTACTGTGGGGAAACTCTTCTGCCTACACCTACTGTGGGGGAACTCTGCTGCGTACACCTACTGTGGGGAAACTCTGCTGCCTACACCTACTGTGGGGAAACTCTGCTGCCTACACCCTACTGTGGGGGAACTCTGCTGCCTACACCTACTGTGGGGGAACTCTGCTGACTACACCCTACTGTGGGGAACTCTGCTGCCCACGCCAAATGTGAGGGACTATCTACTATGTTCCTGCCTAGCTAATGTGGGGACAAACTACCAAACTAATAGGATGGCTACCTACTCCCTACATAGGGGCTTTTCATGCAAGGGGCAGCTATCTGGGGGATTTACCTACAGGGAGCATGACTACTTATCTGGGGGACATTAACTATCTGGGGGCAGGATCTACTAGGGGCCACTACCTCCTGAGGACATTACCTACCTGTAACTTCGTAAGCAACACTCTCTGCTAACACAAAATACTCTGAAAGTGCCCTCCCGAGACTAGACTCTGGATCTGCCACTGGGTGGAGGGGGTGCTTGCTACCTACTTGACTAACTACCTTGCTACCAAAAATTTTACCTGGATGCCTAACTACTTACCTAAAGACCTGGCTATCTAACTACCAACATACCTGGCTGCCTAACTACCTACCTACATACCTGGCTACCTAACTATGTACATACCTGGCCCTTATACAGGGCTGCCCAACTACCTAGCTAGCAACCGACCTACCTGGATAGTCACATATCTGGCTTCCTGGTCTACCTACCGAGTTACCTATTTATCTGCCTGCCTACCTGCCCTTTTACTGTGCAGGACACCAAGGAAGGCATTATTACAGTTTGTGGGTCTATGGATGGGAAGATTGTGTAGAAGAGGGGAGGGCACTGGAAAAATGCAGAGTCTAACATGTTTGTCTTGCAGATGTCAAAAGATCGATATGGCGGTCTGATCTGGACAGGGAAGAAAAGGAAAGAGGATGCCGCCGATCAGAAAAGACGTAATTGTGAGTCCCTAGATGTAACTGTAATCACTTCTATGGTGTACAGATCCTGTGTACAGCTGATATCTACCGCCATATGGTCCTGTATATAATCACTTATATTGTTTACAGATCTCTGTACAGCTGGTATCTACCACCATATGGTCCTGTATATAATCACTTATATAACATACAGATCCTGTATAGTATATTGACCTGTGTATAGTGGTTTTATTTAGTACAGTATTGTGGTATTATCCAGTTATTGTGTGGTGGCATGTAATTACTCCTTGTATACTGGTATTATTGGTCATGAAAAATTATATTACATACCTTAAAGTGTTTCTTATATACAGTAACCCCCCAACATGCGATGGCCCCGACATATGATGAAATCAACATATGATGGCCTTTCAGAGGCCATCGCATGTCAATGTCAGCATCGACATACGATGCTTTTATATGTCAGGGCCATCGCATTAACTGCTAGTTTAATAGCTTAAGCTGCTGTCGAATAGCAGTTTAAGCATCCCGGCCATGTTCGCTTACCTATTCCCGCTGCTCCGGGTCCACTTCGCGATCCTCTGGCGTCTTCTGCATCTTGTCCGAGGTCCGGGCCTCGCTTTCTGGCGTCGTTATTACGTCACTACGCACGCGGCGCGCGGCGCAGCAGCGTAATAACGTCACCAGAAAGCGAGGTCCGGACCCTGCAGAAGATGCGGAAGAAGCCGGAGGATCGCGAAGAAGACACCGGAGCAGCGGGACAGCATCGGGAGCCCCTTGGACAGCATCGGGAATGGTGAGGACCTGGTCCGGAGCGGCGGGGACAGGTGAGTACAGCTTCCTATACTCTACATTGAACGGATCCCTCAACATACGATGCATTCAACAAACGATGGGTCGTTTGGAACGAATTACCATCGTATGTTGAGGGACCACTGTATAGTGATGAGCGGCATTACCCATATTCGAATTTGTTATATTTCGCGAATATATAGATGAATATTCGTCCTATATCTGCCAATTTCGCGTATTCGTTATATTCGCATATGTCAATATTCGCATATTCGCATTTGTTAATATTCGCGGATTCGAGGAAGAAAACAGTGAGGAGGTGGGCTACTTTACTATTGCTTGCTAGAGATGTTGTTGATAACCTCTGACAAGTTTATTTGCATCATTCTAATAGGCCCACAAGTAAAAAGAAGGAATATGCAAATATTCTCACATGCGAATATGCGCATATACGAATATTCACATATTAAAAAAAAAAAAAGAATATTCACAATTTCGAATATATAACGAATATATTCTCAATATTCGCAATAAAAAATCAAAATGCGAATATTCGCACCCAACACTTCTTATATATATATATATATATATATATATATATATATATATATATATATGTACAATTTAGTTTATTTTGTGTGTAGGGGTGGTGGAGGTGTGGTGAGCTACGGGGTGTGAAGGTGAGGTGTATGGGGCAGATGTTGTAGCCCAGGGGCAAGTGTTATTAACCCCTAAATGTTCGTGACGCCAGGGCATGGTTTTGCCGGTAATCACCCGAACGGTAGTACAGCTATCCCTAGGTTAGGCAGGGTAATAATAGTACAAGACCAGGTTAGGGTTAACAGTAGCTTTACTGAGGAAGACAGATGGAAATAGTCTTTACAGCTAGGCCAGGATCCCAGAGAGGTGGCCGGTAACACAGAAGGCCCTCACAGCTTGCTGGGACTTGTAGGGACTTTGACAGACTTTAGGACAGCCATGCTGACTATAATAGACTTGACTATAGACTTGACTGTAGGGAGTGACAGCAGACATAGATGACTGGACTTATTGGCATGTGGTTGCTGGTTAGGATTGAGGACTCCAAATGTGCTGGACACTAGCTCTGAGACAAGAGCTCTGGTCTTTACTGTGCTTCAGGATCTAAGAGTGGTGGAAGAGCAAAGAGACAGATTGCAATGGCTCCCCATCTTATAATGGGGGCTGAGCCAGAAGCACATAGGTCAAGCTGTAGGTCACCTGGTTAGCTGGTGCTCTCTGAGTAACAAACATATCATGTGAACACATTACCATGTGACTAACTCAAAGGTCCTTAAAGGTCCTTTATCCATAACACACACAACACTATACATAATATATATTACTATTGGGGAGACACTGCAGGAGAGCCCCTAGGACACAAAGGGACTCAACCTGACAGGGTCTAAGTACTATATGGGAGTATATCCTGTACTGGGACATCACAGAGGGATTTGGGTGGAATAGGGGCAGAAGTGTGACCAGCTGCAGAGCATCGCAGGGGAACCTTGCTTTTTTTTGGACCGGGGGCCCTGAGTGTCGTCAGTCCGCCCCTGTGCATGTTTTTCCCCCCCAAAAAAGTCACTTAAAATCATCCTGTATCTAGATACTGCTCCTACATTTATTTCTTGGTGCCCCTGGTGGACTTTATGTCCATCTAATGTATCCAGTACCAGTGGTCACACAAACTGACGTACTCTATCCTACTGTACATGGGTGGTGGAGTGATTCCTGATATTGTACAGATGTCCTTAGAAGTCTTCTGGATGAATGCTAGAGCCATCCCTTAACCCCTTAAGGACCTGGGGGTTTTCCGTTTTTGCATTTTTGTTTTTTGCTCCTTGCCTTTAAAAAATCATAACTCTTTCAATTTTGCACCTATAAATCCATATGATTGCTTATTTTTTGCGCCACCAATTCTACTTTGTAATGAGTCAGTCATTTTGCCCAAAAATCTACAGTGAAATGGAAAAAAAAATCATTGTGCGACAAAATTGAAAAAAAAAAACGCTGTTTTGTAACTTTTGGGGGCTTCCGTTTCTACGTAGTACATTTTTCGGTAAAAATGACACCTTATCTTTATTATGTAGGTCCATACGATTAAAATGATACCCTACTTATATAGGTTTGATTTTGTCGTACTTCTGGAAAAAATCATAACTACATGCAGGAAAATTAATACGTTTAAAATTGTCATCTTCTGACCCCTATAACTTTTTAATATTTCCGTGTATGGGGCGGTATGAGGGCTCATTTTTTTGCGCCGTGATCTAAAGTTTTCAGCGGTACCATTTTTGCATTGATAGGACTTATTGATCGCTTTTTATTAATTTTTAATTATATAAAAAGTGACCAAAAATGCACTATTTTGGATTTTGGAATTTTTTTGCGCGTACGCCATTGACCGAGCGGTTTAATTAGCGATATATTTTTATAATTCGGACATTTCCACACGCGGTTATACCATATATGTTTATTTTTATTTTTATTTACACTGTTTTTTTTTTTATGGGAAAAGGGGGGTGATTCAAACTTTTAATAGGGGAGGGGTTAAATGATCTTTATTCACTTTTTTTTTGCAGTGTTATAGGTCCCATAGGGACCTATAACACTGCACACACTGATCTTTATCATTGATCACTGGTTTCTCATCGGAAACCAGTGATCAATGATTCTGCCGCTTGACTGCTCATGCCTGGATCTCAGGCACTGAGCAGTCATTCGGCGATCGGACAGCGAGGAGGCAGGTAGGGGCCCTCCCGCTGTCCTGTAAGCTGTTCGGGCTGCCGCGATTTCGCCACGGCTATCCCGAACAGCCCACTGAGTTAACCGGCAGCTTTTACTTTCACTTATAGCCGCACGGCTCAGCTCTGAGCGTGTGGTTAAAGGGTTAATAGCGCGCGGCGCCGCGATCGGCGCTGCGCGCTATTAGCGGCGGGTCCCGGCTTCACTATGATGCCAGGCCCACCGTGATATGGTGCGGGGTTACCGTGTAACCCCGCGTTATATCACGGGAGCAGGACCAAGGACGTACCTGTACGTCCTTGGTCCTTAAGGGGTTAAGATCAGAGAGAAGGAGTTGTAAAGAATTCACTGCAGGATACTGTGTAGTTAGGGAACACCTAGGAGACAATTGGATCATGCACAAGGTGGATGAAAACTTCTTTTTCTTACATATGCATCCTGTATATCTAGGTATCTAGTTATATTTTAACTGCTACACAGGTTTATTTTAACTAGTGGTAGGGCATAAAAGAATAGTTCTTGTAAAAAAATTCGAGGCCAGCTTTGTTTAAGCAAATCGAAGAAAACCCACAATAAAATGGGCAACAGTATGCCAATATTTTAAACCCATAGTGTGTCCGCTGGAAAGATATAAGACCTCCTAAACTGTGTTTTTCTGCTCACTTGCAAGGTTGAGCTCTCACACAAAACCATGCCCACATGTATTGGCCAATGGCCACATATATTCCGGGTAAAACTTCTGCATTAAACCGGTACTCCACCGAATACAATTTTTTTAAATCAACTGGTGCCAGAAAGTTAAACAGATTTGTAAATTACTTCTATTAAAAAAGCTTAATCCTTCCAGTACTTATCAGCTGCTGACCGCAGAAAGGAAAATCAAAAAGAAAAGAACTTCCTGTGGATCATAATAGCAGCTGATAAGTAATGGAAGGGTTAAGATTTTTTTAATAGAAGTAATTTACAAATCTGTTTAACTTTCTGGCACCAGTTGATTTAAAAAAAAAAAATGTTTCCCAGTGGAATACCACTTTAACTTTAGGTTTGGTTTTGTGGTAGAGGGTGTGATGCAGGGCGATGGAATTACCTTAGGGGCAGATGGCATCAAACCCTTGTATTCGTGATGCCAGGGCATGGTTTATCCCCAATACCTTCCGAAGGTATACCGCTGGATCCTGGGCTAGGCACCGGGGCAATAATGACTCCGACGCCAAGTTACGGACAATGGTACCTTTACTGAGTGACAGATGGTACAGTCTATACAATTCAGCCAGGCCCACGGAGCTAACCAGTGACTTCAGAGACCTTAAGGGCTTGCTGGGACTTGCAGTAGATTTTGACAATTTTAGTGCAGGCCACTCTGACTTGACAATAGATGACTATGACTGACTTGACTTGAGATTGACAATGCTGTGGTTGTAGCTTACTTGTAGAATTGTGGCTGCTGGACTGACTTGAGGCCTCCGATGGACTCCAGGCACACTCTAGGACTTGACTGTACTGCAACTCAGCAGAAAGAGAGCACGAAGAGACACCTCCCAGGGCTTTTATAGGGGAGACTCTGGTGGGGTCCCATAGGTCACGCTTAAGTCACATGGTCACTGATACCTCCTGGGTTACACTCACATGACAACTCACATGACAACTTGTGATTACATGTTAACCTCTCTTAAAGTAATAACACTTTCTATATGCATTATACAGTATAATACATGGCAAACAATATATACATAAGGAAGCAGGTGTAAGGGGACCCAGGGGACACTGTAAAGAGGCTGCCTGACAGGGCAGCAAGGGTACAGGGCACAATTCCCATACTGGGCCAACAGAAACTCACCCTCTTAAACACAGCCGTCCTCGGCACCCAGTCCTGGAGGGTGGACGACTGGAAGTGGCCACTAGGGCCTGGTGATGACATTACTGTTGAATGTCCTTCACAGGACTGAATATGAAAACATAACTGGGGACAAGTCCATGTAGCACTTTGTGAAAATGTCCATACATGCTCCTTTGTGCTACTGGGGCCGAATGGCACTAGCTACTTCTCCCCAGAACTCTTTACATGTTTTAAACCATACAACAATGTTATCTTTGTATACTATACGTGCTTTACCTCTGTCTCTATACGTGCTTTATTTACATCTCAGGAGAACCCTCTGGCCAGTAGAGTACCCTGTACATGTGGACAGAAAAATCGATTTGACATATGTACATTAGACAATTGTGGACTGGTAATATACACCTTGGCTACAGTCCTAACTTGCTATTACATGTGACTAGTCTATATCCAAGCTCTTTGTACATCACTAAATTAGTTATGTGAGAACTGACTAGATTGGACTACATGTTGTACAACTTTATACATGGTACCGAAACATATTCTCTGTACCTAGCTGGTATTTGTTCCTGCGTCAACCTTTGGGATCTGTGCAACACCACCTCTGCAGAATCTGGAACTCTTGAGGATTCTGGAGCTCTTGGGACTTCTGGCATTGGCTCTTCCTCAACAAACTGAGGAGCTGGTATTAGTTCAGGACTAGTTGGACCCAGAGTTGCTGGCAGCTGTGCTGGAGAGGCTGGAGACATGGTTGGCACCCTGGAGACTGGCATATGGGCCGGAGCCAATGGTGACAAGACTGGGACTGGCATGGAGACTAGTGTGGGTTGAACCAGCCCTGGGGTTGGTGAGAAAAAGAAGATCGCAGGCTGATCTGGATGGGTGGATTCCCTTTACCGGGATGTACTCTCTCGCAGGTCTCACAGCTGGAGGAGGCGGTGCCGGGAGCACTGGTAGATCTTCTTTGAGACATAACTTGATTCGATTCCAGTGAACGACTTGGGACTCATACTCAGCTTTTTGTACTTCGTACACATCAGGATAGGGCATGGCTGCCCATTTTGTCCCATCATCAAGTAGAAAGGGGTAAACCCTGTAGAACAATGGACTGTGTTGTTATATATCTCCAGTAATTCGGGCAGCAGTCGGGGGCCACTCTTCTTGTCTTCACACAGAGGCTGCTTGCAACATGTGGATAAAGACTTGGTTGATGCGCTCACAGAGCCCGTTCCCCTGGGGGTGGTAAGTGGTAGTCCAGAGTTTATTGCAAGCACAGAATTGACATAACTCTTGGAAGAGTTGGGCCTCGAAGCCCGTTCCTCGGTCCATTAGTACAGACTCTGCACACCCAAGGGTCTGCACCCAATTGGAGTAGAACATCTGGGCCACAGTCTTGGCTGTGAGATCTTTGATGGGTACAACGACAACCCATTTGGAGTAATGATCCACTATGGTGAGAGCATAAGTATATCCGGATGGCATAGGAGACAATTTGACATGGTCTAGGGTGATCAACTGGTTGGGCCTTTCACTCTGGATGGAATTGAGGGTTACTCTTGCTTCCTTTCTTGGTGATGTTACAGACTGCACATTCACTGCACCATTTCTCAATGTCACTCCGCGTTCCGATCCAATAGAATCTTCGCCTGACAGTAGCTTCGGTCTTATAGACTCCAAAGTGTCCTGACTGATCCTGATATGCATTGAGGACCATCTCTTCTGGGAACCAAAATCTGATGAAGTCGATCACCAGAGACCAGACCCAAAGAATTTCTGTACAACAGTCCTTTGTGCACAAACAGTCGCTTCCTCTGTTACCACAGACGTTTCAGCTCATAATCACACTGGGCCCGGTGTAGACGGGTTGGTACCTTTTTCACCAGAAGGTAGTCCAACAGATCCCCATGACCCGACTTTCCTCTTGAAGGGTCTTCCAGGTGTACAGGTCTTCTTTTACCTTTTCGGACCTGGGTTCACCATCCATCAGGGCGGTCACAAAATTCTGGTTCACAAACTGTTGATTAGATGGGAGCATCTCCACATCTTCCCACACGTCTTCAACAGGTGGTACTTCGCCGGGGGTCATTCGAGATAGCACATCGGCATTGACCTTTGACTTGCCGCTTCTGTACTTGATAGTAAGGCTGTAATTGGCCAATCTTGAGGCCCATTGCTCTTCAATGGCACCCAACTTGGCAGTGTTCAGGTGGGCTAACGGGTTATTATCTGTGTAGACAGTGAATGGCGTGGCAGCCAAATAGTCTTTGAACTTTTCGGTCACGGCCCAGACCAGGGCAAGAAGTTCCAACTTGAATGAGCTTCTCTGCATCTCGCAGGTTACGACTGGCATTACTCACATTTGTCCATCCTGGACCTGGGATAGGACGGCTCCCAGACCTACAAAACTGGCATCAGTGTATAGCCGGAATGGCTGACTGTAGTCTGAATATGCCAGGATGGGTGGTTCTGTCAACACATGTTTAAGAGCTCAGAAAGCTGTCTCTTGCTCTCCGGCCCATTCAATCAGTAGTCTTCCATTATAATTCTCCTTTGCCATACCCCGTAGGAGAGCTGTGAGGGGTTCTGCAATCTGGGCGAAGTCTGGGATGAAGCCGCGGTAGTAGCCGGCAAATCCCAAGAAGCTCCTGACATCTTTCACCATGCACTGGGTTGGCCAGTTCTTGACAACTTCTACCTTTTCAGGATTGGGCTGGACTCTTTCTGCGCTGACAACATGACCCAAGTAATAGCATTGAGGTTTGTGCAAATGACACTTTGACAGTTTAATCTTCAATCCATGCTTGATTAGGACTTGAAGGACGTCTGACAGATGGCTGAGGTGTTCCTGGTAGGACTTGGAATACACAATGACATCGTCCAGGTACAGTAGGACACTTTGAAAATTCAGATGGTCCAGGCACCTTTCCATCAGATGCTGAATCGTAGCAGGGGCATTGCACAGCCCAAACGGCATACTTTTAAACTCGCACAGTCCCATTGGTGTCACAAAGGCGGTCTTTTCCTGGTCCTCCATGGCCATGGTATAGGAAAAATGATCTAGCATCAGGCGCTCGGGGATCCAAGGAGATCTCACAACCAGGTCATGGAGGTGGATAGGAATTCAAGCTTTATTAGTTCCTATCCACCTCCATGACCTGGTTGTGAGATCTCCTTGGATCCCCGAGCGCCTGATGCTAGGTCATTTTTCCTATACCAAGTTCACCAACAGGATCTCCTTTTTGGATCTATCCTGAAGACCTGTAGGCTTGCACGGATTCCTTCATTACCTCAGATTGAGGTTATATGCGTATTATTATACGCTCCAGGTGAGCGGCCATTCATTAGACCCCTTACGTATCCCCACTTTACGTGGGTCTTTGAAATAATTTTTAGGGTAATGCACTAGGCGCCTCCTTGGGCCTTCTCTTTTTTATTTGTTTACAGGCTCCATGGCCATGGGCACTTGCCAATGTCCGCTGGTTAAGTCCAGGGTGGAGAAGTAAGCAGCAGACCCGAGGACTGTGAGTGACTCCTCTATCCTTGGCAAAGGATAAGTGTCTTTATGTATAATGTTGTTCACTGTTGTTGTAGTCAACACAGAAGTGGATGGTGCCATCTTTCTTCTTGACCAGGACAAGTGGCGCCGCTGACTTGAGGCCTCCGATGGACTCCAGACACACTCTAGGACTTGACTGCACTGCAACTCAGCAGAAAGAGAGCATGAAGAGACTCCTCCCAGGGCTTTTATAGAGGAGACTCTAGTGGGGTCCCATAGGTCACCCTTAAAGGGTAGCTCCCACCATCCTATTTTTTTTTTTGCTAGCCCGTTCAAACCCCCCACCCCCCTGCTACGGCACTAGCCCGTTCCCTCCTCCCCCCCGCCCCGCATACCCCGTTCCCTCATTACACTTGCAGTTACTATAGAGTCTGGCAGCGGGTGTGCAGGGACAGCGGCGGCAACGAGGCGGCGGCGATGTGCGGGAGGAGTGGCCTCCCAGCCAGTGGCCGGGGAGCCAATGCGCTCGCTCCCGCCTGTCTGATTGACAGGCAGGGAGCGAGTGCAGCCTAACTGAAAAAGGACTGATTGCCACTCCAAAATCAGTCCTTTTTCAGTAGCCGGTTTTTAAATGTAAATTAAACCTTTTTAATGGAAAAAAAAATAATAAAAGTATATTAGAGATATGTTGCAGTACATAAGTACTACAACATATGGAAAAATAAAGTTGTGACAGTGCCCATTTAAGTCACATAGTCTCTGATACCTCCTGGGTTACACTCACATGACAACTCACATGACAACTGGTGATCACATGTTAACCTCTCTTAAAGTAATAACACTTTCTATATGCATTATACAGTATAACACATGACAAACAATATATGCATAATGAGACAGGTGTAAGGGGGTCCAGGGGACACTTTAAGGAGGCTGCCTGACAGGGCAGCAAGGGTACGGGGGCACAGCTCCCGTACTGGGCCACTACATTTTTATCTACGTGCTGTAGCCATAATATGAAAGCCTGTTCTCTCTAAGAGGAAATCCACCCAGAAACCATAGGCACTCCCACAATCCTCTAATATAATGGGTGCATTTTTAGGCCGGAGGCATTGTATACTTAAGGCAGAATGGTCGATGAGCAATTACTGCGATGGAGAAAGATATTACAGAAGAAAAGTGGATGGCACTGTAGCAACAGCTGTTCACCAGTTTATAGCCTTTATTCCCACTTCTCCATGCCTCACACCTATTCTCACCATGACTACAATAAGTCTAAACTCTGTCACTTCCCTTTGTTTATTTCCTGTGGTGAGATCCCCCCTGAGTAACGCTGGATAATGATTGCACAAACCTTTCTAACATATTACATTACCATGGAAATTGGAAATGTTTATTAGCGGTATTACTAAACACTTGCGCTCTCCTGAAAATAAGCCTGAGAGTTTGAAAAGAATATTGAAAAAATGTATTCTGTTCTCTGTAAATAGTAAAAGTCAGACTGACATGATCTGGAACTGTCACCATGACAACCTTTTCAGGTAAGGCTCATTAGGCCTAATCCTCTAATTACTAACTACCTCGTCAATGGGGGTTGTAATTACTTCAGGGACATAGTTAACCTCTCATTAGAAATTCCTGGACGCTTTCATCCAGCACACAAACACTGACAAGGCTCACAATGAAGTCCTTCTTCAGCCAAGGTCTTCTACTGCCTTTGCTCTCCAGGGTCCAGTCTGTCGGGCCATTAGCCTCAGAGACTGTCATAACAGTTTATTGGCACTGCTTGTCACCAAAGTCAACACCAACTCTGCAAAATATGAAGCCGAGAAATTAAAGGAGGAGAAATACCTGGTGCTCTTGTCTACTTAGTGACCTTCGAAGAACAACGAATATGTTTTGCTGTAATCTACGATAATGTTCAACTGGGTTTCATTCACAGACTATCATAATATTGCATTATGAAACATCACAAAGGGAAGGGAAGAGTGAGCCCTCAGCTGACACTAACATTCTTCCCCTGTCTACTTGCACAACCGCCCTGTTGGTGGCTCAAAACTAGGTGCCAGTCCCTTTGCTAACTAAGGTGCAGGGGCATAATATTCACACAGTCATTAAACCAGAATTCAGCAGGAATACAAAGTAGCACAAAACAGACACCAGGGAAACATGGTAACAGGAACAAAGTGTACAGATAACAGCCCAAAACAAGATAAATGACAAATAGATAATATAAACAAGATAGGATAAACTAGGAATCATATACGGCAACATATTTCCATGGATTCAGGGGATGAACAATGTTAGACTGAAGACAGATACTATAACTCAAGGATATGCAAATACTAGAATGACAAGAACAGACACAAATGCTCAAAGACCAACTGGTCTGAACAGGATACATAGAACTAATAAACACTAGATACAAAGCAACCTGACTTCTATGTTAGTGACAAAGCGAAGCTCAGGAAACGGATCTAACCCTAGGAGGAACCAGATAACTACAACACCAAAACTCCAATAACATAGAGAGACACAAAATACCAAATCCAAATAGACTCCAAGCTAGAGGCACACCACTGTGTGACACAGAATATAACCTTGGAGGAAACTGAAAAATCTAAAACACATTAAAACAGATATCATAAACTTTATAAGAGTTATAAATGAACAAACAAGTCTGAACAGCCATCCAGATTCAAGACTCACAGAAGCAGGTGTGAACACACACAAACAGAGAAAACTAAACAAGACACAAGTGGGACAGACTAAACCGGACCAAGAATACATAACAAGAATATCAGAATAGAGCTGAAAGCTAACAGGATAAAAAGCTATCGCAATACAACGTGCACACACAGAAACAACGTGCAGAGCAGGGGCGGACATATCGCCTGTGCAGCCGGTTCAGCTGCACAGGGGCCCAGCGTGAGAGGGGGCCCGCTGCCCTCTCCAGGTCCGGCCCCAGAGGCGAGCATTAGGCCACATACCACCGCATACTCCCCGACCACAGCAAGTTTGACAGTACCCGGATGGACGCTGCGTTCAACCACCCCTGCAGCCAGTGGCGTCTCTGGGGGGGGGGGGGGGTGGCAGGGTTAGGGGGGCCAGAGGGGGCCACGGACCCCCCTACATCATGATTACTCCCCCCCCCTTTTGCCTCCCCCTAGCAGCAGTAGGTCACTAGCAGCTCTCATGAGCTCTCAGTAAGGGGCCCGAGCCCCCGCTGCACCCGACGCCCCCCGGAGCCATCTACTCCGGCATCCTTTTTTTAAATAAATCTTCAGCCTGCAGCCCTGTCACCACGCAGGGGCCGCGCTATGCAGACTGGGAAGAGGAGACAGGAAGCTCCTCTCTCACTCCCCTGTATGCTGCTGCTGGACCTTGTGGAGCAGGCCCGCTGTGTGTATACAGGCCCGGACACCACCAATATGGAAGACTTACCTGACCAGTGCCCACTGCTGATGCTGCCCTTTTAAAGTAAGTAACTTGCTTGGGGGAGAGGGGGAAAGTTGTAGGAGACAGTGGGAGGTAGTTCAGTGTTTCCCAACCAGGGGGCCTCCAGCTGTTGCAAAACTACAACTCCCAGCATTCCTTTGGCTTTATGAGCATACTGGGAGTTGTAGTTTTGCAACAGCTGGAGGCCCCCAGGTTGGGAAACACTGATCTATCTATCTATCTATCTATCAATCTATTATATATCTATCTCCTATCTATCTATCATCTATCTATCTATCTATCTATCTATCTCATATCTATCCATCCATCTATCTATATACATCTATTTATGCATCTATCCATCTATCTTTCTCATATCTATCTATCTATCTATCTATCCTCATATCTATCTATCTATCTATCTATCTATCTCATATCTATCTATCCTCATATCTATCTATCCTCATATCTATCTATCCTCATATCTATCTATCCTCATATCTATCTATCTCATATCTATCTATCTCATATCTATCTATCTAACTCAGATAGATGAGAGATAGATAGATAAATAGATATGAGAGATAGATAGGTAGATGGATGATATATAGATAGATACATAAATATATATATATATATATATATATATATATAATAGATAGAAAGATAGATAAATAGATGATATATAGATATAGAGATGATATATAGAAAGATACATAAATAGATGGATAAATAGATGATAGACAGATCGATAGATAGATGATAGATACATAGATATGATATAGATAGATAGATAGATGATAGATAGATATGATATAGACAGATAGATAGATAGATAGATAGATAGATAGATAGATAGATAGGAGATAGATGGATATGATATAGATAGATAGATCAGTTTCCCAACCAGGGGGCCTCCAGCTGTTGCAAAACTACAACTCCCAGCATTCCTTTGGCTTTATGAGCATACTGGGAGTTGTAGTCTTGCAACAGCTGGAGGCCCCCCTAGTTGGGAAACACTGATCTATATCAATCATCTATCTATTATCTATCTATCCAAAAAAATAAAAATAATCAAGAGACCAGCAGCACACAGAAAAATTAGTGCAAAAAAGGTGGAGATTTATTGCATTATCCCAGTGTACAAAAGAAGCGACGTTTCAGCGACCTCTCGTCGCCGTTCTCAAGGAGCTTGAAGAGGTCGCTGAAACGTCGCTTCTTTTGTACACTGGGATAATGCAATAAATCTCCACCTTTTTTGCACTAATTTTTCTGTGTGCTGCTGGTCTCTTGATTTTTTCTAGTACAAGTGAACCTCTCACCAAGGTCCACACCCAGCGTGCACCATTGCATTGGTTTTGTTAATTTTTTTATTATCTATCTATCCATCTATCTCCTATCTATCTATCTATCTCATATCTATCTATCTCATATCTATCTATCTATATCATATCTATCTATCTATCCATCTATCTATATCCATCTATTTATGTATCTATCTATCTTTCTATTTATCTATCTATCTCATATCTATCTCAGATAGATGAGAGATAGATGAAAGATAGATAGATATGAGAGATAGATAGATAGATAGATGATATATAGATAGATATGAGATAGATAGAAATATAGATTAATAGATGATAGATAGATAGATGATAGATAGATATGATATAGATAGATAGATGATAGATAGATATTATATAGATAGATAGATAGAGCAGTGTTCCCAACCAGGGGGCCTCCAGCTGTTGCAAAACTACAACTCCCAGTATGCTCATAAAGCCAAAGACATGCTGGGAGTTGTCGTTTTGGAATAGCTAGAGGCCCCCTGGTTGGGATACACTGATCTATCTATCTATCTCATATCTATCTATCTATCTATCTATCTATCTCATATCTATTATCTATCTATCTATCTATATATCATCTATCCATCTATCTACAAAACTAAAGATCCAGCGGCACTCCCAGATAAGGTGCAAAAACAAAGTGTTTTATTCCCCCATGTATGTGTGACGTTTCGATAGCATCCTGCCATCTTCATCATACGTACAGTTGTACATTCTGTAGTCTCTGTGACATCACTGTGCTTCATAATAAACTGTGACATCACTGTGCTTCATCATAAACTGTGACATCACTGTGCTTCATCATAAACTGTGACATCACTGTGCTTCATCATAAACTGTGACATCACTGTGCTTCATCATAAACTGTGACATCACTGTGCTTCATCATAAACTGTGACATCACTGTGCTTCATCATAAACTGTGACATCACTGTGCTTCATCATAAACTGTGACATCACTGTGCTTCATCATAAACTGTGACATCACTGTGCTTCATAATAAACTGTGACATCACTGTGCTTCATAATAAACTGTGACATCACTGTGCTTCATAATAAACTGTGACATCACTGTGCTTCATAATAAACTGTGACATCACTGTGCTTCATAATAAACTGTGACATCACTGTGCTTCATAATAAACTGTGACATCACTGTGCTTCATAATAAACTGTGACATCACTGTGCTTCATAATAAACTGTGACATCATTGAGCTTCATAATAAACTGTGACATCACTGTGCTTCATAATAAACTGTGACATCACTGTGCTTCATCATAAACTGTGACATCACTGTGCTTCATAATAAACTGTGACATCACTGTGCTTCATAATAAACTGTGACATCACTGTGCTTCATAATAAACTGTGACATCACTGTGCTTCATAATAAACTGTGACATCACCGTGCTTCATAATAAACTGTGACATCACCGTGCTTCATAATAAACTGTGACATCACCGTGCTTCATAATAAACTGTGACATCACTGTGCTTCATAATAAACTGACATCACTGTGCTTCATAATAAACTGTGACATCACTGTGCTTCATAATAAACTGTGACATCACTGTGCTTCATAATAAACTGTGACATCACTGTGCTTCATAATAAACTGTGACATCACTGTGCTTCATAATATACTGTGACATCACTGTGCTTCATAATAAACTGTGACATCACTGTGCTTCATAATAAACTGTGACATCACTGTGCTTCATAATAAACTGTGACATCACTGTGCTTCATAATAAACTGTGACATCACTGTGCTTCATAATAAACTGTGACATCACTGTGCTTCATAATAAACTGACATCACTGTGCTTCATAATAAACTGTGACATCACTGTGCTTCATAATAAACTGTGACATCACTGTGCTTCATAATAAACTGTGACATCACTGTGCTTCATAATAAACTGTGACATCACTGTGCTTCATAATAAACCGTGACATCACTGTGCTTCATAATAAACTAACATCACTGTGCTTCATCCTGTAATTTGATGTCACTGTGTATAACAACCCTGTAGTGACATCACAGTTTATTATTCTTGAATGCTGACTTCACTGTGTATATTTTCCCGGTACAATGACATCACTGTATAGTTACCCTCTACTGTGACAACACTGCGTTTATTAACCCTGTAGTGGAAAAACTGTTTATTGTCCCTGTACAGAGACATTACTGTTTACATTAACTCTGAACTGTGATGTCACTGTGCATATTTACCCTGTATTTTCACTCGCAGTGCAAGGTAAATATGTACAGTGGCATTAGGGTATACAGGCTTAATATATACAGTGATGTCACAGTGCAGTGTAAGTATCAACAGTGATGTTGCAGTATAGAGATAACACACAGTGATGTTATAGTTCAGAGACAATATACACAGTGATGTCACAGTACAGGGATAATACACACAGTGATGTCACAGTACAGGGATAATATACACAGTGATGTCACAGTACAGGGATAATACACACAGTGATGTCACAGTACAGAGATAATACACACAGTGATGTTACAGTACAGGGAGGGATAATATACACAGTGATGTCATAGTACAGAGATAATACACAGAGATGTCACAGTACAGGGATAATACACAGTGATGTGACAGTACAGAGATAATACACGCAGTGATGTCACAGTACAGGAATAATAGACAGTGATGTCACAGTACAGAGATAATACACACAGTGATGTCACAGTACAGGGATAATACACAGTGATGTCACAGTACAGAGATAATACACACAGTGATGTTACAGTACAGGGAGGGATAATATACACAGTGATGTCATAGTACAGGGATAATACACAGAGATGTCACAGTACAGGGATAATACACAGTGATGTGACAGTACAGAGATAATACACGCAGTGATGTCACAGTACAGGAATAATATACAGTGATGTCACAGTACAGGAATAGTACACAGTGATGTCACAGTACAGGAATTATACACAGTGATGTCACAGTACAGGGATAATATACAGAATGATGTCACAGTACAGGGATAATATACAGAGTGATGTCACAGTACAGGGATAATACACAGTGATGTCACAGTACAGGGATAATACACACAGTGATGTCACAGTACAGAGATAATACACACAGTGATGTCACAGTACAGGGATAATATACACAGTGAGGTCACAGTACAGGGATAATACACACAGTGATGTCACAGTATAGGGATAATATACACAGTGATGTCACAGTACAGGGATAATACACACAGTGATGTCACAGTACAGGGATAATATACACAGTGATGTCACAGTACAGGGATAATACACACAGTGATGTCACAGTACAGGGATAATTTACACAGTGATGTCACAGTAAAGGGATAATATACACAGTGATGTCACAGTACAGGGATAATACACAGTGATGTCACAGTACAGGAATAATACACAGTGATGTCACAGTACAGGTATAATACACAGTGATGTCACAGTACAGGGATAATACACAGTGATGTCACAGTACAGAGATAATACACAGTGATGTCACAGTACAGAGATAATACACACAGCGATGTCACAGTACAGGGATAATACACAGTGATGTCACAGTACAGAGATAATACACACAGTGATGTCACAGTACAGGGAGGGATAATATACACAGTGATGTCATAGTACAGGGATAATACACAGTGACGTCACAGTACAGGGATAATACACAGTGACGTCACAGTACAGGGATAATACACAGTGATGTCACAGTACATAGATAATACACACAGTGATGTCACAGTACAGGAATAATACACAGTGATGTCACAGTACAGGAATAATACACAGTGATGTCACAGTACAGGAATAATACACAATGATGTCACAGTACAGGGATAATATACAGAGTGATGTCACAGTACAGGGATAATATACAGAGTGATGTCACAGTACAGGGATAATACACAGTGATGTCACAGTACAGAGATAATACACAGTGATGTCACAGTACAGGGATAATACACAGTGATGTCACAGTACAGGGATAATACACACAGTGATGTCACAGTACAGGGATAATATACGGAGTGATGTCACAGTACAGGGATAATATACAGAGTGATGTCACAGTGCAGGGATAATACACAGTGATGTCACATTACAGGGATAATACACACAGTGATGTCACAGTACAGGGACAATACACAGTGATGTCACAGTACAGAGATAATACACAGCGATGTCACAGTACAGGGATAATACACACAGTGATGTCACAGTACAGGGATAATACACAGAGTGATGGCACAGTACAGAGATAATACACAGTGACGTCACAGTACAGGGATAATACACAGTGATGGCACAGTACAGAGTTAATACACAGTGATGTCACATTACAGGGATAATACACAGAGTGATGGCATAGTACAGAGATAATACACAGTGATGTCACAGTACAGGGATAATACACACAGTGATGTCACAGTACAAGGATAATACACAGTGATGTCACAGTACAGGGATAATACACACAGTGATGTCACAGTACAGGGATAATACACAGAGTGATGGCACAGTACAGAGATAATACACAGTGACATCACAGTACAGGGATAATACACAGTGATGGCACAGTACAGAGTTAATACACAGTGATGTCACATTACAGGGATAATACACAGAGTGATGGCACAGTACAGAGATAATACACAGTGATGTCACAGTACAGGGATAATACACAGTGATGTCACAGTATAACCATCTCACAGCCGGACCACCATGTAATTTCAGCAGAAAATAAAGCAGGGCCTCATGTTCAAGTTTCGCCTAAGGCCTCACAAAGTCTAGAGCCGCCTCTGGTCGGCCCTACCATGGGACCCGGTGGGACCATAAGTCCCAGGTGGCACTTTTCAGGGGCGGCATTTTGCTGCCCCCTTTTTTTTGTCCCTAGTAGGTTCATGGTAGGGTTGGCGCCACCGCTGCTCACTGTTCTAAAGCAGCTGCGGGGTATAATAGCGCAGCGGGCACTTTAGACAGTGAGTCTGCCTCCTACCTAATGTGGGGAAGCTATGCTACCTAATGTGGGGAAACTATGTTACCTAATGTGGGGAATCAGTGCTACCTAATGTGGGGAAACTATGCTACCTAATGTGGGGAAACTATGTTACCTAATGTGGGGAATCTGTGCTACCTAATGTGGGCAAACTATGCTACCTAATGTGGGGAAACTATGTTACCTAATGTGGGGAAACTATGTTACCTGATGTGGGGAATCTGTGCTACCTAATGTGGGGAAACTATGCTACCTAATGTGGGGAAACCATGTTACCTAATGTGGGGAATCTGTGCTACCTAATGTGGGGAAACTATTTTACCTAATGTGGGGAATCTGTGCTACCTATTGTGGGGAAACTATGCTACCTAATGTGGGGAAACTATGATACGTAATGTGGGCAAACTATGCTAACTAATGTGGGGAAACTGCTACCTAATGTAGGGAATCTATGCTACCTAATGTGGGGAAACTATGCTACCTAATGTGAGGAAACTATGCTACCTAATGTGGGGAATCTATGCTACCTAATGTTGGGAATCAATGCTACCTAATGTGGGGGGCTTGAATGAGCTGCGGCATATGGGAGGCCTTAATAAATAATTAGAAACTTATACAGCAAGTGACATATGGGGGTCCACTTGAGTAAGTGACACATGGAGGGGGGTTGCTGAACAATTGATGTTTTTGGGGGGGGGGGCACAGGCACATTCTTTGCACAAGGGCCCTCTGCTGTCTGTGTCCGCCCCTGGGTAGAGAATAAGGGGTAAAGTGGAACATAGAACAAATGTAGTTATTTTTTTTCTCAATTTTTTTTTAATGAAGTAAACGAGATAAAGGTAAGCAATGACTTTTCCTCAGTCTGAAGCGCGGTCCTCATCGGCAGGAAGCAGTGAGGAGGAGGAGGATGACGGAGGTTCTGATTCCATCTCTGCTTCTTTTTCGTCCCTCTCTATATATAGGGCCGTGGCCATGAAGAAGGCCCCTCCGATGACTGCCATTATGGTACAGGTCATGAGGGCATACTCCAGGCTGCGGTATTTCAAAAGAGGGGATTTGGCATATCCTCGTTCGTAGGTGTCAGATATCAGGCCGATGAGGTACGGGCTGCCGGCGTCACCTAGGAGGTGATAGATTGTCATCTGCACGGCCAGGGCTGAAGATCTCCTCCACGGAGTTACTACTTTTAGTATAATGTCAGATATGAGGGTGAAATTTACTGACAGAAGCGTCTCTCCGATGAAGATGAAGATGTTGGTGGCAACGAGGCTGATGTTGCCAAAAGTCAATGCCAACAGAAGAAAAGGGGCGGAGAGCATCATCGCGCATCCACACACAAGCGGGTCCGCCCGTGGGTTGGATTTGCGATATCTTTTACTTATCTCCGTCCCTGCTACAACTCCCAGAATCCCGGAAACGACTGTAACCACACCAAATATTAGGATGTCGTGATAGTCACACGGTTCAGCGCGGCAAGGGTCCTTCTCTTGTAGGAGTGTTCGTGCGTGGGTCAGGTATGACGGACCCCATACACCTATGGCTCCCACTATGAAGGATACAGCCGTCGATCCCATGGTGGTTAACATGAAGCTTCGATTTTTAAATAGTTTTTTCAGATCTGTCGCCCATTTGGCAAACTTCTGGGATTTGTTGTTCTTCTTCCCGTTTGTAGTCGTTCTTGGAAGCTCCTTTGTGACCAAAATCATCAAAGCCACAGCTATGAGGCCCAGGCCAGGGGTGACTCGAAACGCCCAGTGCCAATTGCCCCTTGCTGCATCAGTCACTTTGGGCCCGATGATGTATCCTAGTCCGCAGCCTACAGGTATGACGGAGTAAAACACATTCAGCATGCGGGTCCGCTGGTCACTTGTAAAAAGGTCTGCAATGATGGAGGGGGCGATGGTGCAGAAAGTCGCCTCTCCGGCTCCAACCAGTCCACTCGTCAGCAGGAAGAGCAGGAAATACCCGTCAGGGATGAATGACAGGGTAAGTGTCATGCTCAGCCAAACGATGACTCCTGCGCAAACAGTATATTTCTTATTACAGTGGTCGCCCAAATATCCGGCAATTGGTGCGACCAGCACGTAGCTTCCAATGAACAATGTATTCAATAAGCCGGACAGACTAGCATTGGTGTCATATGCTTTCTGTATATAAGGCAGCACCCCCGCCACGCTGGAGCGATTTGCATAGATGAGCAAATTAACAAAGGCGAGGATCACTACGGTGATGATGGAACGTGTGGTGGACATCACGCTTAGAGATGGCAGGTTCTGCCTCTCAGGGATATCGCCCTTTTCTACATCCATATCACCATGGTCCTCCATTGCTTCTTCCTCCTCCTTCAGCAATGGGTCTTGTGGAGAGGCCATGGTCACAGGTCAGAGCCTGAAAACACTAGAGAGAGAGAGATAAGTGAACACATTAGACAACATGTCATCATTCCTGTCATTATACAATAGATCCTTCATACAGAGCAGAAATGTCCAGCACAGAACCACAAGATAACACTAAGACCATCGCAGCCTCAGAAGAAGACGCTTCTCTATAAGTGTTTTATATGGAGACATCTTCCCTGAGGTTACCAATGTCTGATAACCCTGAACCTGTCCGGTCCTAGTAATATCTGATAACCCTGCACCTGTCCGGTCCTAGTAATATCTGATAACCCTGAACCTGTCCGGTCCTAGTAATATCTGATAACCCTGCACCTGTCCGGTCCTAGTAATATCTGATAACCCTGAACCTGTCCGGTCCTAGTAATATCTGATAACCCTCAACCTGTCCGGTCCTAGTAATATGTGATAACCCTGAACCTGTCCGGTCCTAGTAATATCTGATAACCCTGAACCTGTCCGGTCCTAGTATTATCTGATAACCCTGAACCTGTCCGGTCCTAGTAATATCTGATAACCCTGAACCTGTCCGCTCCTAGTAATATCTGATAACCCTGAACCTGTCTGGTCCTAGTAATTAGTGTTGAGCGGCATAGGCCATATTCGAATTCGCGAATATTCGCGAATATATGGACGAATATTCGTCATATATTCGCGAATATTCGCATATTCGTTATATTCTCGTTTTATTTTCGCATATGCGAATATTCGCGTATGCGAAAATTAGCATATGTGAATATTAGCAAATACAAAGCTAGCACAACCGAAAATTCGCATATGCGAAAAGTAGCATACACTAATTTTCGCATATGCGAATTTTCGCACGCCAGTCTCACACAGTAGTATTACAGCCTTCTTTACACCACACAAGCTGGAAGCAGAGAGGGGTGATCACTGTGATGTGTACTGTGAAGAAAAAAAAAAAAACGAATATTCGTAATTACGAATATATAGCGCAAAATTCGCGAAATTCGCGAATTCGCGAATATGCGATATTCGCGAATAATATTCGAATTGCGAATATTCACGAGCAACACTACTAGTAATATCTGATAACCCTGAACCTGTCCGGTCCTAGTAATATCTGATAACCCTGAACCTGTCCGGTCCTAGTAATATCTGACAACCCTGAACCTGTCCAGTCCTAGTAATATCTGATAACCCTGAACCTGTCCGGTCCTAGTAATATCTGATAAACCTGAACCTCTCCGGTCATAGTAATATCTGATAACCCTGAATCTGTCCCAGTAATGGTGGATTATAAGGGCTTGGCTGTATGGTCACTGGGCCATGTGAACTTCATACTGTAGATACAATTGGGCTATCCTGCTATATACATTTACTAATAATGAACCTACCCCACCTCATTGGGATCTATCCGTCCCCTATATGACTTTCTGCCACTAGTTGATATGAAAATTTTCCCTTTCGGAGTACCCAGAGTATTTCTATTGTTAGTACACACAGAATTCTATTATATAATATTATATTTCTGCCCTAATCTTTCTGTTATTCTTTTACTACACCACCAAATCTTTCTCATAGACTTATATCTTTTAGAACTTCATGAATTAGGACTCTTTTTCTTGGGGGCTTTTTTGGGCACAATTGCATTTTAGCAGTTTTGCAAGAAAAAGCTCTGGTCATGATACTATCTGTGCATTTTATTATGTTTAATGCCTAAGCCAAGTATTGTCACAATGCTATGAGAAATATAACTTTTGTTATTTCTTTTGGAAATAAAATGCTTGTTTTTTTTTTTGCAAAAAAAAAAAAGCAACAGCAATAAAAAAAAAAACTGTCAAACATAAAGCCCTGTGTATGTATGAATAGAAGAGGCTGAGACTTACCTTGTGGTTCTCTCTTCAGACAAGGAACGGTCAAAATCTTGAATTCTCTATCGCAAATAGAAACTCTCTAACAAACACTTTGCACCACAGGTTGTGAATGCAAAACACACTGAAGAGACTGCAGCCGGCGCGCACCTCCTTGTACAGCTTACGGTGACATCATCACAAGCATGTGTGACATCACAAGGTTCTAAACCATCTTCAGGTATGTGTATATCTGTATAGTAAATGTGAGTAGCCGTATTAGTCCAGTGATGCAGATTGTAATACCTTTTTTATTGGACTAACAGAATTTTGTAGAGACAAACTTTTGGGATTCCTCCCTGATAATTTATAAAGTCCTTTGATCATTAGTCCTTGACTATTGGACTTGATAAAGGGAGGAATCCCGAAAGCTTGTCTCTACAAAATTCTGTTAGTCCAATAAAAAAGGTATAACAAGAGACTGCAACATATTTTTTGATTTGTGTGTATATATATATATTTATAGTTCCAAGCGTGAGTAGGTGCCTCCAGCTAGGGTCCGGGTCCAGGATCCTGCATACGTAGTTCCAAGGAAAATGCTGTGGCACTCAAGGTATGGGGAAAAAATGAAAACTATTTATTCATCCCAAATGTGCAAAGAGCAACGTTTCAATGGTCTCACACCATCATTATCAAGCCACCTGATAATGATGGTGTGAGACCATTGAAACGTTGCTCTTTGCACATTTGGGATGAATAAATAGTTTTCATTTTTTCACCATACCTTGAGTGCCACAGCATTTTCCTTGGAACTACGTATGCAGGATCCTGGACCCGGATCCTAGCTGGAGGCACCTACTCACGCTTTAGGAGTGTTGCTTTCTTCTTTGACATATATATATATATGTATATATATGTATATATATATATATATATATATATATATTAATATACACCTAGAAATACATCAAGTACATAAAAACATCTTTTAGAAAAATATTTCTCCAGGCCTGCCGAGTATATCCCCGTACTTCACAGTGTCTTCTTAGTTTATATATTTTAATCTTTTGACCTTTTAACCCCACTAGGACCAATGGCATCCTGGGACTTAAAGGGGTATTCCAGGCCAAAACTTTTTTATATATATCAACTGGCTCCAGAAAGTTAAACAGATTTGTAAATTACTTCTATTAAAAAATCTTAATCCTTTCAGTACTTATGACCTTCTGAAGTTAAGGTTGTTTTTTTTCTGTCTAAGTCCTCTCTGATGACACCTGTCTCGGGCAACGCCCAGTTTAGAAGCAAATCCCCATAGCAAACCTCTTCTAAACTGGGCGTTTCCCGAGACAGGTGTCATCAGAGAGCACTTAAGACAGAAAATAACAACCTTAACTTCAGAAGCTCATAAGTACTGAAAGGGTTAAGATTTTTTAATAGAAGTAATTTACAAATCTGTTTAACTTTCTGGAGCAAGTTGATATATATAAAAAAGTTTTTGCCTGGAATACCCCTTTAAGATTGAACCGATTATTATTGATATATGTCATGAATGCATCAACGGTCAGATGGTCGGACGACCAAATGATGATCACATCGTCTACCTACCTCCCATACCATGCGAGGCATGTGGAAAATGGATTGGTGTCAGAAAAAATAATCTGCTTCTCCCACCAAAAAACAAAAAGGTTAGCCCGAGCTGGTGATGACTTTACTCCCATTGAAGCACCCGTGCGCTGCAAATAAAAATTGTTACCAAACATAAAATAATTGTGTTTTAACGCAAAATCTACCACCTCAATAATGTAATGTCTCAAATCCACAGAATATTTAGAAAATCTCATCAGTATATCCCAGATAGCTGATAATTCCAGTTTTTTCGGAATACTGGAATAGAGCAATTCAATGTCGCAAGTAAGCCACAACAGAGAATCGCTCCATGTGAATTTAGTTCTTCTGACCAGGAGTTTACTGAAAATTCAGATTTTTCAGATACCACGGACACTAGCGGGGACTCAGAACCGCAATATGTGAACACTCACAAGAATCGCAATGCGAGAAGCAGAAAACATAGGAAAAAGAGCTTCGGAGCGTAACAAGGACAAACGGAAAAAGTAATAAAAGAGGATTTTCGAGTCATTAACATTTCTACACAAATCATTACAGATGAAGAAACCTCGGTCCTGTGGAAAGGACTGGGTTTCTCTCCTACACATCAATTTGATGTTTATCGGACAATTTTGGATATAAATACATTTGTGAGAACTTTAACAGTTAAGAAACATTTTTTTGTGGAAAATGCTGATAAAACATCGGACCCACCTCAACTTTCTATAAACCCTGATTTACCACTAATGCATACGTTAGCAGAACAAATTGCTTCTAGAGATCTCTGTCTCCTTGAAAATAATGGGATATCAATTTGTGATGAAGTGAATACTGCACATACCTTCTCCACTAAAAAACAAAATTTTTACCCCCTACAGACCAGACCAGCAATTTTTGATTGGTTCCAGGACCTTATCATGAAAGATTTGGTTAATCTACAATCAAAAGTAATGTCCTAATTTGAATAAAAAGGAGGCTGCTGCCATAAAGAAATTAAAGAAAAACAAAAATTTGACGATCCGATCCGCCGATAAAGGCGGCTCGGTAGTATGTATGGACACGGGACTGTATATCAATTTAAATGAAAATCTACTATCTGATGATAAAACTTACCTTAAACTTTGTGGGGATCCCACTGAACCTTTTAAAAAAGAACTGTTGACTCTTTTGGAAGAGGGGAAAGTCAGATCTATTTTGACCCAAAAAGAAGTGGATTATATTTTCGTGCCTGCTCCAATTATTCCTATCTTCCACTCGCTACCCAAGCTGCATAAGGACCGATTCCCGCCGCCGATGCGTCCGATCATGGCGGGGATCAGATCCCTTAACGAGCACCTATGCGAGTGGTTGGACTCAGTACTGCAACCTTTGGTTATGCAATGCCCAAGTTATATCAAGGACACTAAGCACTTGCTAAAAATCATGGATGAATTCACATGGAGCGATTCTCTGTCGTGGCTTACTTGCGACATTGAATCGCTCTATTCCAGTATTCGCGAAAAACCTGGCATTATCAGCTATCTCGGATATACTGATGAGATTTTCTAAATATTCTGTGGATTTGAGACATTACATTATTGAGGTGGTAGATTTTGTGTTAAAACACAATTATTTTATGTTTGGTAACAATTTTTATTTGCAGGGCACGGGTGCTTCAATGGGAGCAAAGTCATCACCAGCTCGGGCTAAGCTTTTTGTTTTTTGGTGGGAGGAGCAGTTAATTTTTTCTGACACCAATCCATTTTCCACATGCCTCGCATGGTATGGGAGGTATGTAGACGATGTGTTCATCATTTGGTCGTCTGACCATCTGACCGTTGACGCATTCATGACATATATCAATAATAATCGGTTCAATCTTACGTTTACCCACACATGGTGTAAAAGGGAAACCCCCTTTTTGGATGTCATATTACGTGGCAACCCTGATACAAATAAAATTGAGGTTGATCCTTGCAGAAAAAAGATATCAGGCAATACCATCCTAAGGGCGAATTCATGCCATTCCAAACAAACAGTAAGAGCCATACCAGTAGGTGAACTTATACGAATTAAGCGGAACAGTTCTTCCACCGAGGTGTACCGCAGGGAAGCTGATGCAGCATGCACACGCCTGGCGGCTCAAGGTTACCCTGGATGGCTCTTGAAAAAAGCTCGGTCGAGAGTGGATCCTATGGATCGAAAATCTCTTTTTACAAGTAAGCAACCAACTGAATCACAAGATTGTCCTACATTTGTCACCACGTACAGTCCAGAATTTAATGACATCAAACGCATTGTAATTAAACACTTACCTTTGCTATCAACAGATCCCACGGTAGGGGAGATTATAAAGTCAGGTGTAAGATTTGCAGCGAGGCGGGCACCTACTCTATCCAATCTCCTTGTTCCCAGTATGGTGGACACGGCTAGTGTTACCACCCAGTGGCTTAGCACCAAGGGCTTCCACAAGTGCGGTAAATCGCGGTGTGTGGTATGTCCCTTTGCCGAAAAATGCCAGAAAATAGAAGGTACGGTGGATGGCAAATGCCATGTCATTCACAACTTTATAAACTGTGATAGCACTTTTGTTTTATATAAAATCATGTGCACACAATGTCACTTAACATATGTGGGTTCCACCAAAAGGTCCCTTAAAAAACGCATGCAAGAGCACATTAGACACGCTGCTGGCCCTTTAAGCTCGAACATTTCTAACATATCTAAACATTTTCTAATATGTCATAATTCAGACACCACTTCCCTCAGGTTCTCAGACATTGAGAAGGTGAAGCTAAATAAAAGGGGAGGTGACCATATTCGATCCCTCCACAATAGGGAAATCATGTGGATTTATCTTTTGAATTGCATTCAACCCCATGGTCTAAATAGCAAAACAGATTTAATATTACATTACTGATATGTCTCCGAATAATTTATCTGTGTTTGGTCCCATGTTTTTGTTTTAATCACGCGCACATGTGATGTGGACCTGTCCCTCCCCTTCCTGTGGGAATGGGGAAAATGCCCTGGAGTATATAAGGGTGCCTCATTTGAGGATCTACAGGCTATGAGTAAGGATCGATAGATCAGAAACGCGTCAGCCATGCTTGGGACCCCCCTCTGTTTGTGCAATATTTCATATTTTTGATATGTTCATGGTTTGTCTGCCACCGTGAAGGCTTTTAAGGAAGAACCCTGAATAAAGATGGACGTTTTACTTCTACTTGCTGGCTTTTTTAGTATTTTATTTTAGTTTTATCCACTTTGCCAGGGATGAAAATGATTCCAAAAGAAACTAACTCAACTGTCTATGCTCCCCCGTTGCTACAATATTGGTGTCCCGTTCTCTGTTCGCCGCTTTCTGCTTTTCCTGCAGGTCAGTGAATCACGGTGCGCTCAGTGTCATCATTGTTTCAGCACCAGTTTTACAAATCAGTGTGCCTCCAGTGTTACACCAGTGTTTACAAATAAGTGTGCCTCCTAGAGACTGTCCGGGAATGCTGGGAGTTGTAGTTTTGGACCACCTGGAGAGACACTGTTTTGAAAACACTGCCTTAGTCAGTATTTTCCAACCTGGGGACTTCCAGCTGTTGCAAAACTACAACTCCCAGCATTCCCCTGACAGTCTTTAGCTGTCCAGGCATGCTGGGAGTTATAGTTCTGCAACAGCTGGAGACACTCAGGTTTGGTAGGTAGGTCCTTAGTCCATTGTTTTCCAACCTGAGTGCTTCCAGCTGTTGAAAAACTCTAACTCCCAGCTTAAGACTGTCCGGGCATGCTGGGAGTTGTAGTTTTGCAACAGCTGGAGGCCCCCAGGTTGGGAAACACTAACTACGGCAGTGTTTTCGAAACATTGTCTTTCCATCTGTTGCAAAACTACAACTCCCAGTATGCTCGGACAGTCTTAAGCTGGAAGTTAGAGTTTTGCAGCAGAAGGTGGCATTTTGGTGGGTAGTTGGGCCCTTAGTCCAGTGTTTCCCAACCTGAGTGCCTCCAGCTGTTGCAAAACTACAACTCCCAGCATGCCCAAACAGCCAAAGCCTGTTTGGAAAACACTGGACTAAGGGCCTACCTACCAAATGTAACGTGGCCACCCACCTACCAACCAAACATTACCTACCTAGCAAATGCTTTTCCTGCCTACCTAACAAACGTATACCGTATATACTCGAGTATAAGCCAAGTTTTTCAGCACGATTTTTCGTGCTGAAAACACCCCCCTCGGCTTATATTCGAGTGAACTCTCTGCCCTCAGTGGTCTTCAACCTGCGGACCTCCAGAGGTTTCAGAACTATAACTCCCAGCAAGCCCGGGCAGCCATCGGCTGTCCGGGTTTGCTGGGAGTTGTAGTTTTGAAACCTCTGGAGGTCCGCAGGTTGAAGACCACTGCGGCCTTCGACATCATCCAGCCCCTCTCACCCCCTTTAGTTCTGTACTCATCTCCACTCGGCGCTGGTCCGGTGCTGCAGGACTGTCCGGTGGGGAGGTCGTCCGGTGGGATAGTGGTTCCGGGCTGCCATCTTCATCGGGGGGGCCTCTTCTCCGCGCTTCGGGCCCGGAATAGTCACGTTGCCTTGACGACGACGCAGGGGTACGTTCATTACCAACGTCCCTCTGCGTCATCATCAAGGCAACGCCTCTATTCCGGGCCCGAAGCGCGGAGAAGAGGCCCCCCCGATGAAGATGGCAGCCCGGAACCACTATCCCACCAGACGACCTCCCCACCGGACAGTCCTGCAGCACCGGACCAGCGCCGAGCGGAGATGAGTACAGAACTAAAGGGAGTGAGAGGGGCTGGATGATGTTGAAGGCCGCAGTGGTCTTCAACCTGCGGACCTCCAGAGGTTTCAAAACTACAACTCCCAGCAAGGGAGTTGTAGTTTTGAAACATCTGGAGGTCCGCAGGTTGAAGACCACTGTATCAGACATTGACAAGCGGTGATGATGACAAGGGGATGATGAAGGGGGGGGGGGATTATGACAAGGGGATAATGAAGGGGGGGGGGGTGTGGGATGATGACAGGGGGATGATGAAGGGGGGTGTGGGATGATGACAAGAGGATGATGACAAGGGGATGATGAAGGGGGGGTGGGGATGATGACAAGGGGATGATGACAAGGGGGTGTGTGGGATGATGACAAGGGGATGATAAAGGGGGGTGGGGATGATGACAAGGGGATGATGAAGGGGGGGTGTGGGATGATGACAAGGGGATGATGAAGGGGGTGTGTGGGATGATGACAAGGGGATGATGAAGGGGGGTGGGGATGATGACAAGGGGATGATGAAGGGGGGGTGTGGGATGATGACAAGGGGATGATGAAGGGGGGGTGTGGGATGATGAAGGGGGGATGATGACAGGCGGTGATGATGAAGGGGGGATGATGAAGGGGGGATGATGACAGGGTGATGATGACAGGGTGATGATGATGAGGGTGTTAATGACGGGGGTCTGGATGATGACGGGGGTCTGGATGATGACAGGGGGGATGATGTATTTCCCACCCTAGGCTTATACTCGAGTCAATAACTTTTCCTAGGATTTTGGGGTGAAATTAGGGGCCTCGGCTTATATTCGGGTCGGCTTATACTATATACGGTAACCTACCTACCTAGCGGCAAACCTTTTACTTGCCTTCCTACCAACTGAACTTACTACCTGCCTAAATAACTTGCAAACTTACTACTTGCCTACCTACTTAGAGAATGTTCTACTTACCTAATTTACTACTTGCAAACGTACTACCTGCTTACCTAGCAAACATATTACCTGGGTGGGGGGGGGGGGGGGGGGCAGGCATATTCTTTGCACAGGGGCCCTCTGTTGTCTGTGTCCGCCCCTGGTGCAGAGTGAATTCAAATCAGCAGCACCAGCTGGAAGGCAGAGCATGGTTCAAATAACCCCTCCTGTGCTGCTATTGGCCAGGGACTATACCTCTTTCCAGACCAGAGAGCAACCTACACTGACTGGACAGTTGCTATTGTTACACAGACCATACACATTCAATAGCAGTCAGACAACTGTATCTGTCAATGGATGGGATGTGTTAGATGTTATGTGAACAATCAGATCAGTACCCCCATTAGGGGGTTTAGGGCAGGGTCACATACTGTATTTTGCTGCATATTTGCTGCTGCATATTTTCCTATCCATTGAAGTCAATGGGTAATAAACATCTGCAGAGAAAAATGCTGCAAAATCTGACACCTTTGACCCTACCCTTAAAGGCGTACCCCACTAGAAATATTTTTTTTTAAAGCACCTTATGCTAGAAAGTTAAATAGATTTGTAAATTACTTCTATTTAAAAATCTTAATCCTTTCAGTACTTATCAGCTGCAGTATGTTCAATGGGAAGTTCTTTTCTGTCTGACCACAGTGCTCTATGCTGACATCACTGTCCATGTCAGGAACTGTCCAGAGTAGGAGCAAATCCCCATAGCAAACCTCTCCTGCTCTGGACAGTTCCTGACATGGACAGAGGTGTCAGCAGAGAGCACTGTGGTCAGACAGAAAGGAAATTCAAAAAAGAAAAGAACTTCCTGTGTAGCATACAGCAGCTAAGTACTGGAAGGATTAAGAAATTTACAAATCTGTTTAACGTTCTGGTACCAGGTGATTTAAAAAAAAATGTTTTCCATGGGGGTACCCCCTTAAAGTGAACATCAAGGACCCCCTTAGTCTCTGTATTCCAGTTTAGCTTGCTCCAAACAGGATACGGCTTTTAGAATCCACATATCTGTTATGTGACTGTAACAGCTTGTTTTTTTTTTGTTTTGTTTTTTCACACAAATATAAATATTGTAGTTGATGCTTGTGTATGAATAAATATCTCTGTAATGATAATGTTTAAAACATTTTTTAAAAGCACTCATTTATTTTTGAATTTCATTGACATCTAAAGGTGGAAATATTGAACCTCAATTATTCAGTCATCATTTTTAAGGCACACATAATAATAGTATGCATAATGTACATACATAATAATAGTGTGCGTAATGTACATAATGGCCATCATTTATCACTAATTTCATTTCCATATTACATTTCTACTATGTTTTTCCTCATATTCTTAAACATAATATCCAGATTTCAGGAACATTTGGACATGGACATGTGCCATTTGGGTGCCAATTGCACCCAAATGACTAAATAAAGAGGTTTTCATCTATTTAACTGCTCTCTTAGGATTGAAAGATCACAGGTGAAAAAGATGCCAAAAACTGGATACCGTATATACTCGAGTATAAGCCGACCCGAGTATAAGCCGAGACCCCTAATTTCAACCCAAAATCCCAGGAAAAGTTATTGACTCGAGTATAAGCCTAGGGTGGGAAATACATCATCCCCCCCTGTCATCATCCAGACCCGTCATTAACATCCTCATCATCATCCCCTTTTCATCATCCCACACATCCCCCCTTCATCATCCCCTTATCATCCCACACATCCCCCCTTCATCATCCCCTTATCATCCCACACATCCCCCCTTTATCATCCCCTTGTCATCATCCCACACATCCCCCCTTCATCATCCCCTTGTCATCATCCCACACATCCCCCCTTCATCATCCCCTTGTCATCATCCCACACATCCCCCCTTCATCATCCCACCCACCCCCCTTCATCATCCTCTTGTCATCATCCCACACCCCCCCCCTTCATCATCCTCTTCTCATCATTCGCCCTCAGTGGTCTTCAACCTGCGGACCTCCAGAGGTTTCAAAACTACAACTCCCAGCAAGCCCGGGCAGCCATCGGCTGTCCGGGCTTGCTGGGAGTTGTAGTTTTGAAACCTCCGGAGGTCCGCAGGTTGAAGACCACTGCGGCCTTCGACATCATCCAGCCCCCTCTCACCCCCTTTAGTTCTGAGTACTCACCTCCGCTCGGCGCTGGTCCGGTCCTGCAGGGCTGTCCGGTGGGGAGGTCGTCCGGTGGGATAGTGGTTCCGGGCTGCTATCTTCACCGGGGGCGCCTCTTCTCCGCGCTTCCGGCCCGGAATAGAGGCGTTGCCTTGACAATGACGCAGAAGTACGTTGACAATGAACGTACCTCTGCGTCGTTGTCAAGGCAACGTGACTATTCTGAGGCCGGACCCGAAGCACTTAGAAGAGGCCTCCCCGGTGAAGATAGCAGCCCGGAACCACTATGCCACCGGACCACCTCCTCTCCGGACAGCCCTGCAGGACCGGACCAGCGCCGAGCGGAGGTGAGTACTCAGAACTAAAGGGGGGTGAGAGGGGGCTGGATGATATCGAAGGCCTCAGAGGTCTTCAACCTGCGGACCTCCGGAGGTTTCAAAACTACAACTCCCAGCAAGCCCGGACAGCCGATGGCTGCCCGGGCTTGCTGGGAGTTGTAGTTTTGAAACCTCTGGAGGTCCGCAGGTTGAAGACCACTGCGGGTGGGGGAGTTCACTCGAGTATAAGCCGAGGGGGGTGTTTTCAGCACGAAAAATCGTGCTGAAAAACTCGGCTTATACTCGAGTATATACGGTAACTTTTCAGGGGACAAAAAAAATTAATTTTGACACTGCTTTGGCCTACAATGTTAATAAAAACATTGAAATGCATTTCTTCATTCATTTTACACCACAATTTATCTCTAATAATAAATAAAGGCCAATAAGAATGTTCCTTTAAGAAATACTTTGTGGGATGTCTTTCCATGCTCGTGCCTAACATTAATAAGTAGTGTCAACAAGGCAGGGTTGGTCTTAAACAGGCTGGCCCTTCTGTTTGAAATAATTCAAAATATGGCTAGAATAACTTAACTAAGCAAAGAAAAAAAAGACAAGTTCTTATTATTCTAAGAATTACAATGGCAAACAACAAATGAAGAGTCTGGTAAAGAGTCTACTGTGCAATATAAGTAAATTCTGGTCACCTGCGTAGACATTACAATTAAGCCCTCTCTCAGATTAGAGTCCAATAAGTTCATGCTTAAATCAGGCCTCCAAGATGGATTTGCTGTGAGAAAACCACTGCTTAAGATAAAAAAATAGGACAAAAAAACTTACCTGGGATAATGAACACAGCTTTTTTAAGCATAAGGGATAGGAGGAATAACAGAATAACAGAGAAGATGGAACAAACCTTCTTCCAAGGACTAGTCTATTATTCCCAGAAACCACACAACCCCTGGAAGACATGGACAACTTATACTTGCTGCTGCTACTATTGCCACCAGACAACTGGCTGCTGCTGCTACCTGTATTGTTGCTGATACCACCACCAACATGCTTACTGGCAGAGGACATGGCAAGGGTGCTCCGCCCTCAACCCCTTCCTCGTCCAACCATTCCTTTGCCAGACACTTATCAACTAGTCAACTGGCCAAGAAACTGAAAACTTTCACTCTCAACGCTAGAAATGCGGATTTATGTTAAACCCAACTATAAATGCTATGTTTTTTTTTCTTTTTTTTTCATTAAAGGGGTACTCTCGTGGAAAACTTTTTTTTTTTAATCAACTGGTGCCAGAAAGTTAGATTTGTAAATTACTTCTATTAAAAAAAATCTTAATCCTTCCAGTACTTATTAGCTGCTGAATACTACAGAGGAATTGGTTTTCTTTTTGGAACACTCTCTGCTGACATCATGACCACAGTGCTCTCTGCTGACATCTCTGTCCATTTTAAGAACTGTCCAGAGTAGGAGAAAATCCCCATAGAAAACATATACTGCTCTGGATAGTTTCTAAAATAGACAGAGATGTCCGCAGACCACTGTGGTCATGATGTCAGCAGAGAGCTCTGTGTTACAAAAAGAAAACCATTACCTCTGTAGTAGACAGACCCTAAAAAGTACTGGAAAGGTTAAGATTTTTTACTAGAAGTAATTTACAAATCTGTTTAACTTTCTGGCACCAGTTGATTTAAAAAAAAAAAAAAAAAGGTTTTCCATGGGAGTACCCCTTTAAACCTAGAAAACACAGGTAACTTGGCCAAAATGCTGTATGTTTGATTAAACATAAAATACAGGTAATTTGGTATTATATACTTAACCCACATTACCTCTCAACACTTTTAATGTGTTAAAATTTTTAAAGGGTTATCCAACATAAGGTGACTTTAGAAATTAGGTGTAATACCGTAATGGACAAGCTTACCAGGGATCTGTGCTTTTGTTGGTGGAAAATGTTCAAGTCCTGTGTCCTCCATCACCCTTTCCTGTTTCTGTGGCCGCCCTCAAACTACAATCCCCAGGAACCTTTGTTTCAAGGTGGGAGATTACTTATTTCCCTTCCACACATAGGTCGCCCCACCCAATGCACAGCACAGCACAGCACAACCTGACACACAAGCTGTGGGTCCATGTGATAATGAATGCACGCAGATGTGCTCCAGGAACATCATCAGGGGCTGTTTTAACCCACAACAGACTAAGCAGCCAAGCCCCTGTGCTCCTGGTATAATACTGCCACACAGTGCCCCTGAGTATAAAGCTGCCACACACTGTGCCCCCGAATATATAACTGCCACACACTGTGCCCCTGGTATAATACTGCCACACACTGTGCCCTTGAATGTAATACTGCCACATGCTGTGTACCTAAATAAAATGCTGCTACACAAAGTGCCCCTGAGTATAAAACTGCCACACACTGTGCCAGAGTATAAAGCTGCTACACACCGTGCCCCTGGGTACAAAGCTGCACATATCGTGTCCCTGAGTATTAGCTGCCACACACTATTCCCCTGAGTATAAAGCTGCCACACACAGTGCCCATGAGTATAAAGCTGCCACACACCGTGCCCGAGTATAAAGCTGCCACACACCGTACCCCCTAGTATAATGCTGCCACACACTGTGCCCCTGACTAAAACACTGCAACACACCGTGGCCCTGAGTTTAATGCTGCCACATACAGTGCCCCTGAGTATAATGCTGCCACATACCATGCCCGAGTATAAAGCTGCCACACACCGTGCCCGAGTATAAAGCTGCCACACACCATGCCCCTGAGTATAATGCTGCCACTCACCATGCCCCTGAGTATAAAGCTGCCACACACCGTGCCCTTGAGTATAATGCTGCCACATACCATGCCCCTGAGTATAATTCTGCCACATACCGTGCCCCTGAGTATAATGCTGCCACACACCGTTCCCCTGAGTATAATGCTGCCACATACCATGCCCCTGAGTATAATGCTGCCACACACCGTGCCCGAGGATAATGCTGCCACACACCATGCCCCTGAGTATAATGCTGCCACTCACCATGCCCCTGAGTATAAAGCTGCCACACACCGTGCCCTTGAGTATAATGCTGCCACATACCATGCCCCTGAGTATAATTCTGCCACATACCGTGCCCCTGAGTATAATGCTGCCACACACCGTTCCCCTGAGTATAATGCTGCCACATACCATGCCCCTGAGTATAATGCTGCCACACACCGTGCCCGAGGATAATGCTGCCACACACCATGCCCCTGAGTATGAAGCTGCCACACACCGTGTCCCTGAGTATAATGCTGCCACATACCATGCCCCTGAGTATAATTCTGCCACATACCGTGCCCCTGAGTATAATGCTGCCACACACCGTTCCCCTGAGTATAATGCTGCCACATACCATGCCCCTGAGTATAATGCTGCCACACACCGTGCCCGAGGATAATGCTGCCACACACCATGCCCCTGAGTATGAAGCTGCCACACACCGTGCCCCTGAGTATAATGCTGCCACATACCATGCCCCTGAGTATAATTCTGCCACATACCGTGCCCCTGAGTATAATTCTGCCACACACTGTGCCCGAGTATAAAGCTGCCACACACCGTGCCCCTGAGTATAATGCTGCCACGCACCATGCCCCTGAGTATAATTCTGCCACACAACATGCCCCTGAGTGTAAAGCTGCCACACACCATGCCCCTGAGTATATAGCTGCCACACACCGTACCCTTGAGTATAAAGCTTCCATACACTGTGCCAGAGTATAAAGCTGCCACACACTGTGCCCGAGTATAATGCTGCCACACACCATGCCCCTGAGTATAAAGCTGCCACACACCGTGTCCGAGTATAATGCTGTCACACACCGTGCCCCTGAGTATAATGCTGCTAAACACCGTGCCCGAGTATAAAGCTGCCACACACCGTGCCCCCGAGTAGAAAGCTGCCACATACCATGCCCGCGTATAATGCTACCACACAACTTGCCCCTGAATATAGAGCTGTCACACACCTTGCCCGAGTATAATGCTGCCACACATCGTGCCTCAGTATAATACTGCCACACAGCTGTCCCCCCCCATATAAAATGTGCATTTGAATCAGTGACTCTCCATCTGTAGCAAAACTACAACTCCCATCATGCACAGACTGAAGAGGATTATGGTAGTTGTAGTTTTGAAACAACTGTAGAGATAAAGATTGGGAAACACCTGTAAAGTACTCCACTGTCACTGGTTTTCTGCCCAACGTCCCACGCGGCTCCACTGCTCTGGCCTCTTCTAGTTAGGCCAATTTAGAGCAGATGATGCAGGCAGCACTAATAACACCGCCTGTATCATAGGGAAAGCACTGGCCGGGCAGGGAGCAGAGTGTTCCCTCGCTCCGGTGGTGCCAGGCCCCCCGCAATCAGACATCTTTTCCTTTGTATAGGGGATAAGATGCTATAGGCAGAGTACCCCTTTAAAGACACCAATACATATGAATGCCAGGACAGCGGATGCCGAACTGGCTGGAGGTCCGGATGAGTACCACTGGCATAGGGTTTTATCAGTCTCTTAAAGGAGAAATGCGGCAGAAATCTTTTAAGTTCCCCTGTGCCCGGGCTACAAAAACTAAGGCTGCTTTCACTCTAAGGACATAATTTTGTGAAGGGCGAATGAACAGAAGAAATAGTGCATGCACTATTTCTTCCGTTCATTCGCAGGTCACAAAATAACGGCCGTTATTAATAACAGGTGATAACGGGTTAAAACGGCTATTAGAAAAATCCCATAGACTATAATGGGATTTTCGAATGGCTGTTTAAAGGGATTCTCCGCTGCCCTGCCTTCTGGAGCTCCGCTCGCAGCGTCCGGAAGTTCATTACTCTGAACGCTGTGTGCGGGCTTCCGTGTTCGAGGCCGCCCCCTTGTGACATCACAGCCGCCCCCTCGTGGAGCTCCGGAAGGCAGGGCAGCGGAGAACCCCTTTAACGGCCGATTTTCAAGATTTTTATGACGGGCGTTTATAACAAAGGTATTTTTATAGTGTGAAAGCAGCCTTAAAGAACAAACTATAACTCACCTTCCTACATTCCCCCATTGCTCAGGTGATAGGCTGAGCGCAGTCATGTAAGGAGCTCGGGCCGGCTCCTTGCATGACAGTGCGCTCAATCTATCACTGGCCAAGGCGGGACATCGTTGTGGCCGGAGAAATGCTGACCGTAGTGTGACGTTCCAATTCCAAGGAGCACGCAGCTGAGCAGCAGCAGAGGACAGGATGCCAATACCGGAGCAAGGGGAGAACGTAGGAAGGTGAGTTAATATTTTTTTTTTTTTATGCTGCCTCTTAATTAGCCTGGGACCTGTATATAACATAATGCAAGCAATGATTGGCTAACTTACAGTCATGTGATCTTGCTGCTAAGGTACAAAGTATGTGGGGCTTCTCAATATCATTTTAGTGGTACTTCTTCATCCTATCATGTGTTTAGGCACCAAAACGATAGGGGTTCCTCAACCCTTCTCTTGTAATAGTATTGTTGCCAAGCTTGTGGGAGCTGCGTTTATCCCAAAGTTCTGGGCATGACTGGGTTCGCCAGGCTCGGCTCACTCATCTCTACTCAAAAGTCGAAGGTGCATCAGATTTGAGGCACCCCCAGCTCCTGGGTCCATAGCTGAGCAGGATGCATCGCTGGTTAGTGTCTGGCCCCAAAAGTATTACGGAATGATGCATAAGCTGGGCCTGTATAGCTATGGAGCTCAGGAGCCGGAGGGGAACCACATGTGTTGCATCTTCTCTTCTGATCAGAGCAGGGACTCCCACCCTTAAAATAACAGGAGTCAAGCTCCTATATAGTGAACAGCAATGCACTGTAAAATCTCCTTATACACCATGGGCAGGGGCAGTCTGTACCTGACCGACAGAGTGTGGAAACCGCAGGTTTGCTACAAGTTAGCAGCAGATTTCACACAGCTAAATATGCTGCATGAAATACGATGGAAATTTGCTACATGTAAATTTACCCTAAGCATCCCCAAAGATGAGTGTATGTCATGCGCAGTTTGGCATCTGTATGACGAACACAAGTCCAAGACTTGCCATGGCTTTATTTACCTAAACTTACAGCCGTTGTTTTTGGTCATCAGTAAGGATGAACGAATCGAATCTGATGAATCTGAAATCATTACGAATTTCAGGAGAAATTTGATTTGCACCGAATGCGAATATCACCGTGATTTTACTGCGCGAATCGCTTCATTAAACTCCATTTAGTGCGGTCCAGGCTCCAGGGCACCTAAAATGGCGGATCCACATGTGATGACATGGTACAAGGAATCCTGGGAAGGCGGGAACAAGGGTTGGTGGGATGACCCTGAATCACATGCAGCATGCAGCCTATCAGCAGCCAGCCACCCCTGTGATGTCACTGCCCTATATAATCAGCAGCCATCTTGCGGCCAGTCACTCAACCCTTTTATTGGAGAGAGAGAGAGAAAGGGACAGACAGCAGTGTGTGTTGCACAGAAAAGCATTTTTACAGCAACAATTCACCTCCCAGTCACATCAGTGTTCTATTGCAGAGAGAGAGGGACAGACAGCAGTGTGTGTTGCACAGAAAAACTTTTTTACAGCAGCGATTCACCACAAGCCCCATTTCAGCCTAGTAGCACTGATAGGGAAGGGAGAGAGATTGAGAGAGGAAGCCCGATTTTGAGTGTAGTACACAGTGACTGTGTGCTGCAGCACTGGTGTGTACAACAACTGAAAAGCTAATAGTAGCCAGTCAGTAAGGGTGAGCAGAGCACTAAAAGCACATTGTCCTATATTAAGTGTAACCTGTGCGTACATCTAAGTGGTGTACCGTTTTGTTCCTGTTAAAGTCTTAAGGGCCTAGATAATATGTGAAAGTCCAGGCAAAAGTACACACCTGCTGATGTTGTAGACAAGTACTGTTTTAAGCGTACTGGAGCTCATTGTCCTCCCCTCATAAGTGCATACCACCTACGTACATCTAAGTGGTGTACCATTTTGTTCCTGTTAAAGTCTTAAGGGCGTAGATAATATGTGAAAGGCCAGGCAAAAGTACACACCTGCTGGTGTTGTGGACAAATACTGTTTTAAGCGTACTTGAGCGCATTGTCCTCTCCTCATAAGTGCATACCACAAACGTAAATCTAAGTGGTGTACCATTTTGTTCCTGTTAAAGTCTTGAGGGCCTAGATAATATGTGAAAGGCCAGGAAAAAGTACACACCTGCTGGTGTTGTAGACAAATACTGTTTTAAGCGTACTGGAGCGCATTGTCCTCCCCTTATAAGTGCATACCACATATGTACATCTAAGTGGTTTACCATTTTGCTCCTGTTAAAGTCTTCAGGGCCTAGACACTGTGAAAGGCCAGGCAAAAGTACAACACCAGCAGGTGTGTACTTTTGCCTGGCCTTTCACAGTATCTAGGCCCTTAAGACTTTAACAAGAACAAAATGGTAAACCACTTAGATGCACATATGTGGTATGCACTCATAAGGGGAGGACAATGCTCTCCATTATGCTCCCCCACAGAAGTATCTTATGCTCTGGGTTCAGCTCCACTATTTAGTGAGACGATCTACTAGAGAACAGTCAGCAGCTACTGCCCAGCCAAGAAGTGAAGGAGATATCCACCGTTTCCTCTGCTAGGTGGGCAAATAGTGATGAGGTGAGTGGCATGGGAGGTGGTGTTGCGGGCGTTCAGGCTCCTGAAGCAGACACTGTTGAAGAACCTGAGGAGGGCATCAGTGACGTGCAGACACAACTCGATAATGATGAAGCCGATCGCACTTGGTAGCCAGGTGCAGATGGGGTTTTATTATCATCAGGAGAAGAGGGATGCGGGTTGCCTGTGAGGCAGCAGCTGAGCCAGCAAGGTGATAGCATGGTTGGCAGTCAGCATGGTGACAGAAGGGGAAAGTCTGGAGCCAAACGTGCCCGGGGTAGACCACCTGCTTCCCGGCAGCCTACCTTCCTGGGAGATAGTGGAATAGGGGTTGCTGGAGTCGGCGGCAGTAACAGTCAATCAGTGCAGACTGTTGGTGGGAAAATCAGCTACTCTGCGGTGTGGCAGTTTTTCCATCAAGCATCCGGAGGATGTTAACCTGGTCATATGCAAGATGTGTCGGCAGAAAGTGAAGCGTGGCCAGGGTCCCAATGTTGGCACCACAGCCCTGCGTCAACATATGCAGCGTCACCATAAAGTGGCCTGGTAGAACCGTGGCTCCGATGTGGTGGTCCTGCCTGCTGCATCACCCAGTGGCACTCCATTCCCTGTTTCAGCCAGCTAAAGCTCCACCACCTCAGATGAAGGGAGCTGTGTGTCATATCCATCTTCTGTCGCTCCAGATGCTTCTGTTCCTCCTACTTCGAGTCAGTCTTTCTGGCAGCAATCCATCGACAAAGCCATGTCCAAGAGACAACAGTATGCGCCCACTCATCCAACGGCGCAGAAGCTGAATGTGCTCCTGTCCAAGTTGCTGGTGCTGCAGTCCCTCCCTTTTCAAGTGGTGGACTCTGCACCTTTCAGAGAACTGATGGCTTGTAACGAGCTGAGAAGGAGAGTCCCAAGCCATCATTTCCTTGCTAAGAAGGTAGTACCAGACGTGCACAATTTTGTGGAACAGAAGGTGGGCCAGTCCTTGAGCCTGTCTGTGTGTACCAAAGTGCACGGCAGCGCCAAAGTGTGGAGCTGTAACTATGGTCAGGGACAATACATGTCCTTTACGGCCCACTGGGTGCATGTGGTTCCTGCACAGCCACAACAGCAACTTGGACAGGTCACGCTGCTTCGGCCTCTATGGACTCAGGCAGTTGGTCCTGTGACAGTGTGCAACTCTGCCTCCTCATCCTCTACTGTGTCCTCAGCCTCCACAGCACAGACAAGTCTCAGTGCCCCTTCAGCATACCATTTGAGCAGGGCACGGTGGTGTCACGCTGTTCTTCACATGGTTTGCCTTGGCGAACGGAGTCACACAGAGGAGGAACTGCTAAAAGTCATTCATCAAGAAAAAGAATAATGGCCACGAGAACTGGAAATGAGAACCATGGTGACTGACAATGGGAAGAACATCTTGTCTGCGCTGCAACGAGGAAGCCTGAGACATGCGCCCTGCATGGCACACGTGTTCAATCTGGTTGTCAAGCAGTTCCTGATGTGTTCCCCCTATCTGCAAGACATCCTAATAATGGGAAGGGAACTTTGCATGCACTTCAGTCACTCGTACACCTCAAAGCACACCCTCCTTGAGCTGCAGCATCAGAACAGCGTCCCCCAACATCTGATTTGCGATGTTTCCACACGTTGGAATACCACCCTCCATATGTTGGACCGACTATACGAACAGAGAAAAGCCATCACCGATTTCTTGATGATCCAAGTGGATAGAGGGACTCCCCTGTGTAACTTCAATGTCAACCAGTGGCAGGTCACACGTGACACCTGTCGATTGCTCAGGCCCTTTGAGGAAGCCACATTATAAGTCAGTTGCCAGGATTACGTGATGAACAATGTCATTCCACTGCTTCATCTACTACAACACGTGTTTGAAACAATGGCTGATCAGGGCACTGGAGACGTGGCGTCTACATCTCATCGCCACATGAGCCCTGTGGGGGCTGAACTGGAGGAGAATAAGGGGAGGGGCACAGTGGAGCACAGTTTAGGTTTCACAAGATGGGTGGTTTTTCTAGTCATCTGACAGGAGAGGAGGAACAGGAGCAGCTAGAGGAGCTAGAGGCTTATGAGGAATGTGAGATAGAGGACCCAGACACACTGTGGCAGTATGCAGTGGAGATGGAGGCAGGGAGTCACTCAAAGCCACAAATTGCACGATGCATGCTCGTGCCATTTGTGTCAGCCGAATTGTCACCATTCGGTGGCGGGAGGACTTCTGGCTCTCCACCTTATTGGACCCTTGCTACCAGCACAAAGTGGAAGCCTTTTTTACACCTACTGAGAGGGAGGACAAATTGACCTACTACTGAGACATCCTACGTAGTCAGTTGGCCGATGCATATCTGCGCCATCATCCATCCTCTCACAGGTCTGACTCGGGAGGCCCTCTGTGCTCAACTTCCACTGCAATGGCTACTGGGGAGGGGTGGCAGGAGCAGTGCCAGCTCCATCAGCAGAAGCCTGAGTCTACAGTCGCTGATGAGTAGCTTTCTTCAGCAGGTAGACCTGGAGCAGGACCTGAACCAACAGGTGGTGGCATACCTTGACATGACCCTGCCAACACACCTTGAAGATCCGCTATATGGCAACCAAATTTGATTTGTGGCCGCAGCTAGCAGAGTTTGCCCTGAAAATGCTGTCCTGCCCGGCCAGTAGTGTGCCATCAGAGCGAGTGTTTAGTCTGGAGGGGGCCATAGTAACCCCAAGGAGAACTCATCTGTCCACGAAAAATGTGGAGAGACTAACCTTTGTGAAGATGAATCAGGCATGGATCAGCCAGGATTTCCATCCACCAATGCCTGATGCATCAGAGTAGATTGTCCATAGTGCTACACCAACACTTCACAAATATGGATAGTGCCAGATTTAAAGGGGTAATCCGGTGGAAAACTTTTTAAACAGATTTGTAAATTACTTCCATTAAAAAATCTTAATCCTTCCACTACTTATTAGCTGCTGAATACTACAGAGAAAATTATTTTCTTTTTGGAACACAGAGCTCTCTGCTGACATCATGAGCACAGTGCTCGCTGCTGAAATCTCTGTCCATTTTAAGAACTGTCCAGATTAGGAGAAAATCCCCAAAGCAAACATATGCTGCTCTGAACAGTTCCTAAAATGGACAGAGATTTTAGCAGAGAGCACTGTGCTCGTGATGTCAGCAGAGAGCTCTGTGTTCCAAAAAGAAAATAATTTCCTCTATAGTATTCAGCAGCTAATAAGTAATTGAAGGATTAAGATTTTTTAATGGAAGTAATTTACAAATCTGTTTAACTTTCTGGCACCAGTTGATATACAAAAAAAAAAAAAGCTTTCCACAGCAGTACCCCTTTAAGGCATTGCTCCCCAGTTACAAACATTTCTCCGCATCAGACCACAAGTAAGTATTGAAGATATGCATTACGTAAAACTTAACTTTTCATAATATTCTTAGGATAAAATATATGTACCCAAATTTTTTTTTAATCAAGCAAAAGGAAAGGTGTGCAAAAAATAACATGTGACACCTACACCACCAAGTATTGATGTGATGCAAAGACCTCTAAAAAGTGGAAGGGAACAACATATGGTCCATTGTAATTGTTGGGGGTAAAACTTTCCCTGTAAGGCCCTACTCTTGCATTATTAATTCCCTGTGTTTAATTCAAGTGTTACTCACCTTAAAAAGGGCAGCCCCACACAGGAACCTTTCCCTATTTCCCCCTACAATCACTGCCATTTCCCAGGGTTTTTAGGTGGCAATAGAGAGCGTTGCCTGTGTGGGGTTGCCATTTTTAGGGTAAGTAACACTTGCAAAGAAGGAAATTAATAGGGCGAGAGTAGGCCTTACAGGGGATGCTTTACCCCAACCTGCTACAATGGACAATATGTTGTTCCCTTCCACCTTTTCGAGGAAGGTGTTACAGATCACACTCACATAGTAGCTACACTGTCATGTACATTTGTCAGAAACTGTTATTTTAGGTAAAGTTTTACCAAACTGATTCTAGTGTGTCACAGCATTCCTCTTTGTTCATGGTAGGCACATCAGATCGAATGCTCCAACGTCTAATAGGCATGAATACATTATTCGAGATCATAAGAGGTAGATTAATGGATAGATGCATGACAGAAAGACAGAGCGTAGAATTTCAGTGCCTAGTATATTCACGTTAAAAATTCAGTAATAACATAAGGAAATATGCAAATAGAAAACACATTTCTATCATACATTCTGGTAAACTCTGATTTTTCGAGAGGTCTTCTTGATGTAAGTAAAAGGAAAATATGCAATTTTGGATATGCCGGTAAAAACTACTGATGCGTTGTTAAGTCTGTCTGAATTACTGCGCACATGTTCAGCTGAATGCTAATAAAAATATACATGCAGCTTGAAGAAAGCCTATGAAATTGTGATTAGTGTTTATTCTTTGCTAGTCTGAAGCTTGCGGATGCTGCAGCAGGTGAAGGCGAATTGGTTTCAGCTTGATTAGGATGAAAGAATATCTCTATAAGAAGCCTCTTCGTCTGGCTGGGTGTATGTGGATAATTTAGTATAATGTTCCAGGTGTTTGAAGAGCTGACGGTGCATGGCAGATAAGCTTGCATGGAGATGAGCATTATGGGAAGCAGAAGTGGCAGGTGTGAAGAAAAAGCAGACAACTGATCCATTGACCTGTGTGTCAGCACAGTTAACCCTTTACACTCATACCATCAGAACATAAAGCTGTCTATCATAGAACCACTAGTATGGTATGTACAAAACAAAAGTTTTTTTCCTCCAGAGATATCAGATACTTTGTGACACAAAAAAAGGGTTGAACAATTTATGCGACAGTTGAGAAAAAAGCAGAGTGATACATCTGCTCCAATGTATCAGAGAAATATTCCCAATGGGTCAGTGTCCACTCCAGTGGAGTGGACACTGACCCATTGGGAATATTTTTCTGATACATTGGAGCAGATTGTGCAACCCTTTTTTTGTGTCACTTTTTCATCTATAATACTTTTATTATGTATCAGATACTTTGTAGCAGGTTATTTCTGAAAAGACAACAACAAAAAATGGAATGTTTTATTTATTTTTTTTTTTTTTTTTTTGGGGGGGGGGGGGGGGGGGGGATTTTGTTACATGATGGAAGACTGGCCAGTTAGTAAAGGCATGTTTACAGCAGCATATCAGAATAGAACTTTTTCCACTAGAATGGACTATTTTTCCAACATGCTTCCATGGAGAAAGGAAACATCGGAACCCCTACTTTCCTCCAGGATTATAAAGACTTATGATGAACAGATGTCTCACCTTATATAATTGATCTTTCAGATACCAATGTACAGATATGCATCAGACTTTGGGTATGAGGTCTAGAGGCTGAAAGATAATTAATATCAGAACTATTATATGCACATTGATTGCATTTTTACCCTGCATTTTAATGTATTTTTAAGATGCTCGTTTCATTTTCTTTACCTCTAACCGGACACACCAAAACTGGCTTACTAAAACTGTCTATTGTAGTCATCATACACTAGACAGTCTAGCAATACACCAAATTTGTGGCTCATACTGTATGATAAGCTTGGTGGATCTTAAGGTACTGTTGTCTAACTTTATTGCACCTATTACTCTAGGTTCACATCTACGTCAAAGCTCTGTATGGGAACTCTATAACAGATTCGGTTTAAGATGCACAAAACCAGTTGAATAAAGATGGTGGCCGGAGCTTTCCACACCTACTCCAGGGCCGCTCTGGGGATCTTCTTGTACGGTCTGCCGACTGGCAGGTTATAACAATATTGCTATAAAAGTCCCCTGTGGGGAGTTAGAAAAAAATGTTTTTAAAAACATAAATAAATAAACACATGGTGAAAGGTGTTAACGTAAAACAAAAATACCAGATTCAAGAATTGCTCATTTTTGGTCAGAAAAAAATGTTATAAAAAATTATCAAGTGACATAAATAGTCAAAAGTGTTACTGATAAAAATTACTGATCACAATGCAAAAAGTTTTCCCTAATATAGCCCCATATACAGAAAAATAACAAAGTTATAGGCTGGGGCTTCTCTAGACTTTGTGAGGCCTTAAGCAAAACTCAAACACGAGACCCCCACTGACGAGATGTCACAACGTAGTGTGGGTTAGAAGCCGGGCCAAGTATTGTATAAAATACTGGGCAGATGCCTGGGTACAGATATCACTGGTGCCAAGCACGGATTCCTGTTCCTTGCTCCTGTAAAATACTGAGTGGTGATGAGTAAATTGTACTGAATATACCATGTATTTTCTTGTGGGACCAAAACAAGGTCCTTTTAAAACAAGCACACTAGAAGAACCATTCAGCACAAAAAGTTAAAGGGTAGCTCCCACCATCCTATTTTTTTTTTGCTAGCCCGTTTCCCCCCCCCCGCCCCGCTACGGCCCGTTCCCTCCCCCCGCCCCGCATATCCCGTTCCCTCATTACACTTGCAGTTACTGCAGAGTCCGGCAGCGGGCGTGCAGGGACAGCGGCGGCAACGAGGCGGCGGCGGTGATGTGCGGGTGGAGTGGCCTCCCAGCCAGTGGCCGGGGAACCAATGCGTTCGCTCCCGCCTGTCTGATTGACAGGCAGGGAGCGAGTGCAGCCTAACTGAAAAAGGACTGATTGCCACTCCAAAATCAGTCCTTTTTCAGTGGCCGGTTTTTAAATGTAAATGAAACCTTTTTAATAAAAAAAAAAAAATAAAAGTATATTAGAGATATGTTGTAGTACATAAGTACTACAACATATCAAAAAATAAAGTTGGTGACAGTGCCCATTTAAGACAGAGAATGATGACATCAAAGACGTTGAGGTCAAAACTGTATATAAAGAATCATTTTTTTTTTCCTTAAAACAGCTGGAATCTCAGCATCACTTTGAAATTGACAATATATAGACTAAATTGTCCCCCAGCAGGGAAGGAGGCTTTGACTATAAATCTCTACACATGTAAAAAGAAGGGAAAAAGGGAGAACAAATACAAAGAAGAGAAGAAAGATGTGAGAGAAAAAAAATCAAGAGGAAATTAAAAGAAAAGCAGAAGAAGAAAGAACTGCTTATACAACAACCTTCATACAGTTTCATGCCATATACTGTAAGTAGTATTTCCATAACCCTATATTCAAATAGCCAAATACAGAGTTGTTTGTTGACATCAGGCCCAGCACCTTGGGTACACAGACATGCTACTTTCTCACCACCGCCACTGTGGTCACTCATATTAACCCCTTGCCGCAGAATGCCATCTTTAAACGGTGCAGTGGTGCAACAGGGGTATGAAGCGCACTCAAGAGATCGCTTCATACCCACTTTGTCTTGGCTGCCATCAGTAGCTGGGCCCGTGGCTAATGCCAGACATCGCTGATCAGGCCGATGTCTGGGATTAAAATGTCAAAGGTCTTCCAAGGGATGAATGGCTTTGAACGGCGCTGACCAGGAGCAGGAGCATGGAGTAAAAACAGCAGGTTTATTTGGATTTCCCACAATGCAACGCGTTTCACCGCACCTGGGCCGCTTCATCAGGCATGACCTGCCTGATGAAGCCACCCAGGTGCGGTGAAATGGGTTGCATTGTGGGAAATCCAAATAAACCTGCTGTTTTTACTCCATGCTCCTGCTCCTGGTCAGCACCGTTCAAAGCCATTCATGCGCCGTGGCCCCTCGTTATAGAACAGGAGTGGACTCATGACGTACCGGTACATCATGGGTCCTTAACAGGTTAAAATATAACGTTAAAGGGTACTCCGGTGGAAAACTTTTTTTAAATGAACTGCTGCCAGAAAGTTAAACAGATTTGTAAATTACTTCTATTAAAAAATCTTAATCCTTCCAGTACTTATTAGCTGCTGAATACTACAGAGGAAATTCTTTTTTTTTTTTTTGGAACACAGAGCTCCCTGCTGACATCATGAGCACAGTGCTCTCTGCTGACATATCTGTCCATTTTAAAAACTGTCCAGAGTAGGAGAAAATCCCCATAGTAAACGTATGCTGCTCTGGACAGTTCCAAAAAGAAAAGAATTTCCTCTGTAGTATTTAGCAGCTAATAGGTACTGGAAGGATTAAGATTTTTTAAAAGAAGTAATTTACAAATCAGTTTAACTTTCTGGCACCAGTTGATTAAAAAAAAAAAAAAAGTTTTCCACTGGACTACCCCTTTAATTTAACTGCATAGTCAATAGCGCAAATGTAAAAAAAATACCATAGTCCAGAATTGCATATTTTTGGTCGCTTCATATACCAGAATTTTTTTTTATAAAAAGCGATCAAAAAGTCCAATCAAAATGGTATAAATAAAAACTATAGACCATTGCACAAAAAATGCACAAATGTGACTCAACTACTTTGGAGACCCAGGACAGAGCCTTTCATGGTAGGATTGACAGAGCTTTAAAGTAACAGCTGTAAATGTTATAAGGTTATTCACCTGTTATATTCTCCACTGCTTCATTATCGATGTCCCAGTGGTCCCCGGAGGACTTTACTTACTTTTCTTGCGGCAATGACATGATGTACATCCATGTGACCGCTACAAGCAACCACTGATCACAGCGATTTTGTGCCAAACATTCTAGCGTCACCACTAAACCAGTGGTCGGTGGCAGCAAAAACATGGATCTATGGCACAACATCATTGTAAGAGAAGTAAACAAAGACATGTGTGGTCCACCATTTCATAGTCAACGAAGCTGTGGGTAGGGATTTAAGATGTGAGAAACCTTTGTTTCTGCCATGTTGTTAAATATGTAAAACTCTTCCACTGTAGACATATAGAAAACAATCAGTATCCCAGGAAGCTTTCTCTTAACTCTGCTACAACTAAGATATGTACTTGTGACACCTTTTACTATGTTAGTTTTTTTTTTTTCAAAGTATGCTTTATTAAGGGTTTTACAAAGAGCAACCAAAAATCAATCAAGAGTTTATCACAGGATTAAAACACAATACATGAGTATCACGCATCGCCTTGCCTACTTAGGGACCTAGATGGACACCATTCCCTAACACCTCTGTAGTCTGGTCACATAACAAGGAGTAGACTAAGAAATCAGGTAAGCAATGGGGCCTAAAACTTCACAATGAAATACAGTTCAACCTACCAACGGTGCAACCCATACGTGGCAAGTGTAACCAAACATAAAAAGTCAACATTTTAAAGTGCTATAATAAGAAGAGGGAAAGGGGTCCTATCCAAAGCGAGCAAAGCTCAAGTGGTATCACACAGCGAGTAAACGTGACATCGGGTGGTGATAAGGGGAGTGATACTTAAGTATGTTAGTTTTTTTTATTATTCATTATTGTAAAAATAAACAAACAAGTTATATTTATTACCAGTGAAAACATTCAGTTATTTATATTTAGGTCTCTTTGACAACAGTAAGAACAACCCCTTCAAAATATATTCTAAGCCCAATTAAACCCATGATTAAATAATCCTGTCTTTCTGGCAATAATAACACATGTCCCGTGATTTATGTCAAGTGAATCACTCCCTGGAGTACTATTGCTTTTACCATGCTACTTGCACTATGAATTACGCCTGCAGAGAAATGTTAACTGCAAGCAAATCCCCAGAAAACTCTTCAGTAATGGTATATTCACCAGTAAGAAAGACACCAGAATTATGGCTCATGCGTATGGGGGTATTAGGGTTATGTGCAGGTGTGGTGGCCACATTGGTGGGGTTATCATCCAGCTTCAGACTCCAGATAAGATTGGGGCTGGAATATCAAACTCTTCGGACTGATGCACACTTGTCTAATGTAACTTGTTTGTATTGCATTTTATGTGGCATGAACCAATTTTCAGCATCTGGTGCAATCCACCAGGGTTACCCACAGCTGTCCGCAAACCTCCCTCAGTGCTGAGCGGATCCTCACTTTTTCTGTGACATTCTCCTGAATGGCTCCCCCATGAAGCTAAAACTGTTCTGGTGCTGCAGTTCAGTGAACATTACAGCTCTGCTACTCTTGGACTGACACCCTACTGATGTCTCTCCTAATGGTGCCCAATGGTGCCCAAAACAAGGCATTCATATGCCTCCCAGCTCCCATTAGTGCCCCGTGCAGTGCATTGCTGATATATTACCATACTAAACATGAGACAGGCAAGAGCTTTAAGAGAAAGTACCTGCAAGAAAATGGCAGAACCATACAACACCACTGCTATTGTGGAAAACCAGTGGGATGCAGCATCACAAACCTGGCAGTCCATGGTCCTTGAAGAGTACAGTCTCCATGTGCAAACAGGACCCACAACTAAATAAAATCAAATAATAGAATAATAATTAAAAAAAAAACACAAACATAGTCCATAAATAAATGGCAACAGTGTAAGATTTTGCATACCAGTCATTTACAAGCCATTATATTGAAAAAGCCAGGGTACGCTGGCGAAACGTTAGCAGAGCAGGAGGGGCTATAATGTTTTTATAAAACGTCATCCTAGTGACATAAAAGTAATACTTGAATAGGGTGGGAATTTCTCTAGTCAGCGGTGGTGACACTGTCTGGGCGAGCTAGACTTTCCCACTGTGACACTGATCACAAGGTATATGGGCAATATTGACCTATTTTGTAGTCACACAGTGGATGACCGGACTTTTTAAAAATTTTTCACTATGGTACCAAAAGCACAATTTATAATTAAGTGGTTGTAATAAAAGTTAAGTTTTAATAATTTAGTTAAGTAGTCTCTAGTTTAGGGCAGTCCTTGGGGACTTGTCCCTAAAATTGTAATTTTCATTGTTTTGCCCTGAGACACTTAGGAGTATTTGATTGGTTTGAATATATATATATATATATGCAGTTACATATCCATCCTGTCCTATTCCCATAGGCAAGAATTCAATCTCCCGACACTATGTGTCACTAGTACTTTAAGGCTCAGTTTTGACTAGCATCAAAGGGTTGATAATTTTCTGCAGTTCCCGGAAAAAGATAAAAAAAAAAAAAAAGCTTTCCTTGCAAAACTTTCCCTATGTTCCATATTTCAGGGTCAGTTCCTTTTTTTGGTTAGGAAAAAGGGTCAGAGTGCATGGATCACACTGCACCAGGGCTGTGGAGTCGGAGTCGAGGAATCGGACGAAATTATGGGTACCTGGAGTCAGAGTCGGCAAACAATGCACCGACTCCGACTCCTACTAAATTTAGATTGGAATAAAAAAAAAGCAAGTTTAAATGTCCCAATTCACAAAAAGTTATAATAAAGACCAATGCATGCCGTGCCTCATGTAACCGCAAAAATAACACGTTAAGTGACCGTGAAGAAGCATGCTTTTCATGTGCTTCATTATATGGCACGCAACGCACAATTAGGAACGGCAATACTCATACTTTCCATAGTGTTGTGTTCTGCTGTTACAGGGAACCCACGGGTAACCTAGCCTCTCACAGTGATGAGCAGCATTGCCCATAATCGATTTCGCGATATTTTGCCAATATATAGACAAATTTTTGTCCTATATTCGCAAATTTCACGTATTCGTTATATTCGCATATGAGAATATTCGCGTATTTGAGGAAGAAAACAGTGAGGGGGTGGGCAACTTTACTATTGGTTGCTAGGGATGTTGTTGATAACCTCTGACAAGTGTATTTGCATCATTCTAATTGGCCCACAAGTGAAAATAAAGAATATGCGAATATTCACATATGTGAATATGCGCACATGCGAATATGCACACCTGCAAAAATATTCACATATGCGAATATGCGCAAATGCGCATATGCGGAGAAAAAGCAAATATTCGCAATTTCGAATATATAGCGAATATATTCCCTGTATTCGCGAATTTGCTAATTTGCGATATTCGCGATAAATATTTGAAATGCGAATAATCGCGCCCAACACTAGCCTCTCACTGATAAGGGATTAAGTAAATATGTTTTTTGCAGGACTAGAGATATTTGTATAAGTGAAGGAAATGGAGGGTCAATAGTTCAAGACTGAAGCTTTAAACCATTGGAAAAACTGCTGCCATTCAGCTAAGCAAAAAAAAAAAATTTGTAAACTCTGATTGTTAGCTTAAACTTTAAACATGACTATGGGATTCTACTAGGGAAATCATGTTTTATAATAAATGCCCCTTCCTGGATCCTCCCACTGCCCTATCTTCGGCAGTAGATCAGCACACAAAAAGGAGAAGGCAGCAGCTTCTGCCCAACTACCTCTCTCTACCGCATAGGTACATCCAAGTATTGTACCATTTAGTAGCTGTCAAGGTGCTCCAAACCGTCAAAGTCCAAACAATAGTATCCACCGGCTGGTGTTTTACAAAAATACAGAGTTTTTTGGCTAATAGTTAGGCATATTACTGCCCTCATCAGTGCATACCGCATACATACATCCAAGTATTGTACCATTTAGTAGCTATCAAGGTTCTCCAAACCGTCAAAGTCCAAACAATAGTATCCACCGGCTGGTGTTTTACAAAATACAGAGTTTTTTTCTGCTAATAGTTAGGCATATTACTGCCCTCATCAGTGCATACCGCATACGTACATCCAAGTATTGTACCATTTAGTAGCTGTCAAGGTGCTCCAAACCGTCAAAGTCCAAACAATAGTATCCACCGGCTGGTGTTTTACAAAAATACAGAGTTTTTTCTGCTAATAGGCCCTCATCAGTGCATACCGCATACGTACATCCAAGTATTGTACCATTTAGTACCTGTTAAGCTGTCAAGGTGCTCCATACCGTCAAAGTCCAAACAATAGTATCCACCGGCTGGTGTATTACAAAAATACAGAGTTTTTTCTGCTGATAGTTAGGCATATTACTGCCCTTATCAGTGCACAGTGCAGTGCAGGGCTGGGGAGTCGGAGTCGAGGAATCGGACGAAATTATGGGTACCTGGAGTCAGAGTCGGCAAACAATGCACTGACTCCGACTCCTACTAAATTTAGATTGGAATAAAAAAAAAGCAAGTTTAAATGTCCCAATTCACAAAAAGTTATAATAAAGACCAATGCATGCCGCGCCTCACGTAACCGCAAAAAGAACATGTTAAGTAACCGTGAAGAAGCATGCTATTCTTGTGCTTCACTATATGGCACGCAACGCACAATTAGGAGTGGCAATACTCATACTTTCCATAGTGTTGTGTTCTGCTGTTACAGGGAACCCATGGGTAACCTAGCCTCTCACAGTGATGAGCAGCATTGCCCATATTCGATTTCGCAATATTTTGTGAATATATAGGCAAATTTTTGTCCTATATTCGCAAATTTCACGTATTCGTTATATTCGCATATGCGAATATTCGCGAATTTGAGGAAGAAAACAGTGAGGGGGTGGGCAACTTTACTATTGGTTGCTAAGGATGTTGTTGATAACCTCTGACAAGTGTATTTGCATCATTCTAATTGGCCCACAAGTGAAAATAAAGAATATGCGAATATTGACATATGTGAATATGCGCACATGCAAATATGCGCACCTGCAAAAAGTCGCATATGCAAATATGCGCATTTTCGAATATTCACATATGCGAATATGCACAAATGCGCATATGCGGAGAAAAAGCAAATATTCGCAATTTCGAATATATAGCGAATATATTCCCTGTATTCGTTAATTTACAAATTTGCGATATTCGCAAAAAATATTTGAAATGCGAATAATCGCGCCCAACACTAGCCTCTCACTGATAAGGGATTAAGTAAATATGTTTTTTGCAGGACTAGAGATACTTGAATAAGTGAAGGAAATGGAGGGTCAATAGTTCAAGACTGAAGCTTTAAACCATTGGAAAAACTGCTGCCATGCAAAAAAAAAAAAAATGTAAACTCTGATTGTTAGCTTAAACATTAAACATGACTATGGGATTCTACTAGGGAAATCATGTTTTATAATAAATGCCCCTTCCTAGATTCTCCCACTGCCCTATCTTCGGCAGTAGATCAGCACACAAAAAGGAGAAGGCAGCAGCTTCTGCCCAACTACCTCTCTCTACTGCATAGGTACATCCAAGTATTGTACCATATAGTAGCTGTCAAGGTGCTCCAAACCATCAAAGTCCAAACAATAGTATCCACCGGCTGGTGTTTTACAAAAATACAGAGTTTTTTCTGCTAATAGGCCCTCATCAGTGCATACCGCATACGTACATCCAAGTATTGGACCATTTAGTACCTGTTAAGCTGTCAAGGTGCTCCATACTGTCAAAGTCCAAACAATAGTATCCACTGGCTGGTGTGTAACAAAAATACAGAGTTTTTTCTGCTAATAGTTAGGCATTTTACTGCCCTCATCAGTGCATACCGCATAGGTACATCCAAGTATTGTACCATATAGTAGCTGTCAAGGTGCTCCAAACTGTCAAAGTCCAAACAATAGTATCCGCCGGCTGGTGTTTTACAAAAATACAGAGTTTTTTGTGCTAATAGTTAGGCATATTACTGCCCTCATCAGTGCATACCGCATACGTACATCCAAGTATTGTACCATTTTGTAGCTGTCAGGGTGCTCCAAACCGTCAAAGTCCAAGCAATAGTATCCACCGGCTGGTGTTTTACAAAAATACAGAGTTTTTTCTGCTAATAGGCCCTCATCAGTGCATACCACATACGTGCATCCAAGTATTGTACCATTTAGTACCTGTTAAGCTGTCAAGGTGCTCCATACCGTCAAAGTTCAAACAATAGTATCCATCGGCTGGTGTTTTACAAAAATAGAGAGTTTTTTCTGCTAATAGTTAGGCATATTACTGCCCTCATCAGTGCATGCCGCATAGGTACATCCAAGTATTGTACCATTTAGTACCTGTTAATCTGTCAAGGTGCTACAAACCGTCAAAGTCCAAACAATAGTATCCACCGGCTGGTGTTTTACAAAAATACAGAGTTTTTCTGCTAATAGTTAGGCATATTTCTGCCCTCATCAGTGCATACCGCATATGTACATCCAAGTATTGTACCATCTAGTACCTGTTAATCTGTCAAGGGCCTACATACTATTCAAGGACAGCCGTAAGTAATCACCTGCTGCTGTTCTAGACAAATACTGTTTAAAGAGTAGTGTTGCGTATTGTAATACCTGTCAGGATCCGGACTGGTATGCAGGGAGGACACGGGTGGTGGATCCTCTGTGTCAGTGAGGTGATGGCGTGGGCCGTACCAGGGGAACGGAATCTAAGGAGTTACTGGTTTTCACCAGAGCCCGCCGCAAAGCGGGATGGACTTGCAGCGGCAGGTAACCCCCAGGTCGTTCCACCCGATAGCGACTCAACCTCACTGACAGCTGAGACAGGCACGGTACACAAGGGCCAGGCAAGAGCAAGGTCGGACGTAGCAGAAGGTCTGGGCAGGCAGCAACGGTTCGTAGTCAGGGGCAACGTCAAGGGTCTGGGTACATAGGCAATGGAACACACAGAAACGCTTTCACAGGGCACTAGGCAACAAGATCCTGCAAGGACAGGAAGGGGAAGTGGGTTTATATAGTGTAGGGAGTGCTTGGGACTAATTGGGCCAGGCACCAATTAATGGTGCACTGGCCCTTTAAATCTGAGAGACCCGGTGTGCGCGCGCCCTAGAGAGCGGGGCCGCACGCGCCGGGACTGAACAGGAGGACTGGGAAGGTGAGAGACATGGGGCGCAATCCGAGAGCGGGCATGTCCCGTACCTCGGATCGCGTCCCCACTGGAGACATGGAAGCAGTGCTCGCGGTCAGTGGTGCCGACCTGAGCGCTGCATACACGGGCACGCCGCGAGCGCTCCGGGGAAGTGGCGGGACCTGGAGCTCTCGGCGTGACAATACCCTCATAAACGCACTAAGTATGTCAGGCACAGAAGTGCCAGGACGTGCAGAGAGGAGTGGCAGAGGCCTAAATACTTCAGGCAGAGTTGGCAGCAGACTTGGGGCGAGTGGCAGCAGGAGTCGCAGCGAGAGGCCTGAGCTCCCGTTATCAGCCAGCGTTCGTGTCTCCACTAGCAACCCATCTGCCGTTGTCGATTGGTTAATACGCTCATCCACATCATCACAAGTGACATCTGACACCCCCAGTCAACAGTTGGTGGGTTCCTCAGACACAACCCTCAGTTGACATGGCCCGGGAGCAGTCCGTGTCCTCCCATTGCCTTTGTCCTATGCTGTTCCCTCTCCTAAAGAAGTATCTTATGCGGTGGGTTCAGCGCCACTATTTACTGAGGACGATCCAATAGAGGACAGTCAGCAGCTACTAGACAGCCAAGAAGGTGAGGAGACATGCGCCACTTGCTTTATCATCATCAGGAGAAGAGAGTTGCAGGTTGCCCTTGAGGCAGCAAGGCGGTAGCACGGTTGGCAGTCAGCGTGGTGGCAGTAGTGGAAATTCAGGAGCCAAACATGCCCGGGGGAGACCACCTGCTTCGCGGCAGCCTACCTTTCCGGGAGGTAGTGGAACAGGTTCCTGGAGACGGCGCCAGTAGCTGTCAATTAGTGCGGACTGTGGGTGGGAAAATCAGCTACTCGGTGGTGTGGAAGTTTTTCATAAGGCATCCGGAGGAGGTTCACGTAGCCACATGCAAGATCTGTCGGCAGAAGGTGAAGCGTGGCCAGGGTCCCAATGTCGGCACCACGGCCCTGCGTCAACACATGCTTCGCCAGCATAAAGCGGCCTGGGAGAACCGTGGCTCCAATGTAGTGGTCCAGCCTGCTGCATCACCCAGAGGCCATCCCCTTCCTCCTTCATCCAGCCAAGGCTCCACCACCTCAGCCGAAGGGAGCTGTGTGTCAAACCCTCCTTCTGTTGCTCCTGCTTCTCCCGCTTTTAGTCAGCCATTCCGCCAACAATTCACCAGCGAAGCCATGTCCAAGAGACAACAGTATGCACCCACTCATCCAACGGCGCAGAAGTTGAATGTGCTCCTGTCCAAGTTGCTGGTGTTGCAGTCCCTCCCTTTTCAAGTGGTGGACTCTGCACCTTTCAGAGAATTGATGGCTTGTGCCGAGCCAAGGTGGAGAGTCCCAAGCCGTCATTTCTTTGCGAAGAAGGCAGTACCAGCCCTGCATAAGTTTGTACAAGAGAAGGTGGGCCAGTCCTTGAGCCTGTCGGTGTGTTCAAAGTGCACGGCAGCACCGACGTGTGGAGCTATAACTACGGACAGGGACAATACTTGTCTTTTACGGCTCACTGGGTAAATGTGGTTCCTGCAAAGCCACAACAGCAACTTGGACAGGTCACACCGCTTCCTCCTCCATGCTCTCGCTCCCAGGCAGTTGGTCATGTGACAGTGTGCGCCGCCGCCTCCTCATGCTCCCCCGTGCCCTTGGCCTCCACTGCACTTCCAAATCTCGGCGGCCATGTGTGTCAAGCTGTTCTTCACATGGTTTGCCTTGGAGAACGGAGTCGCACAGGGGAGGAACTGCTAAAGTTCATTCGTAAAGAAATCCGAGTATGGCTTACTCCACGAAATCTGGAAATGGGGACCATGGTGACAGACAACGGGAAGAACATTGTGTCCGCGCTGCGACAAGGAAGTGTGAAACATGCGCCCTGCATGACAAACGTGTTGAATCTGGTTGTCAAGCACTTTGAGGAAGCCACATTATTTGTGAGTCGCCTGGATTACGCCATGAACTACATAATTCCACTCCTACATTTCCTACAACAAATGATTGAAACCATGGCTGGTCATGGCAATGGAGACGTTGCGCCTACATCTCAAGGCTACATGAGCCCTGTGGGGGCTGAACTGGAGGAGGAGGATGGTGAGGGGCAGAGCGGAGCACAGTTTAGGTTGGATGAGATGGCCGGTGTTTCTAGTCTTCAGACAGGAGAGGAGGAGCAGGAGCAGCCAGAGGAGCTGGAGGGTTATGAGGAAGTTGAGACAGAGGACCCAGACACACTTTTGTAGTATGCAGTGGAGATGGAGGCAGGTAGTCCCTCTGAGTCACTGGCACAAATGGCACGATGCATGCTCAGTTGCTTGCGTAGTGACCCCCGAATTGTCAAAATTCGTCAGCGGGATGACTTCTGGATCTCCACCTTATTAGACCCTCGCTACCGTCCCAAAATGGGGGCCTTTTTTACACCCACTGAGAGGGAGGACAAACTGACCTACTACAGAGACATTCTACGTAGTCAATTGGCTGATGCCTATCGGCCACATGGTCCATCCACTCGCAGGTCTGACTCGGGGGGCCCTTTGCGCTCACCTTCCACTGCCATGGCTAATGGGGAGGGGTGGGAGGAGCAGTACCAGTTCAATCAGCAGCAGCCTGAGTCTACAGTCGCTGATGAGTAGCTTTCTTCACCCGCATAGTGAAGCAACTCATCAGCGGCAGGTAGACATGGAGCAGGACCTGAACCAGCAGGTGGTGGCATACCTTGACATGGCCATGCCAACAACCATTGAAGATACGCTGGACTTCTGGGCAGCCAAACATGATTTATGGCCACAACTAGCAGAGTTTGCCCTGGAAAAGCTGTCCTGCCCGGCCAGTAGTGTGCCATCAGAGCAGGTGTTTAGTGCAGCCGGGGCCATAGTCACCCCAAGGCGAACTCATCTGTCCACCAAAATGTGGAGAGACTGACGTTTGTCAAGATGAATCAGGGATGGATCAGCCAGGATTTCCAGCCACCAATGCCAGATGCCTCAGAGTAGATTGACCAAGCTGTTACACCAACATTTCCCAATTATGGTTGGTTATGAAACCTTCTTGGGTTATCAATTAGGGTTATGGAACCCACTTTGGTACTGCGATTGCCTGCTCCTGGCTCATCCTGTGTCTTTCAGGAACTACTTGCCTCACTGATGCTTCTGGCCTTGGGCCTTTAATTTTTGGATGTTTAGCAGTAGCTAAATACATGCTTAATGCAAATTTCAACATTCATCTTTGAATGTAAGGGGTTGGTTAGGAAACCCTCTTGGGTACTGCGATTGCCTGCTCCTGGCTCATCCTGTGTCTTTCAGGAACTACTTGCCTCACTGATGCTTCTGGCCTTGGGCCTTTAATTTTTGGATGTTTAGCAGTAGCTAAATATATGCTTAATGCAAATGTCAACATTGATCTTTAAATGTAAGGGGATATGAAACCCTCTTGGGTACTGCGAATGCCTGCTCCATACTCATTCTGTGTCTTTCAGGAACTACTTGCCTCCCTGCCCTCAGGCCTTGGGCCTTCAATTTTTGGATGTTTAGCAGTAGCTAAATACATGCTTAATGCAAATTTCAACATTGACTTTTAAATGTAAGGGGATGGTTATGAAACCCTCTTGGGTACTGCAAATGACTGCTCCTGACTCATTCTGTGTTTAAGTTGAACGATTTTTTAAGTAAAATTAAAAAAAAAAAATACGCAGAGGGATGAACTCTGCTTCTTTATTTCATAAAATTTATTTTATAGAAGAATGTCTTTTGGTGGTCCACCGTCCTTTATTATAGAGTCTTCTGGACTCTTGGATATGCGCTTGTTCTTAAACAAAGGTACAAAAACAAAAAATGGCCGGTCAGGGCTATGGAGACGTTGCGCCTATATCGTACGGCCACATGAACCCTGTGGGTGCTTGTGAGATTAGGTCCTTTGTACCCACACGGCTGGATCCGGGACACAAATTTTGATTTCAATTTAAAAAAAAAATATCACACATTTCAATGGTCTCCTAATGCTGCAGCCAACTCCAGGCTGCATCATTCTGGTAATATATAGAGAGCACTCGCTGTCCTAAATTTTCGTTAACATTTTTTGTCAAAAATGTTTGTCTTTTTTATTAGGGATTGTGAAGCTTTGGTGCGTACTAGTGTTGAGCGACATAGGCCATATTCGAATTCGCGAATATTCGCGAATATATGGGCGAATATTCGTCATATATTCGCGAATATTCGCATATTCGTAATATTCTCGTTTTATTTTCGCATATAATTACCAAATGCGAAAATTAGCATATTCAAAATTAGCATAAACGGAAATTCGCATATGCGAAAATTAGCATGCGCTAATTTTCGCATATGCGAAAATTCGCACGCCAGTCTCACATAGTAGTATTAGAGCCTTCTCTACACCACACAAGCTGGAAGCAGAGAGGGATGATCACTGTGATGTGTACTGTGGAAAAAAAAAATAAAAATAAGAATATTCGTAATTACGAATATATAGTGCTATATTCGCGAATATTCGCGAATTCGCGAATATGCGATATTCGCAAATAAAATTCACATTGCGAATATTCGCGAGCAACACTAGTGCGTACTCATGCATCAGCCAACTCCATGCTGTGTCATTCAGGCAATAAATGGTTTACTGATGGCGCTGCTGGGCCTGGGTCTGGGAATTTCAAATTTTCTCATAGGTAGCACCCGCTATCCATAAGTCTTCTTCATAGATTTCTACAATTGTTGTGTTTTTTTTGAGGGATTGTGAAGCCCTAGTGTGTACTCATGCATCAGCCAACTCCAGGGTGTGTCATTCATGCAACATAAAGGTAGCACCCGCTGTCCTAAATATTCTTAAAATTATTTTAACCTCTTAACCCCTTAAGGACTCAGCCCATTTTGGCCTTAAGGACTCAGACAATTAAATTTTTACGTTTTCATTTTTTCCTCCTCGCCTTCTAAAAATCATAACTCTTTTATATTTTCATCCACAGACTAGTATGAGGGCTTGTTTTTTGCGCGACCAGTTGTCCTTTGTAATGAAATCACTCATTATATCATAAAATGTATGGCGCAACCAAAAAACACTATTTTTGTGGGGAAATTAAAACGAAAAACGCAATTTTGCTAATTTTGGAAGGTTTTGTTTTCACGCCGTACAATTTCTGGTAAAAATGACATGTGTTCTTTATTCTGGGGGTCAATACGATTAAAATGATACCCATTATTATATACTTTTATATTATTGTTGCGCTTGAAAAAAATCACAAACTTTTTAACCAAATTAGTACGTTTATAATCCCTTTATTTTGATGACCTATAACTTTTTTATTTTTCCGTATAAGCGGCGGTATGGGGGCTCATTTTTTGCGCCATGATCTGTACTTTTTTTTGATACCACATTTGCATATAAAAAACTTTTAATACATTTTTTATAATTTTTTTTTTAATAAAATGTATTAAAAAAGTAGGAATTTTGGACTTTTTAAATTTTTTTTCGTTCACGCCGTTCATCGTACGGGATCATTAACATTTTATTTTAATAGTTCGGACATTTACGCACGCGGCGATACCAAATATGTCTATAAAAAATGTTTTTTTACGCTTTTTGGGGGTAAAATAGGAAAAAACGGACGTTTTACTTTTTTATTGGGGGAGGGGATTTTTCACATTTTTTTAACTTTTACTTTTACATTTTTTTACATTTTTTTTTACACTTGAATAGTCCCCATAGGGGACTATTCATAGCAATACCATGATTGCTAATACTGATCTGTTCTATGTATAGGACATAGAACAGATCAGTGTTATCGGTCATCTTCTGCTCTGGTCTGCTCGATCACAGACCAGAGCAGGAGACGCCGGGAGCCGCACGGAGGAAGGTGAGGAGACCTCCGTGCGGCGTTATTAATGATCGGATCCCCGCAGCAGCGCTGCGGGCGATCCGATCGTTCATTTTAATCGCGAACTGCCGCAGATGCCGGGATCTGTATTGATCCCGGCACCTGAGGGGTTAATGGCGGACGCCCGCGAGATCGCGGGCGTCGGCCATTGCCAGCGGGTCCCTGGCTGCGATCAGCAGCCGGGATCAGCCGCGCATGACACGGGCATCGCTCCGATGCCCGCGGTTATGCTTAGGACGTAAATGTACGTCCTGGTGCGTTAAGTACCACCTCACCAGGACGTACATTTACGTCCTGCGTCCTTAAGGGGTTAAGGACCCAGCCATTTTACACCTTAGGACCCGGCCATTTTTTGAACATCTGACCACTGTCACTTTAAACATTAATAACTCTGGAATGCTTTTAGTTATCATTCTGATTGTTTTTTCGTGACATATTCTACTTTAACATAGTGGTAAAAAAAATTGTAACTTGCATCCTTTCTTCTTTTATGAAAAATTTGAAAATTTTGCATTTTTCTAACTTTGAAGCTCTCTGTTTGTAAGGAAAATGGATATTCAAAATATTTTAATTTTTTTTTCACGTATACAATATGTCTACTCTATGTTTGCATCATAAAATTGACAAGTTTTTACTTTTGGAAGACACCAGAGGGCTTCAAAGTTCAGCAGCAATTTTCCAATTTTTCACAAAATTTCCAAACTCACTATTTTTCAGGGACCAGTTCAGGTTTGAAGTCGATTTGAAGGGTCTTCATCTTAGAAATACCCCACAAATGACCCCATTATAAAAACTGCACCCCCCAAAGTATACTAAATGATATTCGGTCAGCCTTTTAACCCTTTAGGGGTTTCACAGGAATAGCAGGAAAGTGAAGGAGAAAATTCACAATCTTCATTTTTTACACTCGCATGTTCTTGTAGACCCAATTTTTGAATTTTTACAAGGGGTAAAAGGAGAAAATGTATACGAGTATTTGTAGCCCAATTTCTCTTGAGTAAGGACATACCTCATATGTCTATGTAAAGTGTTCGGTGGGCGCAGTAGAGGGCTCAGAACCGAAGGAGCGACAAGGGGATTTTGGAGAGTACGTTTTTCTGAAATGGTTTTTGGGGGGCATGTTGCATTTAGGAAGCCCCTATGGTGCCAGAACAGCAAAAAAAAAACACATGCCATACAATTTTGGAAACAAGACCCCTTGAGGAACGTAACAAGGAATTAAGTGAGCCTTAATACCCCACATGTGTTTCACGACTTTTGCATATGTAAAAAAATAAAATAAAATTTCACTAAAATGTGTGTTTCCCCCCAAATTTCACATTTTTGCAAGGGTTAATAGCAGAAAATACCCCCCAAAATTTGTAACCCCATCTCTTCTGAGTATGGAGGTACCCCATAAGTTGACCTGAAGTGCACTACGGGCGAACTACAATGCTCAGAAGAGAAGGAGTCATATTTGGCTTTTTGAGAGCAAATTTTGCTCGGGGGCATGTCTCATATAGGAAGCCCCTATGGTGCCAGGACAGCAAAAAATACCCACATGGCATACTATTTTGGAAACTAGACCCCTTGAGGAACGTAACAAGGAATTAAGTGAGCCTTAATACCCCACAAGGGTTTCATGACTTTTGCATACGTAAAAAAAAAATAATAATTTCATTAAAATGGGTGTTTCCCCCCAAATTTCACATTTTTGCAAGGGTTAATAGCAAAAAATACCCCCCAAAATTTGAAACCCCATCTCTTCTGAGTCTGGAGGTACCCCATAAGTTGACCTGAAGTGCACTATGAGCGAACTACAATGCTCAGAAGAGAAGGAGTCATATTTGGCTTTTTGAGAGCAAATTTTGCTCGGGGGGGGGGATGTCGCATTTAGGAAGCCCCTATGGTGCCAGGACAGCAAAATAACCCCCACATGGCATACCATTTTGGAAACTAGACCCCTTGAGGAATGTAACAAGGGGTACAGTGAGCATTTACCCCCACTGGTGTCTGTCAGATCTTTGGAACAGTGGTCTGTACAACATTTTTAATTTGCACAGCCCACTGTTCCAAAGATCTGTCAGACACCAGTGGGGTGTAAATTCTCACTGCACCCCTCATTACATTCCGTGAGGGGTGTAGTTTCCAAAATGGGGTCACATGTGGGGTTTTGTTTTTTTTGCGTTTGTCAAAACCGCTGTAACAATCAGCCACCCCTGTGCAAATCACCTCAAATGTACATGGCGCACTCTCCCTTCTGGGCCTTGTTGTGCGCCCCCAGAGCACATATGGGGTATCTCCGTAGTCGGGAGAAATTGCATTACAAGTTTTGGGGGGCTTTTTTCCCTTTTACCTCTTGTCAAAATGAAAAGTATAGGGCAACACCAGCATGTTAGTGTAAAAAATTTATTTTTTTACACTAACATGCTGGTGTAGACCCCAACTTCACATTTTCATAAGGGGTGAAAGGAGAAAATACCCCCCAAAATTTGTTAGGCAATTTCTCCCGAGTACAGCGATACCCCATATGTGACCCTATTCTGTTGCCTTGAAATACGACAGGGCTCCAAAGTGAGAGCGCCATGCGCATTTGAGGCCTAAATTAGGGATTTGCATAGTGGTGGACATAGGAGTATTCTACGCCAGTGATTCCCAAACAGGGTGCCTCCAGCTGTTGCAAAACTCCCAGCATGCTTGGACAGTCAACGGCTGTCCAGCAATACTGGGAGTTGTTGTTTTGCAACAGCTGGAGGCTCCATTTTGGAAACAGTGGCGTACCAGACGTTTTTCATTTTTATTGGGGAGGGGAGGGGGGCTGTGTAGGGGTATGTTTATATGTAGTGTTTTTTACTTTTTATTTTATTTTGTGGTAGTGTAGTGTTTTTAGGGTACAGTCACACAGGCAGGGGGGTTACAGCGAGTTTGAGCTGCCGCAAACTTGCAGCCTGATACTCACTGTAAGCCCCTGCCCATGTGAGTGTATCCTGTACATTCACAGGGGGGGACCTCCAGCTGTTGCAAAACTATAACTCCCAGCATGCACAGTCTATCAGTGCATGCTGGTAGTTATAGTTTTGCAACAGCTGGAGGCACACGGGTTGGGAAACACTGAGTTAGAAAACAGACAATGTTTCCCAACCAGTGTGCCTCCAGTTGTTGCAAAACCACAACTCTCAGCATTCTCAAGCATGCTGGGAGTAGTAGTTGGCAACATCTTTAGAGCCAGATGTTGCCGAACTACAACTCCGGCAGAGACCGGAAAACGCCAGGGCGTATGGATACGCCATGGGTCCTTAAGGCCCAGGGTGTGAGGGCGTATCCATACGCCCTGGGTCCTTAAGAGGTTAAAAATGGTTGTTTTTTCTTTGGGATTCTGAAGCCCTGGTGTGTACTCAATGTTGCTTCCTGCTACACTCTGTCAGCCCGTTGGTCCTGCGACAGTGTGCTACTCCGCCTCCACATCCTCCTCTGTGTCTTAAGCCTCCACTGCCCAGACAAGTCTCAGTGGCCCTTCCATGTGTGCAGGTCACGGCGGTGTCACGCTGTTCTTCACATGGTTTGCCTTGGCGAGAAGTCTTGGAAACAATGCCCCATCAGGGCAATGGAGACGTTTCGCCTAAATCTCACGGCCACATGAGCCCTGTGGGGGCTTGTTGGATTTGGTCCTTCATACCCACACGCTGGGGTCCAGGACACGCAAAGGTTGTTTTAAATTTCAAATAAAAAAATGATGGCGCTGCTGGGCCTGGGTCTGTTAATTTCAAATTTTCTCATGGGTAGCACCTGCTATCCAAAATCTTTTTTTTTAATTTCTAAAATTGTGGTGTTTTTTGGGGGGATTGTGAAGCCCTGGTGTGAACTCGTGCATCAGCCAACTCCAGGCTGTGTCATTCAGGCAATATATGGGTTGCTGATGCCGCTGTGGGGCCTGGGTCTGGTAATTTCAAATTTTCTCATAGCTAGCACCCGCTATACAAAATCTTTTTCAAAAATTTCTAAAATTGTGGTTTTTTTTGGGAGGGATTGTGAAGCCCTGGTGTGTACTCGTGCATCAGCCAACTCCAGGCTGTGTCATTCAGGCAATATATGGGTTACTGATGCCGCTGTGGGGCCTGGGTCTGGTAATTTCAAATTTTCTCATAGGTAGCTCCCGCTATGCAAAATCTTCGGTTTAAATTTCTTAATTCATCTTTTAATCTTAGGGATTGTGAAGGCCTAGTGCCTACTCATGCTGCTGGCAACTCCGGGCTGTGCCATTCATCCACTATATGGTCTCCTCATGCTGCCAACACCTCCATGCTGTGTCATTCAGCCACTATATGGTGTCCTCATGCTTCAGCCTCATCCAAGCTGTGTCATTCAGCCACTATATGGTGTCCTCATGCTGACAACATGTCCATGCTGTGTCATTCAGCCACTATATGGTGTCCTCATGCTGCCAACATGTCCATGCTGTGTCATTCTGCCACTTTATGGTGCCCTCATGCTTCAGCTTCATCCAAGCTGTGTCATTCAGCCACTATATGGTGTCCTCATGCTGCCAACACCTCCACACTGTGCCATTCAGCCACTATATGGTGTCCTCATGCTGCCAACACCTCCGATCTGTGTCATTCAGCCACTATATGGTGTCCTCATGCTTCAGCCTCATCCAAGCTGTGTCATTCAGCCACTATATGGTGTCCTCATGCTGCCAACACCTCCACACTGTGCCATTCAGCCACTATATGGTGTCCTCATGCTTCAGCCTCATCCAAGCTGTGTCATTCAGCCACTATATGGTGTCCTCATGCTGCCAACACCTCCACACTGTCATTCAGTCACTATATGGTCTCCTGACACTGATGCCACCACCAGGCTCTGTCATTGTGCTGCTGTGCGGCAGTGATTCTAAAAGCGATGCCGGTAATCTGCATGTTATTCTGAATACCAGTATTATTTCACTAATGCAGCACACTCCATATGCGTTTTAGAACACAGCAAAGTGTTCTATACCCCTATAGAGGCTGTATGTAGGCTAGAAATAGCCTTTTTTAATATAGATTCACCGCGAAAAAAATTATATGGAAACAAACTTTTCCGGGAAATTCGGTGAATCGGCCGAATCGAATTTTTGAAAAGTTCTCTCATCTCTAATTCTATTTATGAGGTACAGTATTTAGCAGAATAATAATGATTATTGTATTCAAACAGAGGATGAGGTTTTAATGATAAAGAAAGGAGTTAATGATGTCCGGGTGTCGGACTCTGCCGAGAAGATGGAGCTGGAAGAAGACCTGACATCTGGACCAGATAAAGAAAAGAAGAAAAGACAACAGAGAAGACGTCTCTCAGGTCACTGATATCATTGTGTATTCTCCTGACTGTCCCATCAGTGCTGTAGTCACTGTTATCTTTGTGCGGCTGAGTAAGGGGACGTCCGGAATTGGGGAAGCGGGTCGTCAAGTGGTAGGGGGGCCCAGGGCAATTTTTTGCACCGGGACCCTGAGGTTTCTAGCTACGTCCCTGGATATAGACTCGCAGTATTCCAGTAAAAAAGTGAACTATATAATAGGCTGAATTGCTACATGAGTTCACCACACATTGGCCCTGATTCACTATTGTAAACCCAACATATTTTGTCGGGTTCTGTTCCAGTATCAGGTGCATTGCGCCAGAAATTCTGTCTGCACCAGAATTTGCGCCAGAATTCTGTCTCATTGCCCCAGCATTCTGTCTGCGCCATAAATTAAAAACCCGTCCAGCTCTCCATTTTACTGAGAAAACCCGAAAAAGGGGCGTGTCTGTCAGGAAAAGGTGGCGTTGTCACACAAAAGGTGCGTGTTCCCGACATTTTCACAAAAACCCTACATATTTACTAAGGTTTCCACAGAAAATGTGATGGATTTGAGCTGATCAGATCAGAGCATGTGTAAAAAAAAAAAAGCAAAATGTAGGGAAAAGTGCAAAATGTAGGAAAAGCTTAGTAAATACTGTGGAAAAAAATTGTAGGGAATTAAAACCCACAAAGAAACCTACACTCCACTCTTAGTAAACCAGGGCCATTATGCTCAAAATGCCTCCAAAATTCAGATCTCCACTGCTGAGTATGCGTCCATCACGACCAAACCAACTGCCGATCCAAGTTGATCAGACAGGTAGAAACACTATGGCTCAGATTTATCAAACTGTGTGAGAGAAAAAGTGGAGTGATTTTCCCATAGCAGCCAATCTGCTATGAACCCAGAAAATACCCAGAAAATACAGGCAACTTGGTGTAAAATGGGTATTCCAAGTTCACTATAAACACTTTTAATGCAAATTTATGTTAAAATACACATCAGCCCACTGCTTTGCTCAGCTTTCTTCGTATTGTAATGTGATAGCTTTTATGAGCCAGTTCTGCATTGACACTGCTGGGATCTGTAGTGCACCAACTGGACACAGTAATGCAGGGAGGTCACAGGACATCACTGTCTGAGGTCAGCCCACTGCTGAATGCTTTACTCAGCTTGCTCTGCATTGTAATGTGATAGCTTTTATGGGTTTGTTCTGAAGTGACTGCTGGAATCTATAGTGCACCAACTGGACACAGTAATGCCAGGAGGTTAGTCCACTGCTCAATGCTTTTTTCAGCTTGATTTATATTGGATCTTTCTGGGATCAGTAGTTCCTTGCTGGGATCAGTAGTTCCTGTACACTGTCTTCTCTCTGTCTCCATTTTTCCTCCAAGATGGCAGCCACAATGCAGAACATAGGGTTTTATCAGCCCCTTAAACCAACCCCTTAGTTGTCTCCTGATTGGCATGGAAGCTGTATGTGACATAATGCAAGTAATGACTGGGTAACCTGGAGTCATGTGATCTTGCTGCTAGCTGCAAGGTATGCTGGGTTACTCTGACGTCATCTGAGTGTTCCCAAGTACTTCCTCCATTCAATCAGATACCAAAACACCATGGCACAGATTTGTCAAAATGCGTGAGAGAAAAAATAGAGGGATTTTCCCACAGCAACAATCACAGCTCAGCTATCGAGCTCTGGTAAAGTGAAAGCTGAGCTGTGATTGGCTGCTTTGGGAAAATCACTCCACTTTTTTTTTACACAGTTTGATAAATCTGGGTCCATGTGTTCCTCATCACAGCACCAATGACAGGCTCAAAGTTGGAAAGTTCTGCAAGCCAATTTTACCCTAAATTTCTGAGCAAGACCGGGTTTTCAGCGCTTGGCTCACTCATCTCTAACCAGGAGGACCCCTTGACTTAGAGAAAAACATAATAAGGCCTTATTTACATGTACAATTCTCTGACATATAGTGAAGGAAAACATTCTTTCATTTTGATTGCTGATTTTGCAGGTTTGAACACTACAAAAAATTATCAGTCTCTCATTTTAATGGTAAGTTAAAGGGGTACTCCTATGGAAAAATTTTTTTTTTTTTAAACCAACTGGTGCCAGAAAGTTAAACAGATTTGTAAATGACTTCTATTACAAAATCTTAATCCTTCCAGTACTTTTTAGGGGCTTTATACTACATAGGAAATGCTTTTCTTTTTGGATTTCTCTTCTGTCACGACCCCAGTGCTCTCTGCTGATCTATGCTGTAAATTTTAGGAACTGTCCAGAGCAGGAGAAAATCCCCATAGCAAACATATGCTGCTCTGGACAGTTCCTAAAATGGACAGCAGATGTAAGCAGAGAGCACTGTGTTCCTGACAGAAGAAAAATCCAAAAAGAAAAGCATTTCCTCTGTAGTATACAGCCCCTAAAAAGTACTGGAAGGATTAAGATTTCTTAATAGAAGTAATTTACAATTCTGTTTAACTTTCTGGCACCAGTTGATTAAAAAAACAAAAAAGTTTTCCACAGGAGTACCCCTTTATGGACCTTTTTTGCAATTCTGACCACTGTCACTTTATGCATTAATAACTCTGAGATGCTTTTACCTTTTAGTCTGATTCCGAGATTGTTTTTTCGTGACATATTCTGCTTTAACCTCTTAAGGACGCAGGACGTAAATGTACGTCCTGGTGAGGTGGTACTTAACGCACCAGGACGTACATTTACGTCCTAAGCATAACCGCGGGCATCGGAGCGATGCCCGTGTCATGCGCGGCTGATCCCGGCTGCTGATCGCAGCCAGGGACCCGCTGGCAATGGCCGACGCCCGCGATCTCGCGGGCGTCCGCCATTAACCCCTTAGGTGCCGGGATCAATACAGATCCCGGCATCTGCGGGAGTTCGCGATTTAAATGAACGATCGGATCGCCCGCAGCGCTGCTGCGGGGATCCGATCATTCATAACGCCGCACGGAGGTCCCCTCACCTTCCTCCGTGCGGCTCCCGGCGTCTCCTGCTCTGGTCTGTGATCGAGCAGACCAGAGCAGAAGATGACCGATAATACTGATCTGTTCTATGTCCTATACATAGAACAGATCAGTATTAGCAATCATGGTATTGCTATGAATAGTCCTCAATGGGGACTATTCAAGTGTAAAAAAAAATTTAAAAAAATGTAAAAGTAAAAGTAAAAAAAAATGGAAAAATCCCCTCCCCCAATAAAAAAGTAAAACGTCAGTTTTTTCCTATTTTACCCCCAAAAAGCGTAAAAAAAACATTTTTTATAGACATATTTGGTATCGCCGCGTGCGTAAATGTCCAAACTATTAAAATAAAATGTTAATGATCCCGTACGGTGAACGGCGTGAACGAAAAAAAATAAAAAAAAGTCCAAAATTCCTACTTTTTTAATACATTTTATTAAAAAAAAATTATAAAAAGTGTATTAAAAGTTTTTTATATGCAAATGTGGTATCAAAAAAAAGTACAGATCATGGCGCAAAAAATGAGCCCCCATACCGCCACTTATACGGAAAAATAAAAAGTTAGAGGTCATCAAAATTAAGGGATTATAAACGTACTAATTTGGTTAAAAAGTTTGTGATTTTTTTTAAGCGCAACAATAATATAAAAGTATATAATAATGGGTATCATTTTAATCGTATTGACCCTAAGAATAAAGAACACATGTCATTTTTACCATAAATTGTACGGCGTGAAAACAAAACCTTCCAAAATTAGCAAAATTGCGTTTTTCGTTTTAATTTCCCCACAAAAATAGTGTTTTTTGGTTGCGCCATACATTTTATGATATAATGAGGTATGTCATTACAAAGGACAACTGGTCACGCAAAATAAGCCCTCATACTAGTCTGTGGATGAAAATATAAAAGAGTTATGATTTTTAGAAGGTGAGGAGGAAAAAACGAAAACGTAAAAATTAAATTGTCTGAGTCCTTAAGGCCAAAATGGGCTGAGTCCTTAAGGGGTTAAATTCTGCTGTAAATTTTTGTCGTTACTTGCCTCTTTTCTTGGTGAAAAATCCAAAAATGACATGAAAATTTAGAAAATTTTGCATTTTTTTTTTTTACTTTGAAACTCTCTGCTTGTAAGGAAAAGGGATATTCCCAATATATATTGATTCACAAATACAATGGGGGGCATTTATCATTGTAGGTGTAAGTGAAGCATTTATCATTGTGTAAGTGAAGCATTTTTCTTCACCTTTTTTTGTGTGCGGGTAATGTGTAGGAGCACCAAATTTATTAAATGGTTGCAGAGCATTTCATAAATTTTGTGCAGGTCACATTTTCTGAAATTTTACTCTTCACATACACCATAAAGCTAAGCTAAGTCTGGGCTGGTATAGTTTTAGAGACTTTTCAGTGGCTTTGCACCTTTTTTGTGCCTTTTTACAAAAAGGCGCAGTTCATAAAACCTGTGAATTCCCAAAATCTGTGGATTGCAACTCAAAATCAGCAGAAACGTGTAAACCAAAAGGAACAAAAAAGGCACATTTAAACATGCTTGTGCCTTTTTCTGCGCCTTTTCTAGATACAAAAAACTGTCTAAAGACAATGATAAATGTTGGACAATATGTCTACTTTATTATCATAAAGTTGACATGTTTTTACTTTTTGAAGACATTAGAGGGCTTCAAAGTATAGCAGCATGAAAATTTCAAAATCTGAATGTTTCAGGGACCAGTTAAGTTTGAAGTGGATTTGAGGGGCCTTTCTGAGAGAAATGCCCCATAAATGAAACTACACCCATCCAGGAACGTAACAAGGGTTACATTGAGTACTTACACCTCACAGGTTTTTTGAACAGTGGGCCGATAAAGTGAAAAATTTGATTTTTAACATTAAAATGATGGTGTTACTCCAAATATTTCATTTTCACATGGTGTGATAGGAGTAAATGGACCCAAAAATTTGAAGCCCAATTTCTCCTGATTAAGTAAACGCCCCATAAGGGGATGTTAAGTACTCTGCTGTCACACTAAAGGTCTCAGAACAAATGGAGTGCCATTGGACTTTTGGAGAGGGAATTTTGCTGAAATTGAAGTCGGGGTCATGTGCATTTACAAACCTCCCATGGAGCCAGAACAGCAGAAACTCCCCCACATTTGACACCATTTTGGAAACTACACCCCTTCAGGAACATCAAAAGGGTTACAGTGAGTACTTGCACCTCAAAGGTTTTTTGAACAGTGGGCCATAAAAGTGAAAAATATGTGGATGTAAAGTTCTCTGCGGGCGCACTGCAATGCTCAGAATAGAAGGAGCGCCACTGGGCTTTTGGAGTGAAAAGTTTATTGGAATTGAAGTCGGGGCCATGTGCGTTTACAAAGCCCCCATTGTGCAAGAACAGCAGTAACCCCACATATGTGACACCATTTTAGAAACTACACCCCTCAAAGAACTAAACAAGGGTTATAGTGAGTACTTACACCTCATATGTTTTTTTAACAGTGGGCTGTAAAAGTGAAAGAATAGATTTTTAACACTGAATTGCTTTTTTTAACCAAAAAATGTTTTGTTTCACAAGTAGTAAGAGAAACAAATCTCCAAAAAATTTGTAGCTCAATTTCTCCAGAATAAGGAAATACCCCATATAAGGCAGAAAAGCACTATGCAGGTGCAAAATAGGGCTTAGGAGTGAGGCAGCACTGATGAGATTTGAGGCCTAAAGTGGTGCTTTGCACTGCAATGGTTGAGGTTCTGACATAAAATCTAAAAAAAAAAAAACGGTAAGTGACCACAATTTTTTAACTACATCCCACAAGGAAGGTAACAAGGGGTACAGTGACAGGTCACCTCGCAGGTTTTTTGAACAGTGGGCCATAAATTGAAAAACATTTTTTTTTTACACTAAAATGCTGGGGTTACCCAATTTTTTTACATTTTCAGAAGGGGTAATGGGAGAAATTGGGTTACAAATTTTAGAGGGCTTTTTCTCCTGACTATGGAAATACTTCCACATATGGGCTAACGTGCTAGGCAGGCACACAACAAGGCTCAGAATTCATAGAGGTATGTTTGTAGTGGTGGCCTATGGCATATCAGTAGCTGACATTCAGAGGAAAATACAAAAATGAAACACCCACATGTGACACCATTACAGAAAGTACCCACCCTGAGGAATGGGAATATGGCTAAAGAGGACAAATTTGAATGCACAGGTGTTTCCTAAATTTATTTTCCAAGATTGGATGAAGGGTAGCTTTTGAAAATTGCAATTTTCAACTGTTGCTCTGCTTCATCTTTCTGGGAACAACGAACATGTGACTCCGAATTGTCGCCTGGAAATGCGTCATGAGCTCCTGACCGAGAACTCTTCGCATTTGAGGCCGATGTTTGTTACAGACCTGACAGTTACATACATTCAGAGGAAAATATAAGAAAGGAACACCCACATGTGAGTCTATTACAAACAGTACACACCTAGGGAAGGTGTATATGGGTGAAGTGGAGATTTGGAACAGACAGGTGTTCCCTAAATTAATTTTTCAGGAATGGATGAAGTGTAGTTTGGGGAAAATGATAATTGCAGTTTTAGTACTGATATGCCAATTATATTCCCAGAATGAAGACCCAGAGTACAGCCAAAAGTAAAAATGATGCCGGCCCAAACCCTATTCTCTGAATAATCCTTCTGGGAATGTGATGTGTGTGGCCGTCCCTATTCTGTTACCTCAAATGCGCACCCACTCAGGTGGGGAGAGAGCGCTGAGCTTTTGAGGCAACTGCAAACCCCTAATGCTGTTGACTCTGTGTCCCATAATCCATTTTTTTTGGGGGGGGGGGATATCAGGGGTATTGGGAAATAGGTTTTGTTTTTTGGGGGGGGGGTTGGTTTTAAAATTTGGAAGACAATGTACTCTGGACTGGTACATTGGAGTCGAATTCTGGGCAATTAAAATGAGGGAAAAGGATAAAAATTTTGTGCTCCATGGAAGTGTGATACTCCCTGAGGCAATCCTTAATGCAGAGGCCCGAATGATCGGGGCAAGTGTCGCATTGAGTGGTGGTATCCTTCCGAATTCCCCTCTTGTGACACATTCTGCATTTTTTCTGGGATCGTCCCTTCTTTCCAGTGTGGGGGACCTCACCTGGAAAGAGTTGGCCGGGGAGGATATGGGGAACCGAAGTTCCAGAGGTGCTCTGACCTGCTCTTTTGTGACTTTAGAACCTCCTCTTGGAACTCCAGGAACGTCTCTGTTTTGCCAGTGTGCTGGGACAGTACAAAAGAGTTATACATGGCAACCTGTACCATGTAGACCACCACTTTTTGCACCATGCCCGTGTTTTACACATGGCATTATATGGCTTGAGGACATGATCAGAAAGATCAACTCCCCCCATATACCAATTGTAGTCCAGAAAACAATCAGGCTTGAGGATTGGACCCATGGTACCTCGCACAGAGACAGGAGAGCTGCCGTTCCCATGAATTGTGGACAGTTTAAGGACATCCCTCTTATCCTTGTACCGGACCAGCAACAGGTTTTCATGGGTAAGGACTAGGGACTAATCCCAGAGGATAGGAGTCTGCAGGGGATAAGAAGGAAGGCCTCTTTGATTCTTCCGGACTGTCCCACAAGCATCCGTGGATCTGGCGGCGAGGGATGTGAAGAGAGGGATATTAGTGTAAAAGTTATCCACAGAAAGGTAGTAACCTTTATCTAGCAATGGGTGCAAAAGGCTCAAAACGATTTTCCCATTAAAGGAGTACTCTGGTGCAGAGTACTCCTGCTCCGTCCTGCCCAGGCTGCAAAAAAAAAAAGAAAATAAACCATCCCTCACCTTCCTGGGTTCCCGCGGAGCGCTACCACAGCTGATCGGTCCTCCGGTCCATCTTCTTCATACTTCCATGTGAAAGAAGCGTCACATGGCGCTCAGCCTATCGCCTTGGTGGCTCATCATCAAAAGATGATGAGGAGGACGTGGAAGAAGTAAGGAAGCTGGGGTCTTCCTTGTCCTCTGAAGAGTTTTCAGTGTCAGAGGCAAGTATGGCATATGTCTCCTCTGCTGAAAACACCCTGCGGGCCATTTCCCTACTCTAATGGGGGGTGAAGTGTATATATGTGGGGGGGAAAACTTAATTGGTGTGTGTGCTGCGTGTGGTGTGGTGCGATACTACCTCTCTAACCCACCCTAACCTAACTAAACACGCCCTAACAGAAAAAATATAAACTAAAAAGGGAAAAAAAGGAAAACTTTTTTTTTAAATAGACTTCTAGTGCAAAAAAAGCCCTGCGCCCAAAAAAAGTGTTTACCTAATCAATGGTGTGCACACTGATTAGCGTTTGGTGGCATCAGGGAGTGCAGAAGTCAGTGGGGCTTCGGCCACTCAGCCCAGAATAGTGGTTGGTGGCACGTACAGACCCCTCACAAAAAAACTGAAAAATAAAATAAAAAACGCTTAACCCTGAAAAAATGCACCCGCCTGAGTCCAAATAAAAACGCTGATCAGTGATAAATCACTGACAGTGGTGGGGCAGGCCGCACACAGAGGTACGGTCTGTCCACACAGCACAGGCCTGCTGCTGGTGGCATGTACCGCCCAAGAGGTGCAAAAAATTAAAAATGATAAAGCCGCTATAACCTGAAAAAGCGCCTGCACCACAAAAAAAAAAAGCTGATCAGTTCTACGGGATTGATCAGCGGCGGGTGGGCTTTAGGTAACAGTGGCGGACGGCTCTTTTATAACTAAGAGGGCCCGGCCACACGTTAAGGTTCACTTTTATGACTGTGAGGGGGGAAGATCAGCCCAGGGCTCCACTCTGATCAGCACCAGATGTAAAATGGTGCTGATCAGAGCGGAGCAGAGGGGGGGTGGCAACACTGTTATCCTCCAGTTCTGTACGGATGATGATTGGTGGTGTATATTACACCACTGATCATCATGATTATCTGAGTCATCGGGCCGCACGTGACCCAGATGAACCGGAACCGCAGATTGCTGGTTAGTATTTACCATCCAGTGAGCGGCGATCACAGGGGACCGGAATCGCAGCAAATCGCTGGTCTTAATTGACCGGCAATTTGCGGCAATCACCGATATGGGGGGACCTCGGGACCAGGATGCCTGCTGAATGTGCCAGGATGCCTGCTGAATGATTTCAGTAAGTGGTGGGGACCGGACTTACAGGTACAACCTGAGTCCTTAAGGATCGGGGATGCAGGGCGTATGCCCAAGAGGTTAATATGAATAGTGAGAAACACACAGAAAGTGAGAAAAACACATTTTAAAGGGGTACTCCACTGGAAAACATTTATATATATATATATATATATATATATATATATATATATATATATGGTGCCAGAAAGTTAGACAGATTTGTAAATTACTTCTATGAAAAAAAATCTTAATCCTTCCAGTACTTATCAGTGTCTATATGCTCCACAGGAAGTTCTTTTCTTTTTGAATTTCCTTTCTGTCTGACCACAGTGTTCTCTGCTGACATCTCTGTTCATGTGAGGAACTGTCCAGAGAATGAGCAAATCCTCATAGCAAACCTCTGCTGCTCTGGACAGTTCCTAAAATGGACAGAGGTGTCAGGAGAGAGCACTGTGGTCAGACAGAAAGGAAATTCAAAAAGAAAAGAACTTTATGTGGAGAATATAACAGCTGTTAAGTACTGGAAGGGTTAAGATTTTTTAATAGAATTCATTTACAAATCTGTTTAACTTTCTGGCACCAGTTGATTTAAAAAAAAAATGTTTTCCAGCGGAGTACCCCTTTAATGAAGTTATGAATTGATCTCAATGATCTTAAAGTAGCTGGGGCCATAGTCTGCAAGAAAACAATTGGAAACTTTCTTTTGTTCTTTTGCTTTCTTGAGAAGAGGACCTTGCGGGCACTGCAGTATTTCAGTTCTTCACTGCATAGTGTGAGAGCATTATAATAGCTGACAGCCGAAAAGCTACCTTATCTGACCGCCCCATACACATGAATGTTCATGCGTTCAAAATAGAGAGATGAGGTAAGCCACTGCTAGGCAGCTCCGAAGGGGGCTTATCTCTCCAAAAACAAAAGGGTTAGGCGGATGAAATCCAACTTGCCCAACCCTTCTTCCAGGAGGCCTCCATACACATTAGATGATTGGCCAGTTCCACCTAAAACCATGTAAATGGAGTCCTTAGGGAAACATTTCATCCCCGAATAGGGGCATGGGAGCCTGTGTACCCCTTTAAGTAAACCTATGGGATTTCCCTAGGGCTGGCAACTTGTGTTATTGTGTATGTTGGTTTACAATGAATGCTAGATGCATAATAGACAACAATTTGGGTAATCTTTTGGGTATGTTTGGGAATTGCAGTACAATTTTGAAAGATTTGACACTCCCATCCCATGGTCTCTTTGAATTATTGCCATCAAGACAAATACTGTGTGAGTAGGGCCCATATAATCAAATACAGAGATAGTTTTTTATTCAACTGTAGTATGCCTTTTAATGAATGTATGTCATTTAATGTTGTGCATGTCTTTCTAGGTTAGGCGCAAAGCCCATGTCACTCAATTTTTCATTATGCAAATTTCTGGTATTCCGGAATTTTTCATAAATGACAATAGAGCTTTATTTATCTGAATCTTTGTAAGACAGTTATTCAATGTAAAAGAAACATTTACATATTCTACATAGCAGTGCGCATATAAGCGAGTCTAACATGTCAAACATCATTGTTCTTGTAAGCGGTCTTTTTATTAAAGTTTTTCCTATTTTTTTTCCCGATGCAATCTTCTCAATAATTTTTGCCACCAGACAGATTGAAAATGTATAAAGTGTGACTGTCCAATGGAAGTGAAGTGGTTAACAATACTTCAGATATTAATTGCATGTAAATTGCATTGCATTTGACTTTACAGTAAGAGGTGAAAGGTTCCACATAGACCTACTTTTCTGTTCTTCAATTAGGCAGCTGTGTTTAATGGACACGTCAAGCTGGAATCAGAATTGATAAATGCTCATTTTCTGCAAAGTGGCTTTTTTGCATAGTAGAACACTATTTTGAAACCCAATTAAAAGAATAAAAAACAGTCGAATATTCGGATGCTTTTAAAGGCAGAATATAAAACTAGATGGAAATTAGAGTCAGTGCTAATTATTATAATCAGTCTAATTATAGTGTATAACGAGAACGCACAGGACTCTTCCCACCTGTTATCAGCTGGTATTATCTTCAGTGTGTGAAACACTTCTTACTTTAGTCCTGGGTAGCAGTGCTGATACATCTCGGATACATAGCTGCTCTTGGGATCCCAGTAAAACCCACTCACAGAGGACTGCAAAATTAGATAGAAAACCATGTGGCAAAGCAGGAGTAAAACTCTTTACTTACACAAGCCTGTAATTTTATGCGAACGTTAAGCAAGTGAGGAAATATAATATACTGTAACAGCGTAGGTTGCAATTTAATGCTGTAAATTAAATGTGAAACAACAAAAGAGACATTGTTATGTTAGTACTTGAGCATAAAGGGGTACTCCGGTGGAAAGCTTTTTTTTTTTTTTTTTAATCAACTGGTGCCAGAAAGATAAACAGATTTGTAAATTACTTCTATTAAAAAATCTTAATCCTTCCAGTACTTCTTAGGTGCTGAATACTACAGAGGAAATTCTTTTCTTTTTGGAACACAGAGCTCTCTGCTGACATGATGACCACAGTGCTCTCTGCTGACATCTCTGTCCATTTTAAGTACTGTCCAAAGAAGGAGAAAATCCCCATAGAAAACATATGCTACTCTGGACAGTTCATAAAATGAACAGAGATGTCAACAGAGAGCACTGTGGTCATGATGTCATCAGAAAGCTCTGTATTCCAAAAAGAAAAGAATTTCCTCTGTAGTATTCAGCACCTAATAAGTACTGGAAGGATTAAGATTTTTTTAATAGAAGTAATTTACAAATCTGTTTAACTTTCTGGCATCAGTTGATAAAAAATTAAAAAGTTTTCCACCAGAGTACCCCTTTAATGTCATGGTGCAGCATTTTATATTGCTCCTTTGTGCTCCTTGTAGATAATAGATACTTATATACAGAATAATGTATGTAAGTATCACTCATACAGAATAATGTATGTTAGTATCACTCATACAGAATAATGTATGTTAGTATCACTCATACAGAATAATGTATGTTAGTATCACTCATACAGAATAATGTATGTTAGTATCACTCATACAGAATAATGTATGTTAGATAATAGATACTTATATACAGAATAATGTATATAAGTATCACTCATACAGAATAATGTATGTAAGTATCACTCATACAGAATAATGTATGTTAGTATCACTCATACAGAATAATGTATGTTAGTATCACTCATACAGAATAATGTATGTTAGTATCACTCATACAGAATAATGTATGTTAGTATCACTCATACAGAATAATGTATGTAAGTATCACTCATACAGAATAATGTATGTTAGTATCACTCATACAGAATAATGTATGTTAGTATCACTCATACAGAATAATGTATGTTAGTATCACTCATACAGAATAATGTATGTTAGTATCACTCATACAGAATAATGTATGTTAGTATCACTCATACAGAATAATGTATGTTAGTATCACTCATACAGAATAATGTATGTACATATTAGAAATTTGTGTGTACTTATTTCATAGATATTGGCCATCAAGAGTGTTGGGTTTTTACTAGTGTGAAATGTTGTTTCCAACTTGGAGGATTCCTCTCTATTTACTATGGGGATTCTCAGATTTACAAGTTGGGAACATTTTCTGACCAGCTTTTTGTTGGTTGAAATTTCCAGCCAATTATTCATAGGATATTCTGTAAATTAATAGTAAATAGGCCATCTTGAAAAACTACGATGCTTTTCCAGTCAACCTCGTCCCTTTTCTGACAGGCCACACCCCTTTTTGGGGTTTGTGGGTGAATTTTGGCACATTGCACCACAAATTCTGGTGCAGTTACAATTCTTAGTGCACTGCACCAAATTTTGGCGCACAACTCGACAAAACAGATTGGGTTTACAATAGTAAATCAGGGCCACTGTCTATGAATCACTATGAAAGTAGTTATTTGGGACAACAGACAATTTATTAAAGTAGTTGCAAGGTAGGCAGCATTACTTCTAAGTGTTGGTAGGGCTGGGGGTAACATAAAAGGAAACGTCATCGGAAGGAGTAAAGAAGATGACTGTGGCAGAGACCGAGTGGTTGGGAAACCTGCAGCGGTAGGGAAACAGCATGGGTAAGTATTTGTCATGTTTCCCACAACCCCAACAACATATTAAAAAAATTTGGTCTGCCCTGACAACTTCTCTCAAATATATGATCCTTGTCACTGAGGTTTGAATAAAATAAATCATAGTAAGCAATAAAATAAATAAATATGTGTTGCACACTTCTGTTTTCAAATACTCATCTGTAAATTCAATACCTCTTCTACAGTCAGGCCATACACAGTGGATGAATGTTGGCTGAACCTGAAGATTACAGCAAGATTCCCAATAATTTCATGCATTTTAGACAGCTCCACCTTACCAGATAAATACCATCAGTTAAAACAAGGATTGGGCAATTTGGGAGAGATTTATCTAAACCTGTCCAGGGGAAAAGTTGCTGTGTTGCCCATAGCAACCAATCAGATCGCTTCTTTCATTTTTAACAATGGCTCTGCAAAACGAAGGACGCAATCTGATTACTTGCTATTGGCAACTCAGCAACCTTTCTGGACAGCTTTTAATAAATGTCCCCCTTTGAGTTTTTGACTGAAAATGACTTAATTAGCAATCAATTGTCTTAAATATACATACAATATACTGCAACCCAGCACAGGCTTGGAAGCAGCACACAATAAATGAATACAATTACTGAAAATTGTGTGACAGTACAACATACAGCAGGGGTCTCCTTATTTAATACATCACAACACACACTACACTGACATTCCTGAACACAGTCCTGAACAAACTCTAGCAATAAAGCATTGCAGACAGTAATAGGGTTTGGGAAAGAAGGTGGGAGGGAAAGATCACAGGCGCAAAGCTTTATTGAGAGACAAAACACATGTGGGAAAGAAGGTGAGGAGTGTTAATCCTTTTCTTGCTTGACATTTGGAATGTCCCCAATAGTCTCTGCCTGCTGCAGTCCTGGATGGACATTCTCTCCGAAATTAAAATCAGACACATTCCACATGTCCTTACAGCAGTTTATAAGGCACCAGATCTCATCCGAATAGTCCCAACCATCTGAATCTTAGTAAATAGTCCATAAAGCACCGAGTGCTGTGACAGACTACTCCTTCGGACAGAGTCTCTGAGTTCATGTTCCGGGCATTTATTTTTAGTTTGTCAAGGAAATTAGCCAAGGTGAAAATTATAATAAGAGAGTCTATGGGGGAGATTCATCAAGACCTGTGCTGAGGAAACCAATCAGATCGCTTCTTTTATTTTTCAGAGGCCTATTCAAAAATGAAAGAAGCAATCTCTGCACAAGTTTTGATGAATCTCCCCCCATATTATATGTGCAACACTCATGGTTGGAAGACAGGAACACTGGAGGTAGTGGATCAGCTGGACCTGTGTGGCACATGATGCAGGCCATACCAGGGAGCGGAGTCTAAGGTGCCGCTGGTTTTCACCAGAGCCCGCCGCAAAGCGGGATGGTCTTGCTGCGGCAGGAAGCACACATGTCGCTACCCCTGGCACGACTCGACCACACAGGCGGCTGAGGAGATTCAAATCACAGGAGGGATACAGCAACTCATAGTCAGGATAGCAGAAGGTCAGGGCTGGCGGCACAGGTGCGTATTAGGAACGTAGCAGGAGGTCAGAAGGCAGGCAGCACAGGAGAAAGGTCAGGTCACAGAACAAGGGGTCAGAAACATGGCAAGGCAAGACACAGTATCGCTTTCTCGATGTCACAAGGCAACAAAGATCTGACAGGGATGTGTGGGAGAAGCAGGAATTTATAAGTGAGGCACAGGTGTAAAACTAATTATGGTCGTACTGGCTCTTTAAATCCTATAGCTCCGGCGCGAGTGCACCATAAGAGACGGGGATAGGTGCGCTGGAGCTGAGAGGCAGTAGAGGAGACCGCAGAGGATCGTGGTGAGTGAAGGGCTGGGATTCGCATGCGAGCGCGTCCCGCGATGCGAATCCCAGCCCCGCCGGCTGGAGGAGAGAGCAGGGCAATGCGCTCACAGCCAGAGCCCGGATCGTAACAATATGTTTATGAGAGAGTTAGGAACCCTATCTAACAGCTAAACAACACTATGCTAATATATCATGTGAATGACCAGCTTTACTCACCTTTCCACAATCCCGCACTAGTCTTATCCACACATAATCTCTTGCAGCTCTTTCCAGGCACCAACCCCATACTCAAACATTCACTGACAAAGTTGCAGTGTGTCTAATAGGCTATTCTTGTCCTGCCATATCTGAATTACTGTTGTGACAAGTTATAGTGCAGCTGTCCTTAACAAAAACTTTTTATATATATAATGTAGATAATACCATGTTATGTATAATTGTAATATACATTGGTTAAAAAATATGTGTATTTTTGTTCCTACAGCCATTGTCTGTGTGTCTCTGTGAGAAGTCCAAATTCAATAAGTGTGGGTGGACAAGCAGGGCTCTGTACACTGAGGACAAGCAGGGCTCTGTACACTGAGGACAAGCAGGGCTCTGTACACTGAGGACAAGCAGGGCTCTGTACAATGAGGACAAGCAGGGATCTGTGCAGTGAGGCTCTGTGACATGCTCCTGGCTCACACATCAGGATGATTGACAAGCCAGGAGTCTGCACAGAGCCCTGCTTGTCCTGCTCTAACTTGCTTTATTTAGACTCCTCACAGAGACACACAGGCAAAAGATGCAGGGACAGAATTTTTTCACCAAAAAAAAAATTTATTCAATGTACATCACAAATATACATATAATGGTATCTACATTATATAAAACATTTTAATTATTGACAGGAACACTTTAACCCCTTCAGGACCAAGCCCATTTTGGCCTTAAGGACCGGAGCGTTTTTTGCACATCTGACCACTGTCACTTTAAACATTAATAACTCTGGGATGTTTTTAGTTATCATTCTGATTCCGAGATTGTTTTTTCCTGACATATTCTACTTTAACATAGTGGTAAATTTTTGCCGATACTTGCATCCTTTCTAGGGGAAAAATCCGTAAATTTGATGAAAAATTAGAAAATTTAGCATTTTTCTAACTTCGAAGCTTTCTGCTTGTAAGGAAAATGGATATTACGAATTCATTTTTTTTGGTTCACATATACAATATGTCTACTTTATGTTTGCATCATAAAATTGATGAGTTTTTACCTTTGGAAGACACCAGAGGGCTTCAAAGTTCAGCAGCAATTTTCTGATTTTTCACAAAATTTTTAAACTCGATATTTTTCAGGGACCAGTTCAGGTTTGAAGTGGATTTGAAGAGTTTTCATATTAGAAATACCCCATAAATGACCCCATTATAAAAACTACACCCCCAAAGTATTCAAAATGACATTCAGTCAGCGTTTTAACCCTTTAGGTGTTTCACACGAATAGCAGCAAAGTGAAGGAGAAAATTCACAATCTTCATTTTTTACACTCACATTTTCTTGTAGACCCAATTTTTGAATTTTTACAAGGGGTAAAAGGAGAACATTTTTACTTGTATTTGTAGCCCAATTTCTCTCGAGTAAAGCACATACCTCATATGTCTATGTAAAGTGTTCAGCGGGCGCAGTAGAGGGCTCAGAATGGAAGGAGCGACAAGGGGATTTTGGAGAGTACGTTTTTCTGAAATGTTTTTTGGGGGGCATGTTGCATTTAGGAAGCCCTTATGGTGCCAGAACAGCTAAAACCCCCCACATGGCATACCATTTTGGAAACTAGACCCCTCGGGGAATGTAACATGGGATAAAGTGAGCCTTAATATCCCACAGGTGTTTCACGACTTTTGCAAATGTAAAAAAAAAATAATAATTTTTACCTAAAATGCTTGTTTTCCCAAAAAATTTACATATTTAAAAAGGGTAATAGCAGAAAATACCCCATATGGAGGTGAAAAGTGCTCTGCTGGTGCACTACAGGTCTCGGAAGAGAAGGAGTCACATTTGGCTTTTTGAAAGCAAATTTTGCTCTGGGGGCATGCCGCATTTAGGAAGCCCCTATGGTGCCAGGACAGCAAAAAAAAAACACATGGCATACCATTTTGGAAACTAGACCCCTCGGGGAACGTAACAAGGGGTTAAGTGAACCTGTATACCCCACAGGTGTTTCACGACTTTTGCATATGTAAAAAAAAAAATTTTTTTTTACCTAAAATGCTTGTTTTCCCAAAAATTTGACATTTTTAAAAAGGGTAAAAGCAGAAAATACCCCCCAAAATTTGTAACACAATTTCTCCCGAGTACGGCGATACCCCATATGTGACCCTTAACTGTTGCCTTGAAATACGACAGGGCTCCAAAGTGAGAGCGCCATGCGCATTTGAGGCCTAAATTAGGGACTTGCATAGGGGTGGACATAGGGGAATTCTACGCCAGTGATTCCCAAACAGGGTGCCTCCAGCTGTTGCAAAACTCCCAACATGCCTGGACAGTCAACGGCTGTCCGACAATACTGGGAGTTGTTGTTTTGCAACAGCTGGAGGATCCGTTTTGGAAACAGTGGCGTACCAGACGCTTTCATTTTTATTGGGGAGGGGAGGGGGGCTGTGTAGGGGTATGTGTATATGTAGTGTTTTTTTCTTTTTATTTTATTTTTTGTTAGTGTAGTGTAGTGTTTTTAGGGTACAGTCCCACGGGCGGGTGTTCACAGTAGTTTCTCGCTGGCAGTTTGAGCTGCGGCAGAAAATTTGCCGCAGCTCAAACTTGCAGCCAGATACTTGCTGTAAACCTCCGCCCATGTGAGTGTACCCTGTACATTAACATTGGGGGGGGGGGGGGACATCCAGCTGTTGCAAAACTACAACTCCCAGCATGCGCTGACAGACTGTACATGCTGAGAGTTTTAGTTTTGCAACAGCTGTAGGCACACTGGTTATGTATCACTGAGTTTGTGACCTTACTCAGTGTTTCAAAACCAGTGTGCCTCCAGCTGTTGCAAAACTACAACTCCCAGCATGTACGGTGCATGGTGTAAGATGACTGCTGGGAGTTGGAGTTTGCAACAGCTGGAGGCACACCGGTCGTGAAACACTGAGTTAGGTAAAAAAAAAACTCTGAGTTTCTTAACCAGTGTGCCTTCAGCTGTTGCAAAACTACAACTCTCAGCAGTCACCGACAGCCAACGGGCATGCTGGGAGTTGTAGTTATGCAACCAGCAGATGCACCACTACAACTCCCAGCATGCATTTTAGCTGTTGTTTGTGCAAGCTGGGAGTTGTAGTTATACAACAGATGAAGGTACACTTTTCCATAGAAAAAATGTGCCTCCAGCTGTTGCAAAACCATAAGTCCCAGCATGCCCATAAGGGAATGCTGGGAGTTGTGGTGGTCTGCCTCCTGCTGTTGCATAACTACAGCTCCCAGCATGCCCTTTTTGCATGCTGGGAACTGTTGCTAAGCAACAGCAGGTGGCTGTCACTCACCTCCAACGATCCACGCCGCGCAGGTCAGTCCCTCGTCGTCGCCGCTGCCACCGCTGCTCCTGGGGCCCCGATCCCAACATTAACGCCGGGGATCGGGGTCCCCAGCACCCGGGGTGCACATCCCGCACCCGCTTACGTCCTCCGGAAGAGGGGCGGAGCGGGTTGCGGGAGTGACACCCGCAGCAGGCGCCCCGATTGGTCGGCCAGTAATCCGGCCGACGAATCAGGGCGATCGTGAGGTGGCACCAGTGCCACCTCACCCCTGCAGGCTCTGGCTGTTCGGGGCCGTCTCTGACTGGAGACCCGATTGACCCGGAATCGCCGCAGATCGCTGGACTGAATTGTCCAGCGATCTGCGGCCATCGCCGACATGGGGGGGCATAATGACCCCCCTGGGCGATATGCCGGGATGCCTGCTGAACGATTTCAGCAGGCATTTGGCTCCGATCCCCAACCGGCTAGCGGTGGGGACCGGAATTCCCACGGGCGTATGGATACGCCCTCGGTCCTTAAGGACTCGGAATGCAGGGCGTATCCATACGCCCTATGTCCTGAAGAGGTTAAGATTTCTAATTTTGATTGCCATCTATTTTTTTCATCTGGTTCTGGTATATCATTTGTTTATATTTTCTGACCATGACCCTCGGGTTGGTTACAGTCAGTCTATTTCTTTTTCTGCTTTATTCATTTTTTATGTCACATGCCATATATTCATTTTGTGTAGATTTCAGTCACCAGCACTCAAATTTCTGTTACTAACTCCAGCTAAAATGCTTGAACTTTTTTAAAACCCAGATTTTTAGCTAAACAGCTGTGGTCAATATGAGAACATTCTGTGGTTTGCCAATTTGAAGTACCATATCAAATAGACTTCATTTCTTTGGGAGTTGAGGGTAAATACCATGTTTTCCTGAGACTCCACTGGAGACTGTTGATCTTAGAAGAACAATTGACTTGGTAACTAATTTTTACAGTTACACACCCCGCACACCGGCTTATACAAAGCAGCATAGTGATCAACTTTATTCTCGCACTGAATGTGACAGTCATTGCTTAGCTAGTGTCTGAAAATATCAGGATGCTGTCTAGAAAACTTGGTGCATTGTAAAAAATGCATTAGACATTCAAATTTATTCAACAATACTTAGAGAATGAAAACGGAGCACTCACCTCTTGCTTGCAGCCTGGTGGACGTACACTGAGTCCTGATTACTCCAACCGATTCAGGATGGCATCAGCTGGTGGCAGTTGTTCCAAGGCAGGGGAGATAACCGGACACCGGGCGACAGTGTTTTTCACGCCAACCTGGTGCTTTCTCAAGCCCTTGCTGGCGTCGCTCTGTTCACCTGTTTAAACAAAGTTGTACAAGGCTGCGCGCACAGCATCAACGTAGTAGGGTGTTTCTATGAATGAATGGACATGGGAAAGAGCGTTATGTCATTTTCATGCATAGTAGACAGTTACAAACAGGGAACCATCCACAGTCTGCGGTAAGTATGTGTGTAAATGGTGTTTTTCAGTTATAGGAATGCTCCAAACTCGTTTTTATCATTAAGTCCCTGTGGTCCAGTGGCATTTAGGCATATTATCCAAAGTGATTCTTTCTGTAGTAGACATTGGTGGCGATCTCCTCCTGTGGGTGAGGTTTCCTCCCTTTCTATACCTATAAATATTAGGCAGGATCCATCAGAAGCATGGTGTGTATTCATATGATTTATAAGGCGGGTGGCACTTATCCCTGTTCTTAGGGAACGTAGATGTTCTTTAGTTCTAACTATCATTTGTCTTTTAGTTTTGCCCATGTAGTACATGCCCCATGGACAAACCAGGGCATAAACTACATAGGGAATTTTAGGTGATAAAATGGTTAATTGTGATGTAATAGCAACCCAACCTGATGTTTTTTTACATTCAATAATTGAGAGCAAAGGGGTACAATTCCCACATCTAAAATTCCCCACGGGAGCAGTGGTGGAAAACTTTTTTTTTTTTAATCAACTGGTGCCAGAAAGTTAAACAGATTTGTAAATTACTTCTATTAAAAGATCTTAATCCTTCCAGTACTTTTTAGGGGCTATATACTACAGGAGAAATGCTTTTCTCTTTGGATTTCTCTGATGTCAAGAGCACAGTGCTCTCTGCGGACCTCTGCTGTCCATTTTTGGAACTGTCCAGAGCAGGAGAAAATCCCCATAGCAAACATATGCTGCTCTGGACAGTTCTTAAAATGGACAGCAGAGGTCAGCAGAGAGCACTGTGGTTGTGACATCAGAGAAATCCAAAAAGAAAAGCATTTCCTCTCTAGTATACAGCCCTTAAAATGTATTAGAAAGATTAAGATTTTTTAATAGAAGTAATTTACAAATCTGTATAACTTTCTGGCACCAGTTGATTTAAAAAAAAGTTTTCCCACGGTAGTACCCCTTTAACAGTGTTCCCATTGTTCGGTTCCTGTGATGGGTGATAATGGGTCGTGCTGTCGCTAGTTCTCTTAGATCGTCATCTTGTTCAAGAATATACCAGTTGCGTCTCACAACATCCCTAATGATGTTATTCATTGAGCTGTTGTCGAATGCAAATTTAAGTCTAGGATTTTGTTTTTCATGGGGGTTTTCTGTATTTAGTGTCTCGTTTTTGTTTCGACTTTAGTAAATGCATTGGCAATCATTTTCTCTGGACAACTTCTGGAGGCTAGTCGCATCGCGAGTTCATCTGCTTGTTTAAGGTAAGTATTGTTACTGTTGTTCAATCGTTTAAGCCTAACAAATTTGCCATAGGGGATACTTCTTTTAGTGGATAAGGGGTGCAAACTATTGAAGAGGATTAATGCGTTTTTGGAGGTATTTTTTCTAAACACTGTGTTCACCAGAGATCCTTCTTTCACAAACACTTCCACATCTAAAAATTCTAGTGTGGAGCCACCGAAGTGACTGGTAAATGCCATATTGACATTGTTAGTGTGATTGAGAACATTCACAAAAGTGTTGAATTCGGTTTCACTCCCATTCCATATTACAAAAATATAATCAACAAAACGTAAAATAGCTTTATATGTCGTCTGAAACGGTTATTGGAGGAAAAAATTAAGTTTCTTTCAGAAATAGCTAAAAATACAATAGCATAGCAAAATGAGACGGGGGGCCTATTGTGTTTAAACGTATTGTTTTTGTTCAACCCAAGCGATAATGCCTCAGTGTAAAAATCAATGAAGTCTTGGTCCTTATCAGTACATTGGAGGCATTCACAGATAGCCTGTACACCTGCATCATGAGGGATGCGGGTGTAAAGGCTCTCAATGTCTATTAAAGCCAGAGCCAAGGTCTCCCTCCAGGGAAACCCATCAATTCCTGCAAGCAGGGCACCATTGTCTCTTAACAATGTTGCTAGTCCTTTGAGGACTGGTGTGAGTAGCCAGTCAAGATAACTCGACAAGGATGCAGTCACCGAGTCAACCCCAGACTCAGCAACTTATTGATCTTAGGTAGAATGTAAATGTATGTTTTTTGGGGGAATTCAGGGATCAATTTAGTTGCAGTTGGTTCGGATAACATCCCTTTATCTACGTAGAGTGCAGTCTAGTTTGTATTTTGTTAGTTGGGTCACTTTTTAGAGGTTCATATACTGTTCTGTCTTGTCTTGCAATCTCTGTATCGTAGTCGCTGGAATACCAAATGACTACGGCTCTACCTTTATCTGCTTGGGAAACACAGATGTCCTCCCTTTCACCTAGCATTCTCAAAGCTTGCCTTTCCTTTTTAGATAGGTTGAGGGTGGGAGTTGGGTACAGAATAGATTTAACTTGTTTAGTGACTGCTTTCTGAAACATGTCAATCGCACTACCTGGGATAGTTGGGGGATTAAACGTATTTTTTTTTATTTAGTGGTGTCCCGGTAACCGTATTGCATACCGTTCCTAGTGTAGAGGTCCCCAAAGTCAGAGTAACTACGCTCAGGTAGGATCCCTCAGGTGGGACAGCCCCTAGTCCCCTCTCCTCTACTCTAATTCTCTAATGTTAATACCTGTATATATTTGATAATAATGTATGTTTAAAATAATGTATAGTGCTTACCTTGTTTATCGTCAAGGGACCTTCGGTCATGTGACCATGTTAATAACCTCTATGGTATGTTGGAGGACCTTTGGAAGTCCTTGGGTCATGTGTTGCCCATAATCTTTTGTAATGGTGATTGACACAAGTATGGACCAATTAGCACTAGTCCAGCCCCTGCCCATATAAGGGAGCTGTAGCCAATTATCGCTCTCTTGTGTTTCTGCTCTTGTGGATGCCAGACTAGCAGGATGGATCTGCGCAACTTGCAAAGAAACGCTAGGCCTGAAAACCTACCGGCCTCAGATGAACTAAAACCGTGAGTTCCAAACTACCCCCGCTAAAGCTAGCGTGACTACTGAACCGCAACTAAATCTCCTAAATCCAGTGGAACAGGGCATAATACCTTAAAGACTCTAAATTGCTAAAGTCCCAACCTTTGTCAATCTCCAAAGAAAGCAGTTGTATGCATAGAGACTGTTACGTTTATGAAGCTTGCAGAAAATCTTCAGTAAAAGTTATACCTGTTTCAGAAAACTCTCCGGTTGTGGACATTTTTTTATTATCTACCTCCCTATCACTCTTGGAAGGGTGGCAGTAGGACAAGCTTTACTGAGGAGCCCTCACCCTGGCATCATGAATAGCAAGGGTTAACAAGCACCCTGGCATCACAGCTACACTCCCCATACCCTACTCCCCAGGCTATCGCAATTTCCTTTGGTAAAGGCTGTATATTCACTGTCTGCCTGATTACAAGGAATGGTGTATTCACCTGACAATTCAGTGAGGAGTTTAACAGTGTTAACCTCCTTTTGATTGAATTCCTTTAGTATAGAAGACCCCCAGTGGACCTATGACACAAGGACTTTCAAACCCATTTGGTTTTTCAACTGCTGGTAGTTTATTAGCAAAGAATTTATGTAAATTCAGCTTGTGTGTGGCTTTAAAAAAATCTATTTCGAACCTTTCGTAAGAAAAAGGCTCGGCAAGTCTGAAGTTGAGACCTTTGTTGAGGGCAGAAATAAAAGGTTCAGTTAGCTCAGCATTGGTTAGCTTAACTACAAGCGTGTCATCATGTAATGTTCTTTTTCTTTCTCTTGATTTGCCTCCAAGGTGGCCTTGCGTTTACTTCGCCCGCTCCTCCTCATCCTGCTCCTAAAGGGCCTGTACCAGTGTGACTATTGTGTGAACTAGGGCCGGGACCCTTGTCAGACGTGCCTGTGTCCCATTCAGTGGTAAGAAACTCACTAGTTTTTCACTTTTGTGTTTTATTTGGGTTTTCGTTTTTGTTCCCATATTTTTTATTTTTTAGGTTGGTTAAATAAAGCAGCTCCCATGGGGAATTTTAGATGTGGGAATTGTACCCTTTGCTCACAATTATTGAATGTAAAAACATCAGGTTGGGTGGCCATTACATCACAATTAACCATTTTCTCACCTGTAAAATTCCCTATGTAGTTTATGCCCTATTTAAACAGGTGAACAAAATGATGCCAGCAAGGGATTGAGAAAGCGCCAGGTTGGTGCAAAACACTGTCGCTCTGGGTCCGGTTATCTCCCCTGCCTTGGAACAACCGCCACCAGCTGATGCCATCCTGAATCGGTTGGATTAACCAGGACTTAGTGTACGTCCACCAGGCTGCAGCACGGAAGAGGTGAGTGCTCTATTTTCATTCTCTGGTTATTGATGTCATATGGACTGACACTTTTGAACGTGAGCACCACCCAGCTACTGACAGCACCTGTGGTTAGCATACAGATAACAACCTCACCACCATATTGTTTGGGTAGTAGCCCGATAGTGGTACCAATGCTACAGTCTTCTAGATTTATATATACATTATTATTCCCTAATGAATAATTATAAAGAGAAAATCTGTATTTTTCATAAAATTTTACATTTACCTATCTTGGTTCAGCGGTTTATTCACTATCTACTAAGGAAGAAATACTTAAGTAATATTTTAGTGCCGGAGTCATCCACACCTTATATAAACGATTAATAATTAAAATGCACAAAGCTAGAGCTTCATTACTGTTCATTTCCTAAGGAGTATTACACATTTTTTTTTATTTTAATTTAGACAGAAAAAATATACTAGCAACTTTTTTATGCTGCATTGTATAGCACTTTTATATGAATTTTAAACAATTCCAACACAGTTTTTGTCACACGCTTTTTGCCAAGTACTAGGACATAGTGTTTTTCCGTTTTTGCACTTTCGTTTTTTCCTCCTTACCTCTTAAAAATCATAACCCTTTCAATTTTGCACCTATGATGGCTTTTTTTTGCCCAACCAATTATCCTTTTTAATGACATCAGTCATTTTACTCAAAAATCTACAGCGAAACGGAAAAAAAAATCAGTGTGCGTCAAAATTGAAGAAAAAACGCCATTTTGTAAATTTTGGGGGCTTCCGTTTCTACACAGTCCGTTTTTCATTAAAAATGACACCTTATCTTTATTCTGTAGGTCCATACGATTAAAATTATACCCCTACTTATATAGGTTTGATTTTTTATTACTTCGGAAAAAAATCATAACTACATGCAGGATATATGTTTAAAACTGTCATCTTCTGACATCTATAACTTTTTTATTGTTTTGATCAGACCTTTTTGATTGCTTTTTATTCATTTTTTATGTTATAAAAAGGGACCAAAAATACGCAAATTTTTTTGCGCGTACGCCATTCACCGTGCAGTTTAATTAACAAGAAATGCACACGGCGATACCACATATGTTTATTTTTATTTACACAGTTTTTTTATAGTAAAAGGAGGGTGATTCAAACTTTCATTAGGGAAGGAGTTAAATGATCTTTATTAACTTTTTTTGTTCACTTTTTTTTTTTGCAGTGTTATAGCTCCCCCGACTGAGCTGCCGGAATGCTTTTACTTTCACTTTCAGATACGGCGATCAACTTTGATCGCCGCGTCTAAAGATTTAATGCCGGACATCTGCCAGAACGGCGATGTCCGGCATTATCCAAGGGTCCTGGCTGCTGATAGCAGCCGGGACTGTGCGGGTATGATGCGAGCTCAGCTCCTGAGCTCGCTTCTTAACCCTCTCGTGCCGCAGCGGTGGGTATACCTGTCGTTCTGCGGCAACAGGTTAAACTGCAATTCATTTTCTGCAGTCTAGACAAGAGTGTGGAATTAAATGGATCCTCTGGTTTTTAGCATTAAACTCCACAAAAGCACAGGGACTTTGCTGAACAAAGATTCCCATATTTTGGTCCCCTAGATATAGATCCGTTTTCACTGATAGAGTGTCAGGAATGGAGCCAATGTCTATTACTATTGTGGAAGTCAGGATACATCAGAAAAAGAATGAGGTAAAAGCAAAGACCTTGTGTTAGAGCGGGACAAAGTTAGATATAGCTTCCCTCCTCTTAGCAGATGGTACTTAAAGGGGTATTCCAGCCATAGTCATCTTATCCCCTATCCAAAGGATAGGGGATAAGATGTCTGATCGTGGGTGGCCCGGTGTTGGACCACCCCCCCCCCCCCCCCGATCTTCGTGCAGCACCTGCATTCTATGCGGGGCTGCTGCTCCAGTCTCGGAAACCTCTGTGTTTCCGGGACTGGAGACATGACGTCACGACTGCACGGAGATCAAGGGGGTTCCCAGTCCCCTATCCTATGTATAGGGGATAAGATGTCTTTGGCCGGAATACCCCTTTAAAGTGAAATTTCTTGATAAATTGTAGATCACATATGTACTCTATCCAGAATTCAGGAGTCTGGACCTCTCCTCAAGACCATATCCTTTCCAATAAATCAAATAGTAGAATCTCCCACAAACCTTCTTACAATCCAGGATTTACTGCACCCCAACGTCTTCAGAATGTGTTAAAGCAGGAGATTTCTAGGTTTTAGTGGATAATCTTCTGATGAACAGAAAACATAAGAAAGATATATGGAATGAACTGTGAATCCAAAGAAAATAGAGCCATTTAAGGGAGAATGTGGCCAAATAATCGATATGGACACCGGGGATCATATATTGAAAGCCACCAGTAGGGTAATTCAGCAGTAATTCAGTTTTCAGCGCAGCTATTTACCTTCTGTAGATTATAAGCAGAAAGTAAAAAATGTAATACAAATAAACAAATGAACAAACAAACAGAATGCTGCTTTAAGCCTAGGGCTTTACAGCTAGGGAAAAATATAACATTATCAATCTCAATAAAATGATATCTTATTTGGCCTTATATCAATTTTACAACACAACTCAAAAAACTTTGGAGGAGTTATCAAAACTTGTGTAAATAGTAAAAAAAATCTCCAGAGCAACCAATCAGATTCCAGGTTATATTTTTCAGAGGCCTTTTTAAAAATTAGAAAAACAATTTCAAAGGTTGCTATGGGCAACTGCACCACTGTTCCTTTACACACCTTTTAATAAATCTTTCCCTTTCCCTCAATAAAAGATAACTGCAAACTGCACATATTCATATATTTATTCATATATTTATTTTTGTTTTTATAAAAGCAGCTTGTCCTGAGATCTGCTTTAAGTTGCTACTGCCATAAACTACAGACTAATTTTATATCCTAATAAATATTCTTCATACTTATGTTAGCTATATCCATAATCTAAGTATGGCTAAGGGATGATTGGACCTTAATGCTCACCTAGGCCTAGCTTTAACAGGCTTGTGTTTTATGTAATGTTTACACATCAGTGTAGAGGGAAATAAGATGTGGCTAAAAATATAATTTCTATATAACTTCCTTACATGTTTCACCACTGTCAATGGCATCCTCAGGGAAAACAAAGTTTAACAATGTTGTCTGATGTCTATACTACATAATTTAGAAGTCACCTTTCTTGGGTCCTTACAGAGGACTCAAGGTACTAAAATACCCCCAGAACTTAAAGGGGTTATCCACAATAAGTTGATTTTAGTACATACCTGGCAGGCAGTAATGGTCATGCTTAGGAAGGATCTGCGCTTGTCTTGGGGCTAAATGGTTATGTCATGAAATTTCCATAACACTGTGGCTAGCTTTTTGTGAACTTTTCTGAACTGTGGCTCCTGTTTGACTTTTCTTTTTTTTTTTTTTACTACAAATCCCACAATTCCATTTCCTCCCTCTCACACATCAGCCACCCCACCCATTGAAACATAAATGAGCTTCATCCATTCACCTGTGAAGACCTGTGGTTTTCAATCAGGGTGCCTACAGCTGTTGCATTAGTTGCAGACTGATCTCTCTCCTACCAAGTGAACCCTCCGTCCATTGAAGCAGACATGCTCCCTGTCATCAGCTGACTAGTGAGTCAGGTCTCGGCCACATTGCAAGCTGGGAAAAATCTGAGACAACAATCATTTTGTATGCGGTTAAAAATAAATAGTGGGGTGAAAATCACATAAGAATTGTGAGAAAACCATCACACACAGGTACAGACACTATATTATGAACTACACTAACTTTACAGCCCCTGTAGCATAGTCAAATAAAAAACATTCCTGGAATACCCCTTTAAAGTAGGGTAAAATTGAATGACCAGCAAACAATTGCAAGAAAATTAATACAAGCACTTATCAATATCAGAACTAACTAAGAGCAAAATGACTACTCACTATGACTGGAACAAAACATGATTACTGGTATTGTAATTTAAATGGATGAGTAGACAACAGCCAAAAATAGAATAGTAGATAACAAAGACAAAAGGGAAAGGACCTAACTAATGTTGCTTATCCTTTCCTCTATTTTCTTTCTTTTTCTTTCTTTATCCATCTATACATAATACAGTGATGATAAGAATGGCCATACATGCAACCTCAATGTTTCTCTATATGTAAGGTGAAGTCTTGTGACAACATTTTAATATGATATAAGCCATCTATGGATGAGCGAATCGAATATGACGATTCTTACCCCAACACCTGGTACAATGGACAATATGTTGTTCCCTTCCACCTTTTCAAGTAAAGTGTTACTCGTCTTAAAAAGGGCAGCCCCACACAGGAACCTCTCCCTATTTGAACCTAAAAACCCTGGGAAATGGCAGGCAGTTTGCAGGTGGAAATAGGGAGAGGTGGGGCCACCCTTTTTAGGGCGAATAATACTCTCCAACAAGGGAATTAATAATGCAAGAGTAGGTCCTTACAGGGGAAGTTTTTACCCCCACTGGTTACAATGGACCATACGTTGTTCCCTTCCACCTTTTAGAGGTCTTTGTGTCACATCAATACTTGGTGATGTAGGTGGCACATGGTGTTTTTTGCACACCTTTCCTTTTGTTTGATTTAAAAAAATGTGGGTCCATATATTTTATCATAAGAATATTATAAAAAGTTAAAGGGATATTCCAGGAAAAAACTTTTTTTTTATATATCAATTGGCTCCAGAAAGTTAAACAGATTTGTAAATTACTTCTATTAAAAATTTTTAATCCTTTCAGTACTTATGAACTTCTGAAGTTAAGGTTGTTCTTTTCTGTCTAAGTGCTCTCTGATGACACGTGTCTCAGGAAATGCCCAGTTTAGAAGAGGTTTGCTATGGGGATTTGCTTCTAAAATGGGCGTTTCCCGAGACACATGTCATCAGAGAGCAATTAGAAAGAAAAGAGCAACCTTAACTTCAGAAGCTCATAAGTACTGAAAGGATTAAGATTTTTTTTCATAGAAGTAATTTACAAATCTGTTTAACTTTCTGGAGTCAGTTGATATATAAAAAAAGTTTTTCCTGGATAACCCCTTTAAGTTTTATGTAATGCATATCCTCAATACTTACTTGTGCACACTAACACTTTTACAAAAGAGACCGTTTTCTTCTGCCTACCTCCCTCAGCTCCTATTCTGATCCTGCCACCTGCCTGATGCCACACATCTGATACCAAGTTCTCCTTTTTTCACCCACCTTCATCACGGGGCACTGGTATTGCCACCCACCGCCCCACTCTGTCACCGGGTCACGTTCAGGACTCCTGATGCTGCTGATGCCACCTTCAGGCTGTCTCATTCTGCCACCATATGTTCTCCTCATGCTGATGCCAGTTCCAGGCTGTGTCATTCAGACAGTATATGGTCTCTTCATGCTGCCGCCAACTCGAGGCTGTCATTCAGCTACTATATGGTCTCCTCACTCTGTTGCCAACTCCAGGCTGTGTCATTAAGCCACTATATGGTCTGCTCTTGCTGCTGCCAACTCTAGACTGTGTCATTCAGCTACTATATGATCTGCTCTTGCTGCCGCCAATTCTATACAGTGTCATTCAGCTACTATATGGTCTCCCCTTGCTGCTGTCAACTAAAGGCTGGGTTCTGCAGCCACTATATGGTCTCCTCATCCTTGTGAGGCACTATGGTCTCATCAGTCTTCAGCCACTATATGATCTGCTCTTGCTGCCGCCAACTCTAGACTGTATCGTTCAGCCACTATATGGTCTCCTCATGCTGCCGCCACCTCCATGCTGTGTCATTCAGCCACTATATGGTCTCCTCATGCTGCCGCCACCTCCATGCTGTGTCATTCAGCCACTATATGGTGTCCTCATACTGATTGCACCTCCAGGCTCTGTCATTGTGGCGCACTGCAAAAGAGATTCTAATAGTGACGTCTCTTATCTGCAAGTCAGACTGAATAACAGTATTATTTCACTTACCCAGCACACACCCTATGCTACAGCAAGGCAAAGTGTTCTACACCCCTAGTGAGACTCTCTGTAGGCCAGAAATAGCTATTTTTAATACAGATTCGCTGCAAATAAATTTGTACCAAACCAAATTTTTTCGGAAAATTCTGCCAAATGGCCGAATAAAATTTTTCAAAAATGTGCCAATCTCTAAAGCGATTCATATCATACCACCTAATTGTGGTGGGCCAAATATCTATTTTCCTTCTTTTATGCAAGTGGCAAACTGCCTCCTCAAATAATTATTGGGAATCAAATAAACATTTGCAAGGTTTGACAGCAATATTAGCTTGTCGCCGTGATCAATACACAATACAGATCACAGCATCTGCAGCAGTGCGGTGTTTGTAATGGCTGTCCTGATCGCCCGCAGCATGGCCACTGGGATCAGATCAGCCAAGATGGCAGAGTGAGGTCCCCTCACCTGCCTTTGCTGCTCTCCTGTGTTCTTCTGCTCTGATCTGCCTTTCAGCAGACCAGAGCAGAAGATTGCCAGTAATACTGATCAGTGCTATGCCCTATGCATAGCATTGAACAGTATTAGCAATCTAATGATTGTTATAGATAGTCCCCTATGGGGTCATAGAGAACTAAAAATAAGAGAAAAATAAAATAAAAAAACAGGGGAGGGGGAAAGCCCATTCCCCAATAAAAATTTAAATCACCCTTTTCCCCCCATTTTACTCAAAAAAGCTTAAATTTTTTTTATTATTAAACATATTTGGTATCGCTGCATGCGTAAATGTCCGATCTATCAAAATAAAATGTTAATTATCCTGTTCGGAAAAACTACATAAATGTAAAAAATAAAAGTCCAAAATTGTTGCTTTTTGGTCACATCACATTACCAAAAAAATTACTAAAAAGCGATCAAATAATCACATAGACACAAAAGTGGTAATAAAAAAAAACTAAAGGTCATGGTGCAAAAAATGAGCCCTCATACAGCCCTGTGTATGGAAAAAAATGGAAAAGTTAAAGGTGGTCCTAATAGGGCGATTTTAAACATATTGTTTTTGTACAAAAGGAGTACAATGATAGAAAAGTATGCAAACATTGTTATCAATTTAATCATATTGACTCACAGAATAAATAAAACATGTCAATTTTGCAGCAAAAATTTCCTCACACAAAAAGTTTTTTGGTAGGTACATTTTTTGGTAAAATGAGGGATGTCATTACAATTTACAATTGGTCACGCAAAAAAACAAGCCCTCATATATGGATCTGTGGATGGAAAGATAAAAGAGTTATGGATTTTAGAAGATGAGGAGGAATAAACGAAAACACAAAAATAAAATTGGCCTGGTCCTTAAGGTCAAAATGGGCTGTGTCCTTAAAGGGGTACTACCGTGCTGACAACTTAAGTTGCCTGATCGCGCGGGGTCCCGCCGCTGGGGACCCCTCGATCTCGCATGCAGCACCCAGCTCTCATCAGGCCCCGGAGCGAACATCGCTCCAGGTCTGATGACTGCCATTCACGGGGCCGGAGGAAAGTGATGTCACGGCTCCGCCCCCATGTGACATCATGCTCCGCCCCCTAAATGTAAGCCAATGGGGCAGGGGGCGAGACAGCTGTCTGGCCCCTGCCATAGACTTGCATTGAGGGGGCGGAGTGTGACATCACACGGGGGCGGAGCTGTGACATCACGATCACCGGCCCCGTCATCAGACCCGGAGTGGATGTTCGCTCCAGAGCCTGATGAGAGCGGGGTGCTGAGTGCGAGATCACGGGGGTCCCCAGCGGCGGGACCCCGCGCGATCAGGCAACTTATCCCCTATCCTTTAGATAGGGGATAAGTTGTCAGCACGGTAGTACCCCTTTAAGGGGTTAACACAATTTATACAGAACTTCAGTAGTAAATGGGGGCCTATATATGCAGTAGAATTAAAGGGGTATTCCGGGCAAAAACCAAAGGACAGGGGATAAGATGTCTGATCGCTGGGGGCCCGCTGCTCGGACCCCACGCAATTTCCCTGCAGCACCCACATTCTATGCGGGTGCTGAATCTCCAATTTCGGAAATCTCCGGGTTACCCCTTTAATGAATCTTTTTACAGAAAATAATATTACAATTATTGTTATTACAACTAGCTAGTAATGCAGGTATAGTATACAAGAGTAAAGCCTGAGATCCATTGGTAACTAGATACGTAAACAAGACTTCAATAATATTTAAATGTATTTATTTTTTCCATTACATCTTAGAATATCCTGTTAGAACATTCAGTGTGACAGACTTAAAAAAGCAGTCTAGCGTTATTTTCTATCAAAGGGTAACAAATTACCTTTCAGAGCTGGTGTCCCCAAGCTAAGAGAGTTTGCTTTAGATGGTCTGACACATTTCTATCTAAAAGCATATTTTTCTCTCCCCAATGGGATCCACTCTCAGCTGTGGCAAGGATGTGCGTTCAGAGCGGCTATATAAATTATGTAAATAGTAGCGGATGAGGTATTAGGCAGAGCTTGAGTTAAGGAGATATTCCGGGGCTTGTAGGCAGCTGTGGTTTTATGAGCCTCATAAGGAATATTTTCTGGTGCTGTGTGGGTGGGATACTAAGATCTAAGAACATGTAAAAATTAAGTATGAAGATTTTCCTTGCTCTCCTGTTAAGTGATAGGATTTATTTGACACTTGATGTGTAGAATGGGACTGTGTGTTATATTAGACGTCAACTATACCGGCCAGTTCAGGAACTCCCATAGTGTTTCAGTTACCTCTTGTCAGGTTTCTTATAAGAGATTAGTGAACATATGGAAATGTTTACAAAAATAGAACGATTTGCTTAAAACTAGTGTTGGGCGCGACAAATTTTTATCGGGAATATCGCAAATTCGCAAGATCGCAAATATTGCAAATATATTCACTATATTCGAAATTACGAATATTCCTTTTTTGTTCTCTTCACAGAACACATCACAGTGGTCATCATCCCTCCTTGTTTCCAGCTTGTGGCCTAAAGAATGCTCCAATACTAGTTACTGTGTGAGACTGTGGAGCACTAATATTTCGCATATGCACGTATTCTTTCTTTTAGCTTGTGGGCCAATGAGAAGGATGCAAATACACTTGTCAGAGGTTATCAACATCCCTAGCAACCTATAGAAAAGTTTCCCACCCCTTCACTATATAGGATTCCTCCCGGCAGAGTTTTTTTGCAGTTTCATGTGCGATTTACGCGAATATGCAATGAATAAGCGTGAATATAACGATTACGCAAAATTCACGAATATTGGTTCATCCATATATTGCCAAAATATTGCGAATTGAAAAATATGGCCAATGCCGCTCATCACTACTTAAAAAAAGTACATTGTTATGAGGTATAATAGAACACTATTGGCTGCAATATACTCTAGAACTGAGGACGTCCAACTTGACTGCACTGGAACTGAGACTCTTTTTCTCAGCACAGTACTTCAAGGGCTTCTTCATTTTTGTTCGCCATCTCTTGACTTCCTCTTCCCTGGTGTGAACTCAGGCCTCCACCTTGTGGTGCACAGTTCCATGCTAGCAAGCTTTTCTCTTGGCCCCTTAAAGGGACAGATGCCCTATCCAGCTGAAGATGTGTGATGTCCCCGTATGGAACACATTACACTGTCCCTCCTGTCCGGCAGAAGTTGATGCAGGTGTCCATTTCAGCCCATATCCCCAGGGAGGGGAATACGTTGTAAAATTATCAGAAAAGAAGAGCACCGTGACAACGGGTATATGATGCAATTAAAAGGTTATCTTTATTGTGGCATAGCAGATAACAGAGGTGTAAGGTCAGACAGCCAACGAGCGCAAGTCTCGCGTCAAATTTGTAAAATTATATTGATTCTGTTTTGATTCACTCTATTTATGCTTTTGTAACATTAATTTATGTTCATTATGCCCTTATACCCATAATGTATTAGCAGGACTGCTGTATATTTTAAGGGGTATTCCGGCTTTATACATAAAGAGGGTAATTCATCAATTGTTGTCTAGTATGTGTTCTATTTTAGAACAGAAAACATTGCGTTTGATGTTACCTTCCTGCGCCAAATTCATAAAAAATTGCACGCCACTTGATAAATGTACTGGCTCCTACGCTCATGGTACCCATTTAGACTGCTTTACAGGGCTGAAGTGTATCAGTGTGGGTTTTGTGTCTAAAAGACAGCTGCTGGGGCTTTTTTGCGACTTTCAGAGAAAAGTCGCACATATTGAATCAGTGCCCACTGCATAAAACTAGTCGAAAGCACTGCAAATGGTAGTTGACTTTCAAATATGATCAAAACCAAAAGTCTCAAATAAGTCGCATGGGAAGTGACTGAGACTTGTTATGTGACAATTTTAGACAAAAAAAAAAAAGGTTCTAAACAGCTTTATGAATTCCCCTCCTTATCTCCTATCCTTTGGATAGGGGATAAGGAGGGGAATTCATCAAGATGTATGATCGCAGGGATCCTGCAGTTGGGGACCCCCCACGATCTCGGTGCAGCCCCCGGAATTCTGTGCTGGGCGCTGCCTCCGAGACGGGGACGTGATGTCATGGCCCTGCCCCTAGTGATGTCATGCCACGCTCCCTCCATTCACTGTTTATGGGAGGGGACATGACAACCGGAATACCTCTTGAAGAGGGACCTGAAGAGGAGTCCTGTGATCAGCTGTGGCCCATAGGGATCTCCTGTCTGATGTTAGTGACCTGTTTAGGCAGGAAGGAGTTCGGTTTAGGAGAGTTAGGAGTGTAGTGTGTGAATAGTAGTATGTGGAGAGAAGTCAGTTAGTGGAGTGTTGTGCAGAGTAAAGAGGAGTCATGGAGTCGGGTCATGTTCTGCAAGTGAACAAAAACACTACCTACAGGCGTTCCGCTGTCCAGGAAAAGTCCTAATAGGGATAAGAAGCAAAATTGCAGATAGGGGCCTCATAGCACAAGTCAGGAATCAGAGTAGAAAGGCTCAGTCAGCTTTTGTCAGAAAAGTCTGAAGTCCAAGCCTGGCGGTAAGCTAATTCTGTGGATGGAGGTCTAAAGTCTCCAGTAATAAAATCCAGCCATGTCCAATTACATAAAAGTTGAGCATACAACAAGGCACAGCCATTTCACTACTGACTACCTCTGCAACTCTCTGTCCTATCCTGCTGTGAAAAGACTGTATTACTATGGTGATAACATCAGCCTGCATTTTTCTTCAGTAAACTGCTTAGTTGTTTTCCATGACCTTGTATCTGGTGTCTTTATTGCCCAGTGCCTGGCCCAGGAGAACTGCTTTACCTTAGAGTGTGGTGGTTAACGCTACCCTGGCATCACAAGTGATTGTGTGTCTGTTTGCTGCACCCCAATACTAACATTACAACATGCCTGTTACGCCGAGCGCTCCGGGTCCCTGCTCCTCCCCGGAGCGCTCACGGCGTCTCTCTCCCTGCAGCGCCCCGGTCGGTCCCGCTGACCGGGAGCGCTGCACTGACATGGCCGTCGGGGATGCGATTCGCACAGCGGGATGCGCCCGCTCGCGAATCGCATCCCAAGTCACTTACCCGTCCCGGTCCCCTGCTGTCATGTGCTGGCGCGCGCGGCTCCGCTCTCTAGGGCGCGCGCGCGCCAGCTCTCTGAGACTTAAAGGGCCAGTGCACCAATGATTGGTGCCTGGCCCAATTAGCTTAATTGGCTTCCACCTGCTCCCTGGCTATATCTGCTCAGTGCCCCTGCACTCCCTTGCCGGATCTTGTTGCCTTGTGCCAGTGAAAGCGTTTAGTGTTGTCCAAAGCCTGTGTTACCTGAACTCCTGCTATCCATCTTGACTACGAACCTTGCCGCCTGCCCCGACCTTCTGCTACGTCTGACCTTGCCTCTGCCTAGTCCTTCTGTCCCACGCCTTCTCAGCAGTCAGCGAGGTTGAGCCGTTGCTAGTGGATACGACCTGGTTGCTACTGCCGCAGCAAGACCATCCCGCTTTGCGGCGGGCTCTGGTGAACACCAGTAGCCTCTTAGAACCGGTCCACCAGCACGGTCCACGCCAATCCCTCGCTGACACAGAGGATCCACTACCTGGAAGCCGAATCGTGACAGTAGATCCGGCCATGGATCCCGCTGAGGTGCCGCTGCCAAGTCTCGCTGACCTTCCCACGGTGGTCGCTCAGCAATCGCAGCAGATTGCCCAACAAGGACAGCAGCTGTCGCAGTTGACCGCTATGTTACAGCAACTTCTGCCTCTGCTACAGCAGCAACCATCTCCTCCGCCAGCTCCTGCACCTCCTCCGCAGCGAGTGGCCGCTCCTAGCCTCCGCTTGTCCCTGCCGGACAAATTTGATGGGGACTCTAGACTCTGCCGTGGATTTCTGTCTCAGTGTTCCCTGCATATGGAGATGTTGTCGGACTTGTTTCCTACAGAACGGTCTAAGGTGGCGTTCGTAGTGAGCCTTCTTTCAGGAAAGGCCTTGTCTTGGGCCACACCGCTCTGGGACCGCAATGATCCTGCCACAGCCACAGTCCAGTCCTTCTTCGCTGAGGTCCGTAGTGTCTTCGAGGAGCCAGCCCAAGCTTCTTCTGCCGAGACTGCCCTGCTGAACCTGGTCCAGGGTAATTCTTCAGTGGGCGAGTACGCCATCCAATTTCGTACTCTTGCTTCCAAATTATCATGGAATAACGAGGCTCTCTGCGCGACCTTTAAAAAAGGCCTATCCAGTAGCATCAAGGATGTGCTGGCCGCACGAGAGATTCCTGCCAACCTGCAAGAACTTATCCATTTGGCCACCCGCATTGACATGCGTTTTTCTGAGAGACATCAAGAGCTCCGCCAGGAAAAAGACTTAGATCTCTGGGCACCTCTCCCACAGTATCCGTTGCAATCTATGCCTGGGCCTCCCGCCGAGGAGGCCATGCAAGTGGATCGGTCTCGCCTGACCCAGGAAGAGAGGAATCGCCGTAGGGAAGAAAATCTTTGTCTGTACTGTGCCAGTACCGAGCATTTCTTCGTGGATTGCCCTATTCGTCCTCCACGTCTGGGAAACGCACGCACCCAGCTCACGTGGGTGTGGCGTCTCTTGGTCCAAAGTCTGCTTCTCCACGTCTCACGGTGCCCGTGCGGATTTCTCCTTCAGCCAACTCCTCCCTCTCAGCCTTGGCCTGCTTGGACTCTGGTGCCTCTGGGAATTTTATTCTGGATTCTTTTGTGAATAAATTCTGCATCCCGGTGACCCGTCTCGTCAAGCCGCTCTACATTTCCGCGGTCAACGGAGTCAGATTGGATTGCACCGTGCGTTACCGCACAGAACCCCTCTTGATGTGTATTGGACCCCATCACGAAGTGATTGAGTTCTTCGTCCTTCCCAACTGTACCTCTGAGGTCCTCCTCGGTCTGCCATGGCTCCGGCTTCATTCTCCCACCCTTGACTGGACCACCGGGGAGATCAAGAACTGGGACTCTGCTTGCCATAGGAAGTACCTCTCCCCCCCTCCCAGTCCCGTCAGGCAAGCCTCAGTGCCTCCTCATGGCCCCCGTCCTGGTGACACACTGCCCCGTGCCAGGCTTCACCCTCTGCCCTCCCTCCCCATTCCCACTCCTGCTGTACTGCCTGCCGTTGAGGAAACCCTCCATTCTTTCCTGGTGTCCTCGTCCCAGGTAAAACAGTTGTCGGACAAAAAAGGGGGAGACCTAAGGGGGGGGGTACTGTTACGCCGAGCGCTCCGGGTCCCTGCTCCTCCCCGGAGCACTCACGGCGTCTCTCTCCCTGCAGCGCCCCGGTCGGTCCCGCTGACCGGGAGCGCTGCACTGACATGGCCGTCGGGGATGCGATTCGCACAGCGGGACGCGCCCGCTCGCGAATCGCATCCCTAGTCACTTACCCGTCCCGGTCCCCTGCTGTCATGTGCTGGCGCGCGCGGCTCCGCTCTCTAGGGCGCGCGCGTGCCAGCTCTCTGAGACTTAAAGGGCCAGTGCACCAATGATTGGTGCCTGGCCCAATTAGCTTAATTGGCTTCCACCTGCTCCCTGGCTATATCTGCTCACTGCCCCTGCACTCCCTTGCCGGATCTTGTTGCCTTGTGCCAGTGAAAGCTTTTAGTGTTGTCCAAAGCCTGTGTTACCTGAACTCCTGCTATCTATCTTGACTACGAACCTTGCCGCCTGCCCCGACCTTCTGCTACGTCTGACCTTGCCTCTGCCTAGTCCTTCTGTCCCACGCCTTCTCAGCAGTCAGCGAGGTTGAGCCGTTGCTAGTGGATACGACCTGGTTGCTACTGCCGCAGCAAGACCATCCCGCTTTGCGGCGGGCTCTGGTGAACACCAGTAGCCTCTTAGAACCGATCCACCAGCACGGTCCACGCCAATCCCTCGCTGACACAGAAGATCCACTACCTGTAAGCCGAATCGTGACAATGCCATTTTAGCCCATCACAGATGACTGTGGTGTCTTTAAACTCAGCACCAAGCAGGTTCAACAGACTGCTGAGATACTCTTAATTTCATATGTATGAGCACTTTTACACAAAAAAGCATTTGACTACCAATGTCTCTTGTCATTTCCTCTTTCAGTCATTTTTTCTTTTCAAAAAGGTAAGCAGTAAACTCGCCTACTAGACATGGACATGAACATATTTACTTAAAACCCAGAACTAACCACTTGCATAACACCCCCGTATACCCAAGGTGCAATTTTTAGTGACTGTTATTTTTAATAGGGACTATTGTGCATAATACAATGTGAGCAACAGGGAAAAGTTGTGCTATAGCTCTAGGACAGAAGGCTAAAAAGGAGCATGTATTAAAGGGGTACTCCAGTGCTGACATCTTATCCCCTATTCAAAGGAAAGGGGATAAGATGCCTGATCGTGGGGGTCCCACATGCCCCCTCCCATAGGCTTGCATTGAGGGGTCCCCCTGTGATCTTTCACGCAGCACCCCGTTACCATCAGCCCACGGAGCATGTTCGCGCTGGGTCTGATGACTGCCAATCACGGGGCTGGAGTATTGAGACATCACGGTACGCCCCATGTGACATCACGCTCCGCCCCCTCAATGCAAGCCTATGGGAGGGGGCATGCGGGACCCCCACGATCAGGCATCTTATCCCCTTTCCTTTGGATAGGGGATAAGATGTCTTAGCGTCGGAGTACCCCTTTAACTATATGGTCTTGGTTATAGTTCTGGGGTTTCTTTACTAATCACAATGCTCCACAGAACTCAATACAGCCAAAGGTTGATGACTGAAAAAGACATTGGTCAGCCACCCATCTAAAGTCCTTTGCAAAACTGAGTAACATAATTTTCTTGAATATACCATAAACAAAGGTATTTGCAGATATTTGTACAGAATATACTGTAGGAAAAAGTATAAAATGAACTTATCTTTATGCATTATGTTGCTGTAGCCTTGAAGTGCCAGGATTTAAAACACTTCTTATATATTAGCATCTTATTTTTTTTATCCTTTCAAGTGCACACATCAATTTCGGCGATGTAGATCTTCAGCAGAACGACTGACTGGTCTCAGGAAAGACTTGTATTTAATTGTCCATGCCAGCTCACATATACATCTGCTAGGTGGCACGTGGCCCAATCACTCCTTGTACTGCCAAATTGAATAGGAGATATCTGCTAAACAGCCATAGGTTAAGATGGATCTGGCATCAAATAGTGATTCTAGTGCCAATTAATTGTCATTGTTTGCAAACAATAAACAGACAAGAAATGTTACAGCATTATCCTTCCCTTTGCATTGAGTGTTTTCCAATATGATATTATTATTACAGATATTAAAAAGTGATATGGCAACGCATTGTGAGAATAGAATTGTGAATGTATCAATAAATGACTCTCCAGTCAGTTATAGCTCCAGTGCTATTTGTGGTATGGTCACACGCAGTCAACATTAACATCAGTGTGGGTCTTCCTCGAGGCCTGTCCACACTGAGGAATTTCAGTGGCGTACAATTCTGCCACTGAAATTGAGCCACGCAAAGAGAGCATGTTCATTCTTTGTGCAGAAGTCCGCAAGCCCTGCATTGCTGTCAAGGGTGACAGTACAGGGCCGCGCAGTCCTACCGCTGAATTATTTCGGCTGCCAGATGGAATCTCCGCCCGCAAGAGGATATTCTGTTCACATTACCCAGTTTGAATATACCCTTAATCTGAAAATTTATAGTAAGGCTTTTTTAATAAAGCTGGTCTAATATAGTAACTCAAATTTTCTCCATCACAAATGCTGGAAAAGTTAGGTTCTCATGTTTGCATTATACGGGGGGAGATTTATGAAAACCTGTGCAGAGGAAAAGTTGTCCAGTTGTTCATAGCAACCAGATTGCCCCCTAGGCATCCATTGACCAAATGAATGATCAAAGAGTTTTCTTTTAACCCCTTGCTGCAAAACACCATCTCTTTTTTTTTTTTTTACTTAAAATTTTTATTAGAGTTTTCACAAAGTAAAACAAACACACAATAAAAGTTGGGGATAAATTCCCCGGTGATAAGGAACACACATAAAATAATAACATATGACATCCTGAGTGAACATATCAGCAACGCAATATAAAACAGATCCAAAAAGCAGTGAAATCAACTCCATGTCCGATCAACAGGAAGGGGGAGGGGGAAGGGACGGACGGACAACAAGAAAGAGCATCCGGGTTAAGGAGGGAGGGGGGGGACACATAAGAAACACACAAATGTGGAAAAAAGATAAAAGAGACAGGGAGAGGATAGCGCCTTGCGTAATTCAGTGGGATAATCCCGGTCCGCAACCCCAGTATTAGTGGTACTCACCTGGGGTATAGCTTGATATGTGCATATCTCCCCTCCGTATGGGGTCAGATGGTCTCTGGCTGCAGCCTGCAGGGTCCAGCCGGGTCCTCGATGAGAGATCGGCAATAAACTTGTGGAGTGATGCAAAAAATTGCAAAAAAATTGGTCTGCAGTGGCGCTGCCTTGTAGAGAACGGAATGAAGTTTCAGTCTTATAATTTAAAATCTCATTTATTGAAACATAAACTGAGATGTGGAAATGCAAAACGCGTTTCGAGGGTAAGTTCCCTCTTTCTCAATTGCAAGGAATAATATTATAAGGTACATACAGTCGGGCGCCATTTATATAAGGAAAAAAGGCGCAAAAAACAAAAACTCTGTACTGCCCACAAAGGGGCGTTTTCAATAAAATTCACATTCACTGTTAAAAAATGCATATAATCAGTTTTCTACACATATTATACAAAGACATATAAAAGAACAATGCAAGTATAAAAAACATGTGATTGCGTAGAATTATGTTAATATTCTATATATCTGTAGTCTTTTATGAGCGAGCGTTGTATTACAGTGTGTAAGTCCAGAAAACAGGGTTGGACTTTGGGATAACCAAGACGAGGCTTGGAGCCGGATGTATACGTCATATCTAGCGCTGGTACGCTGGTTCATTCACAAACCACAGCGACCAATCATCATAGAGCCGCACATGACGTCAAAATAGTTAGTAGCCAATAGAGCACGTTATCGGCTAGGGGAATGTACGTCGTAAAAGTCGCTTCGTATGTGATAAGTACGCCGACCAATCGCTATGAAGAGCCACCTCGCTCTGCACTTCATAGCGATTGGTCGGCGTACTTATCACATACGAAGCGACTTTTACGACGTACATTCCCCTAGCCGATAACGTGCTCTATTGGCTACTAACTATTTTGACGTCATGTGCGGCTCTATGATGATTGGTCGCTGTGGTTTGTGAATGAACCAGCGTACCAGCGCTAGATATGACGTATACATCCGTCTCCAAGCCTCGTCTTGGTTATCCCAAAGTCCAACCCTGTTTTCTGGACTTATACACTGTAATACAACGCTCGCTCATAAAAGACTACAGATATATAGAATATTAACATAATTCTACGCAATCACATGTTTTTTATACTTGCACTGTTCTTTTATATGTCTTTGTATAATATGTGTAGAAAACTGATCATATGCATTTTTTAACAGTGAATGTGAATTTTATTGAAAACGCCCCTTTGTGGGCAGTACAGAGTTTTTGTTTTTTGCGCCTTTTTTCCTTATATAAATGGCGCCCGACTGTATGTACCTTATAATATTATTCCTTGCAATTGAGAAAGAGGGAACTTACCCTCGAAACGCGTTTTGCATTTCCACATCTCAGTTTATGTTTCAATAAATGAGATTTTAAATTATAAGACTGAAACTTCATTCCGTTCTCTACAAGGCAGCGCCACTGCAGACCAATTTTTTTGCAATTTTTTGCATCACTCCACAAGAAACACACAAAGGTAGAGAAGAAAACAAAGCAAGAGGGAGGGAGAAGGTCTATAAGAGGCATACAGTTCAGGAAGGTCGTCTGTCGGTGTAACGGTCCCGCGGGTCCCATATGGAGAGAAAGTGTGGGATGGTGTTGTTCAGGGAGGCAGTGATAGATTCCAAGGAGCTGATTTCCCGAATACTGGCCATAAGTTCCCTCTCAGAAGGGGGGGCAGTTTGTTTCCAATACTTAGCAATAAGAGTCTTGGCAGCCAGAACAATGTGTAAAAACAGTCTGAACGGTCTCTTGGCCAAGGCTTAGGTGGACAAGTCCAGTAAGTAGACCAGGGGATCCAAGGGCACCCTAATTCCAAAAACCTCCCTGAGGAGAGCCTGTACTTGCATCCAAAATAGTTATCAATGGGCAGGTCCAAAATATGTGGTAAACATTGCCCAACCCCACCCCACATCTCCAACACTGGGGAGGTATGTCAGCGTTTAACTTATTTAGAAGAGCCGGGGTGTGATACCATCCCATAAGCATCTCATACAGTGTTTCTTTATAGGCAGTGCAGATCGAGGCCCAAGAGGTCCGGTCCCAAATCACCGCCATTGAGGAATCGTAACAGTAGTGTTGAGAGCCTCCTCCTAGCAATCTATGTAGCGGTGAGAGGGGGCGGCTCCATCCAGAGGAGAAATCAAAAGGGAATAAATGCTGGAAAGAAGTCCCTTCTACTGAGGCCCATTCCTACACAACCTCTTGAAGCTCGTAGGGAGGGATACCATCAACGAGCCACGCTGTGAAGACAATTAGTGTCTCAGTTGCATATATTGGGCCAGAGCAGAGGCAGGGAGGTCTGAACGGGATTGCAACTCGTCAAAGGGTAATAGAACTCAGGTGACCGGGTTAACTACATCGGCCCAGCAAAATAACCCCTCGACCCCCACGTCCCCACCATATGAGAAGTGCCACCCGGGGGAAAGGCAGGGTGATACAAAATGGACTGCATTGGGGAGAAGGTGGAAAGGAGATGGAACCGCCTAGCGCAGTAAGTCCATACATATCTCATGAAGGACATAGGGCCCAGTAAAGGATGTGGTGGGGATGGGAGTGGTAAGGACCACAGGAAAGTATTGGGATGCACCGGTGCCAGCCATAATTTTTCAAGCTCCATCCATTTACTATAGGCCCGATGAGTAGACCATGCTGCCAGGTGACGTAAATGAGCCACCCAGTAGTACTTCACAACGTTGGGCACTCCCAGTGCACTGCATTGAGACTGCCATTTGTCCAACAGCGCGCGGAGCTCTCGGAATAAAAAGGGGAAATTAACAGAGTATAGAGAGGAATAGCTAGGGGAGATAGAGACCCCCAAATATTTAATATCAGAAGGAGACCAGCGGACGCAAAACACCATTTCTAAATGGCGCTGCGGCACGGGAGGGTTATGATGAGAGCTCAGGAGCTATCAGCAGCCAGGACCCGTGGCTAATGATGGATATCGCCGCAGTTCAGGCAGATGTCAGACATTAACTCTTTAGACGCGGCGATCAAAGTTGATCGCTGTGTCTAAAGTGAAAGTGAAAGCTTACAGGCAGCTCAGTCAGGCTCAGTCATTGAATCGTGATGTCCTGATCAGCTAGGACGCATCAGGAGGGTGCCTTACCTGCCTCCTGTGTGTCCGATCGACGATTGATTGCTCCAAGCCTGAAATCCAGGCTTGAGCAATCAACCGCCGATAACACTGATCAATGCATTGCAATGCAATGGCAGTGATCAGTGTATTGAATCAATGTACTGCATGTTATAGTCCCCTATGGGGGCTATAACATTGCAAAAAAAAAAGTTAATAACGATGATTTAGCTCCTCCACTAATAAAAGTCTGAATCACCTGCCTTTTCCCATAAAAAAAACTGTGTAAATAAAAATAAACATATCCGGTATCGCTGCATGCGTAAATGTCCAAACTATAAAAATATAAAATCAATTATACCACACGGTCAATGGCGTACACACAAAAAAATTCCAAAATGTCCAAAATAGCGTATTTTGGGGCACTTTTTATACCATTAAAAATGAATAAAAAGCGATCAAAAAGTCTGATCAAAACAAAAATGGTACCAATAAAAACTTCAGATCACGGCGCAAAAAATACATCCCGTATGTGGAAAGATAAAAAAGTTATAGGGGTCAAAAGATGACAATTTTAAACGTAAAAATTTTCCTGCACGTAGTTATGATTTTTTTCAGAAGTAATACAAAATCGAACATATACAATTAGGGTATCATTTTAATCGTATGGAGCTACATAATGTACTGCGTAGAAACGGAGGCCCCCAAAATTTACAAAATGGCGTTCTTTCTTCCATTTTGTCGCACAATGATTTTCTTTTCCGTTTCGCCGTCAATTTTTGGGTAAAATGACTAATGTAGAAAGTAGAAATTATTGGCGCAAAAAATAAGCCATCATATGGATTTTTAGGTGCAAAATTGTAAGGATTATGATTTTAAAAGGTAAGGAAGAAAAAATGAAAGTGCAAAAACAGAAAAACGCTATGTCCTTAAGGGGTTAATATAGGTTTGGCTCATATGTGGTGGAAAAGCTTAGTCCACTGTATTTTTAATTCAATAATGTTGCAGAAAATATATACAAATATGGAATGGAGTCAATGGCAGACTATATAGATACAATTGCATACACCTGGGGCATACGTTTAGCTAAATGTTTTGGATAGTCCCAGTGAACCTGGATAACATATGTAGAAAAAAATGACAGCAAAACCCCCTGTACATATAACACCAATTTTCGCTGTGGTTTTCTCGTAATTGCAGATACAACTAAGGTTAACCTGAAAGGAATATTTTTTTTTTGTACCTGAAACATGATTGTAAGATACATACCATTGTCAAGAGGGAAACAAACCCTTTTGTGTTATGTTCCCAAGAGGCAAGTGATGCAACAAAGACAGTCAGAAATAAGTATCAACACTGAAAGAGATAAATACAATTTCTAAATGTCTTATTTGGGGCTTTTATATTATTTGAATTTACCAGAATATGGACCTTTGAAGAACCATACAATAAGAATGATGGAGGCAAAACAGTAAAGGGCTCTAGATGTTAACAGAAAATGGCTTCACTTTAGGAGATTACTTTCTTGTTTTGTTGTTCTTACCTTGTATATAATATGTAAATATGCTGTATATATGTATATTATGTTATGATGTTACCCAATGATTGTGTATCTTGGGATCTTGGTTGTTCTGACTGGCAAGTCATAGGCCAACATTTATCGTTGTCTTTAGACAGTTTTTTGAGGTGGAATTTCTGTTTTAACGCTCAGATTCCTTTCTGCCAAGCTGGCGGTGGATTTTGTTCTGTTTTGCAGATTCCTTGCGGAATGTTCATGGTATTTGTGCTAAATTTATGCAGAAGCATTTGCGCTCAACACACAGATTCTAGATGGACTCTCCACACTGGGTCCCCGGCGTCTCCGCCAATGATACCTGTCTGAAACTGCACTCTTTATCCGACACGTTTGAAAAAGAACAATAAAGATATTGAAGCTGCGATCCTGGTGAGTGCCGTCTACACTTCTTTTTCTGGAGGTAGCACCCGTATAGGACTTATTATACTTCACCCACCACATCTGTGTTAATCACTAAGCCTGTGATTGCAGCAGTGTCGGTAACTATTTATTCTTTTGCGTTCATGTCAGAACCACTGTAAAATCAGCCACCCCTGTGCAAATCATCAATTTAGGCCTCAAATGTACATGGTGCGCTCTCAATCCTGAGCCCTGTTGTGCATCCGCAGAGCATTTTACGCCCACATACGGAGTATGAAAATACCCCATATGTGGCCCTAAACTGTTGCCTTGAAATAAGACAGGGCTCCGAAGTGAGAGAGCGCCATGCGCATTTGAGGACTAAATTAGGGATTGCATAGGGGTGGATATAGGGGTATTCAATGCCAGTGATTCCCAAACAGGGTGCCTCCAGCTGTTGCTAAACTCCCAGCATACCTGGACAGTCAGTGGCTGTCCGGAAATGCTGGGAGTTGTTGTTTTGCAACAGCTGGAAGCTCCATTTTGGAAACACTGCCGTACAATATGTTTTTCATTTTTATTGGGGGGCACAGTATAAGGGGGTGTATATGTAATGGTTTACCCTTTATTTTGTGTTAGTGTAGTGTAGCGTAGTATTTTTAGGGTACATTCACACTGGCGGAGGTTTACAGTGAGTTTCCCGCTAGGAGTTTGCACTGTAGCGGAAAATATGCCACAGCTCAAACTTGAAGGAGGAAACTCACTGTAAACCTGCCCGTGTGAATGTACCCTGTACATTCACATGGGGGCAAACCTCCAGCTGTTGCAAAACTACAACTCCCAGCATGCACTGACTGTGCATGCTGGGAGTTGTACTTTTGCAACAGCTGGAGGCACACTGGTTGGAAAACCTTCAGTTAGGTTCTGTTACCTAACTCAGTATTTTCCAACCAGTGTGCCTCCAGCTGTTGAAAAAATTACAACTCCCAGCATGTACTGATCGCCGAAGGGCATGCATGCTGGGAGATGTAGTTATGCAACAGCTGGAGGTACACAACTACAACTCCTAGCATGCCGAGACAGCTGTTTGCTGTTTGGGCATGCTGGGATTTGCAGTTTTGCAACATCTGGAGGGCTACAGTTTAGAGACCACTGCACAGTGATCTCCAAACTGTGGCCCTCCAGATGTTGCAAAACTACAAATCCCAGCATGCCCAGACAGCAAACTGCTGTGTGCAGGGCCGGATTAACGTAAAGGCTGATGGAGCTGCAGCTCAAGGCCCCTACAGTAAAATAAGCCCAGCCGGCCGCCAAAAAGGCCGCCGAGGAGTGGAGCCGCCCGCGCTGCAAGACCGCGAGAGAACAGAGTTTAAATCCTCTCTACTCTCGCAACTCTGGACATCCCTGTGTCCCGAAAGATCTTTTCGGGACACAAGGATGTCCCGGCAGTTACCTCTCTGCGGTGGCCCCCGCGTAAACTTTAAAAACACAGGGGCTGCCGGGAGGTAGCCTGTGCACGTGCCCATGGCAACAGCAGAGCGGAACAGCACGGAGGAGGACGCCCGCGCGCGCATGGTAAGTTACCTGTATGTTGTACGTCATCTTCAGTGTTCCGACCACCACTCCTCCGACCCGGGACCTACTGCTATGGCCTGTAAGCCATAGCAGTAGATTGTGACCCCGGTCTGGAGGAGTGGTGGTTGGAACACTGTAGTGGGGCAGTACACAGGCATACAGCCTCCAGCCATACACTGTAAATGGCTGGAGGCTGTATGTCTGTGGGGGAGCTATACTGCACCTAATGTGGGGAGGTATACTGCACCTAATGTGGGGAGCTATACTGCACCTAATGTGTGGGAACTATACTGCACCTAATGTGGGGGAACTATACTGCACCTAATGTGGGGAAACTATACTGCACCTAATGTGGGGAGCTATACTGCACCTAATGTGGGGGACTATACTGCACCTAATGTGGGGAGCTATACTGCACCTAATGTGGGGAACTATACTGCACCTAATGTGGGGAACTAAACTGCACCTAATGTGGAGAGCTATACTGCACCTAATGTGGGGGAACCATACTGCACCTAATGTGGGGAATTATACTGCACATAATGTGGGGGAGTTATACTGCACTTAATGTGGGGAGCTATACTGCACCTAATGTGGGGGGAACTATACTGCACCTAATGTGGGGAATTATACTGCACATAATGTGGGGGAGTTATACTGCACCTAATGTGGGGAGCTAAACTGCACGTAATGTGGAGAGCTATACTGCACCTAATGTGGGGGAACTATACTGCACGTAATGTGAGGAGCTATACTGCACGTAATGTGGGGAGCTATACTGCACGTAATGTGGGGAACTATACTGCACCTAATGTGGGGGACTATACTGCACCTAATGTTGCCCATAAAAACCCGTTAAAGGTTAAGTTAAAAGTGTAACAATAAAAATAAGTTTTAGGAAGATTTTAATGGATCTGCAATTCACCTGATCACAGAGTGTATTAATCCCTCTGCTGGATGTGTGGGAATCAGAGATCCTGCAGCTGCTCATTAAAACAGATACATCATTCCTGCTTAAAATGCAATTATTGAAATGAGTTATTTTGCTTTGGGGTAGTAGATGTAAGGATTCAGTTTTAGATGCATTATTGTAACAAGATGTCTACCTTATCTACTACCAGTAAGCAAAGACATTTCAACTGAATGTTTTTACTTACTGAACTCAAATGTTTCAATTTTAGGTTTTCCAAGGGAAGAAATAGGTATAAAGAGTACCTGTCATGATCTTGATAAATTTTTTTAATTCTGTAAATTTAAAATAACAGCTGGACATTCTGCAGGCAGCAGGCGCCTGCAGAAATGCTCAGAAATGCACCATCTCCATAGCTGGCAATGCATTTCCAAATGAATGCCGTAGAAAGAATTGATATTTATTGTTTTTGCCAAATCTGGAATTAGAATTTCCACCTGAGATGTTTCCATCGCTGAAATTCTGCTGTGTACATAGTGCAGCAGAATCCTTTTGATTACAATGGGAGTCTGCTGCAACAAAATTTGTGAGTAGGAATTTTGCCATGTAAATAAAGCCTTAGGCTTCTAAGCTCAAATCATCATATTTTTCCTGTTTATTTTTGTAGAGTATTACTATTAAAGATTTGCATTCTGGAAACCAAAATGCAAATTTGTTACCTTGTCCTCAAGAAGTTCCTGTTTTCAGAAAATGAAACTTTAAAGACATATGCTTTGTTCTTAGGTTAACTCAATTCATCTGTAGGAAACTGCCTTTATTGATCCTAACTGTTGTTGGTGTAAGGCTGTGTTCACACATTGCGGTTTTGTTGTATATTTACTGTGGTTCCCTCGTGGAATTGCCACAAACTTTCCAAAAACACAGCAATTTTAATGCTATTTAAATAACTGCACGGAAAAAGTTGCGTTTTTATTGTGATTTTATAAAATAGCAGTGAAACCACAATGGCAACCGCAATGAAATTGCAACGTGTGAACATAACCTAAATCTGCAGCATAATGGCCCAAACTGGATGGAGTGATGTGCGTTTTTAGCCTTACAAACAGTGTATCCTTGCTACGTAAGATTCCTACAGCAGCTGCAATGTCTAATCCAGCAGTAGAAATGTATAACAATTGTTCTATAGCCTTCCCATACTGTATATTTGTCATTTCATAGCAAAGTAACTTGGCTGTTCATCTCCTTCAAGCAGATGATTTCTAGGATTTTACTGGTTTTGCATGTTACTATCTGAAAGTTTTAGTTAATTCTTGTACCTTATGTGGTGTCCCAGCACCAAATGCTGTCCTGTGGGCTTCGGGCATCCCTGCTGTCTATGTTGGGCCCACTTCTCCATTGTGTAATTTATTACACCGTGTTGTATTCCTCTATTATGTTATGTCAAATTATGTACTGTACCCTTAAGGGAATGCTGCAGAGTGACCAGGTGACCCTGATGCCACAGTTGGAGCCCTCCAACATTGACCTTTATGTTGTGTAGGGTGGGGGGGGGGGGTAGATGCTGTTTAGTTAAAGAGTACCTCTCCTTAACTTGATACATTTTATAATCCTCCCAGTTCACTGCCCCCATCATGATAAACCGCCCCCTGCCTTTATTTTTATTATTTTTTAGTTTTCTACCAGAATGACACAGCCTGGAGTTGGTGACAGCAAGAAGACACAATATAGTGGCTGAATGACACACCCTGGAGGTGGCGGCTACATGAGGAGACCATATAGTGCCTGAATGACACAGCGTGGAGGTGGCGGCAGCATAAGGAAGCCATATAGTAGCTGAATGACCTATCCTGGAGGTGGCAACAGCCTGACAAGACCATAGGGCCTCACAATTGAAAAGATATTTTTTATCATTTAAATTGGAGATTTCAAATAGATGAAGCTAAATTTTTTTATTTAATGTACCAGCAGCATGAGGAGACCACATGGTGGCACAGTGACACAGCCTGGAGGTGGCAGCAGCATGGGGAGACCATATAGTGGCTGAATGACACAGCCTGGAGGTGGCGGCAGCATGCGGAAACCATAATCTGGCAGAATGACACAGCCTGGAGGTGGCGGCAGCATGAGGAGACCATATAATGGCTGAATGACACAGCCTGGAGTTGCCGGTGGAAAGAGGTAACCATGTAGTGGCTGAATGACACAGCCTGGAGTTGGCAGCAGCAAGAGGGGACCATACAGTGGCTGAATGACACATCCTGGAGGTGGTGGCAGCGAAAGGAGACCATATAGTGGATGAATGACACAGCCTGGAGGTGGCGGAAGCATGAGTAGACCATATAGTGGCTGAATGACACAACCTGGAGTTGGCGGCAGCAAGAGGCGACCATATAGTGGCTGAATGACACAGCCTGGAGCTGGCATCAGTATGAGGAGAACATATGGTGGCAGAATGAGACAGCCTAGAGCTGGCATCAGCATGAGGAGAACATATGGCGGCAGAATGAGACAGCCTGGAGCTGGCATCAGCATGAGTAGAACATATGGAGGCAGTATGAGACAGCCTGGAGCTGGCACCAGCATGAGGAGAACATATGGTGGCAGTATGAGACAGCCTAGAGCTGGTATCAGCATGAAGAGAACATATGGCGGCAGTATGAGACAGCCTGGAGGTGGCATCAGCAGGAACAGGAGTCCTGAAAGTGACCCGGTGACAGAGTGGGGCGGTGGGTGACAATACCAGTACCCGGTGACGAAGGTGGGTAAAAAAAGAAGAACTTGGCATCAAATGTGTGGCATCAGGAGGATGGCAGGATCAGAATAGTAGCTGAGGCAGGTGGGCAGAAGAAAACGGTTTCTTTTGTAAAAGTGTTAGTGTGCACAAGTAAGTATTGAGGATATGCATTACATAAAACTTAACTTTGAATACTATTCTAAGGATAAAATATATGTTCCCAAAATTGTTTTTTTTATTTAACAAAAGGAAAGCTGTGCAAAAAACACCATGTGCCACCTACACCACCAAGTATTGATGTGATGCAAAGACCTCTAAAAGGTGGAAGGGAACAACGTATGGTCCATTGTAACAGGTGTGGGTAAACACTTCCCCTGTAAGGCCCTACTCTCGCATTATTAATTCCCTTCTTGGCAAATGTTACTCGCTCTAAAAAGGGCGGCCCCCCCACAGGAACCTCTCCCTATTTCCACCTAGAAACACTGCCATTTCCTAGGGTTTTTAAGTGGAAATAAGGAGAGATTCCTGTGTGGGGCCGCCCTTTTTAAGACAAGTAACACTGTCCTCGAAAAGGTGGAAGGGAACCACGTATTGTCCATTGTAGCAGGTAGGGGGTAACAACTTACCCTGTAAGGCCATACTCTCGCCCTATTAATTCCCTTCTTGGAAAGTGTTAAGTGCAGGTATGCACTTATGAAGGAAGTACAATACACTCCACTATGCTTAAAACGGTTTTTGTCTACAACACCAGCAGGTGTGTACTTTTGGCTATCCTTTCACAGTAACTAGGCCCTTAGGAATATAACAGGAACAAAATGGTACACCACGTAGATGTACGTACGTGGTATACACTTATTAGGGGAAAACAATACGCTCCACTACGCTTGAAACAGTATTTGTGTACAACACCAGCAGGTGTGTACTTTTGGCTGACCTTTCACAGTAACTAGGCCCTTAAGACTTTAACAGGAACAAAGTGGTACACCACCTATATATGCACAGGTTACACTTAATAGAGGACAATACGCTCCGCAACTTGCATTAGGCACTAATAGCAGGGGATTATGGCTTTTAGTGCTCTGCTCGCCCTAACTGGCTGGCTACTTTTAGCTTTTCAGTTGTTGTACACACCAGTGCTTCAGCACACAGTCACTGTGTACTACACTTAATTGCATTCTCTCTCTCCCTTTCCTATCAGTGCTTCTAGGCTGGATTTGGGCTTGAGGTGAATTGCTGATGTAAAACTGCTTTTCTGTGCAAAACACACTCCTCTCTGTCCCTCTCTCTCTCTCTCTGCAATAGAACGCTGGAATGGCTGGCTGGCAAGATGGCTGCCAATTATATAGGGCTGTGACATCACATGGGTGGCTGGCTGCTGTTAGGCTGCATGCTGCATGTGATTCAGGGTCAACCCGTTGTTCCAGCCTTCCCAGCGTTTCTTGCCCTATGTCCTGACATGTGGAGCCGCCATCTTAGATGCCCTGGAGCCTGGACCGCACTAAATGGAGTTTAATGAAGCGATTCATGTGATCAAATCACAGCGATATTCAGATTCCTTGCAAAACAAATTTTTTCTGAAATTCGTAACAGATTCGGATTCATCAGATTCGATTCGCTCATCCCTATCTGCAACCAACAGCAAACGGCAGTTAAGTGCGAGAGCAGCTATGATTGGATAAGACTGGACACACCCCCTCAGCACTCCAGGCTGCATTTTCTGTGTTTGGACTTCTGCAAGGCCAGCAGGAGTCCAAAGTCTGTGCAAAAGATGGGGGAAATGTGCTCTGGGCAAGTAGGGAGACACCTAGTGGCAGCTTTTTTTTAACACAAATAAAACATAGACAACTTCCTTTTTTTAAAGCAAAGTATATTTAGAAAGATTTTTTATTTACCATAAGGAGTCCCTCAATCCAGCTAGGACTGCCATAATCACTAATCTGCAGTTTCACCTACTACAAGTCTCAGCAAGGCGACAGGCTCCCCAGGTTACCCTCTGCACATTCCTCTGCATTAAAGCCTGTACTGTCATGGATTTACTAATTCTTGCAACAATAACTAGGCATCGCTCTCATCCCTGTCCCTATGCTTAGCCTAGGAAAAGCTATCTCATCCACGGACTGTGGAGGTTAACAGCACCCTGGCGTCGCGAAAAAGTTAATTCCACCTTCCTTCCAACCGTGGTTTCACTGCGCTTATGCATTTCTTCTACTGCCTTTCATCTCTCTCTATGTGGACCCTATGCTTTTTATATTTAGGAGCATCTTTCATACATACATAGGTTCCTATGAAAGGCATCTAAGCCTTCTTTCACATTGCCATTGGCATCCAATATGTGGAGCTCTGTCAACATGCACTATTTTTTTTCTCCAGTAACCTGTCGGATCTCCGACGGACCCCATTCAAACCAATGGGATCTGCCGGGACCCGGTGGTGACCCGAAGGAGTCCTTTGTGCACCAACCTGTTTTTGGGACCATTCAGTCGGTCATGCTAGTTATATAATTTGGGCATCTTGTCTGCCACTTGCTGCCCTGCAACCATGTTACAGTATATTATATGTAGCTGAGAGGCAAATGTAAGATGTATATGTAGCTAAGAGACACATGGCAGATGTATTTGTTAGCTGAGAGGTATATGTCAGATGTATATGTGGTAGCCCTTGGGGGGTAATAGTAGTTGGGGTATTGTTGCGGTAGATGAGGGGTTAATGTTAACCCTATAGTTCGTGACGCCAGGCTGAGGGCTAATATGCTGAGGTAATTCTCCGGCCTATCGCCGCCGTTACCAGTAACGATAGGTGCATGCATAAAATGACTGAGGTCCACAAGGTAGTTGAACTTGAACTTGGATAACTTTACTTAAAGGCTTGCCGTACATCCAATGAATAGTAACAGTCTCGTTAATACAGTCTCTATGCAGTTCAATGACTGACAGTTGTTGCGGACCTTGACTTCTAATACAAGTCTCTGAATTTAGGGTAATTTGCGAAGATCCGTCCGGATTTAGGGGATAGATAAGGTCCGGTGATCTTGCAGAGTGTTTAGGGATTGATACATCTGAATAGATCAGCCGTTGCCGCAAGACTCGGGCCTAACTCACTGTGGAAGATAGCTGCCCAGATCCTGCTCGTTTGACAGCCCGGGAACACGAGAGAGAGCAATGGCCGCCGCTCCCTTATATGGGCAGGGCCGTTTTCGATTGGTCCGAGTAACTGTCACTCCCTGTTACAGGGAGTGATGGGAGAAATACCTCATAGGGACCTCCAAAGGTCCTTAAGCAATAAACCATAGAGTTCACCTGATCACGTGACCCGCAGGTCCTGCTACACTATGTAGAGGTAATTAACCAATTATATACATTTGTACAATCCTATATATAAATCCTAAATAATTACTAGATAACTAATACCTAGATGAGAAGTGACTAGGGGTGGACTAGACAATAAGGACCCCCACGTCCTAGGGACTCTGGCTATGGGGACCTATACACACAGGTACAGGATAGAATGTGGTACCGGGACACCCCAAATACGTAGCTGAGAGATATATGACAGGTGTATACATCATCCTCCACTAATAAACGTAAGGTGGTCCTTGCATGTTTGCCTTTCTTAATTCCTAATAATTGTTCTCATGTCTCTCTGTAGTAATAACCTCTCACAGGTCACCTTTCTAGATTTGGCCACTATAAATTTATGCTTTGAGCTACTGGCCATTTTCTTCCCTCTTTTGTATGTATAAAGTGTAATTTTTTGCTCATTATAAATTCTAGATACTTAAAGGCCATGTTCACACAATGGAATTTCCTTTTGGAATTTCGCACTGAATTTCGCACAGAGATTCAGTAGCAGCAGAGTACCATTGATTTCAATGGGTTTTGATGCCCTATTCACATAGCAGAATTTTCCAGATGTTTCCAGCATGGTTTTTTTTTTATTTCCCATGTCTGCAGAAAGAACATGTCTATCCTTTCTGCGGACTCCGCACGGAAATGCATTGACGTTTGTGAGACCACTTAGGACTCTGCTCACATCAAGTGAGTGCAGTTTCTTCTGCTACTGAATAAAGAGATCAGGAAACAAACAAAGCAATTCAATCTGATGATCAATGTTGTTGAAGAGCACCTTAGGCTATGTTTACACTTCTGGAATTTCCGCACAGAATCTCTGTGTGGACATTCCGGACACTGTGGGACTGCACGGAAATATGCATTCCGTGGGGAGTCTGCAGAAAGAATGAACAGGTTCATTCTTTCTGCAGACACGGAAAATGGAATTTCTGTGCCGGAAACATCTGGCATGGAAATTCCACTGTGTGCACAGCAGAATCCCATTGAATACAATGGGACTTTGCTGCTCTGGAATCTCCGGCAGAATTCCAATTCTGCACAGAAATTTCGGACCTTAGGTTGTTTATGGCATTACAACTTGGCTCCTAGCTCTCGACCCATTGCCTCCAGATAGATATTCACAAATTTAAAATATAGCACTCAGATAAATGTGAATATTTAGTATTTTAGTATATGGCCTAAGTAGAAAGCAGTCTCTTATTCAGTAAATAACCAGACTTATACCTGCAGCTTCTAAAATCTGACAGGAGAGGTTTCATACAAGGTGGAGTGGTGGTAGGCATATACAGTGCATATACAATGCATATCTATATATACACACATACAATGATGGACATACTGTAACTATATGGCTGAGAAGTGGAAGGGGTACACTGATCTGAATCAAAGACCTCTTAATCTACAGTAAAGCGCTCTACCAAGCATACACCAGCAGCTCTATTACTCAGGGTACAATTCTCAGAGTACCAGCCTAACTAGTGCCACGAATCCATTGTGCACATTGTATGTGTGTACCATATAATCACAATCAAAAGTGAACAATAAGTAGCATAATACAGAGATAGGCAGCAAAAGCAAAGAATCCTGAGTGTAAAGTGTCAGACACAACAGAAGGATGTGAGGCCATGTTCACACAGCATAAAATGTGCCAAATGTCTGCCCGGAAAACAGGGGTGGAAATTTGGCACATTTACCCGATCTGGTGGGTGCTGGGACTAGAGATGAGCGAACTTACAGTAAATTCGATTTGTCACGAACTTCTCGGCTCGGCGGTTGCTGACTTTTCCTGCATAAATTAGTTCAGCTTTCCGGTGCTCCGGTTGGCTGGAAAAGGTGGATACAGTCCTAGGAAAGTCTCTTAGGACTGTATCCACCTTTTCCAGCCCACGGGAGCACATGAAAGCTGAACTAATTTATGCAGGAAAAGTCATCAACTGCCGAGCCGAGAAGTTTGTGACGAATCAAATTTACTGTAAGTTCGCTCATCTCTAGCTGGGACCACTCAGGAATGCACTGTCTCATAGGCAGCAATGCACTTCCAAGCAAAATTTGCAGAAAGAATAGACAAGTCTATTCTTTCTGCAGGCGCCGGAATCAGGGTTTTTGCCGTAGTAGAATACCATTGAAATCAATGGGATGAGTGTTATATAGGCTGTGCAATTAAATGGTAAATGCATATCATCTGTCCTATCACTGCAGGAAAACAGAATCTTCCCATTGGTGCTTTTGATTTAGAACAGAACGGAAGCAGTACGAACACACAATGTTCCTGCTGCCGAAAATGGGATGTCTACGGATGCTGTTAACGAAAGCAGCAGACCCCATTCACCTTTATGGCCAAACAGACATATTCGGTATTTAAAGTGGACTCATGACTGAAGTTTCTGCGCTTTTCATATAGCATATATGTCCTGAAAGGAGTCACTAGATGACTCCTTTTGGCCATAAAAGTGAATGGGGTCACTGCTCCTGTTAACAGTATACGCTGGCATCCTGTTTTCAATGTGGTGCCAACGTATATGATTAATGGCCAAAGGAACGTAGTGTGTTCATACCCTTGATAGTACCTCTTAAAGATTGGTTGTATCACCAACCGTGCTGTGTCTGCACCCATAACCTGTTGCAGATTGCAGCCTTTAGTTAAAGTATCAGCAAAATGTATTTCTAGAGGATTTTTTGTGAATCTCCCTTATTGATTCAATTCAATTCGATATTCAGCCATTTGATATTCGATATTCAGCCATTTGATATTCAGCCATTTGCACTCATTATGCCTAATACAGAGAATGGTGTGGTGTTCCCTAGGAATGAGGAATAAGGGTTATGCTGGGTGTAGTAGTCCCTAAATGAATTGCCACATAGCTGAATGGTGCTAACCCGATGTTTCTCTTTTACCCACAAACTTTTTTTTGCAAACAAAAGCTGCTATGTGTGCAAAGCCTAGGACTGAGACTTCTGAAGCTAGGATTCTGTGAAATTGTAAAGTTTACTTAACTCCTTTTGAAATTCCAGAGAAATACAGTTACATGAATATAGCTCTAGGAGTCAGGAGAAATTAGTAAATTTGGTCACTGCCCCTTGAAATAGTGCTTTATAGCAGCTTAGCAGAGTTTTGAGAAACTTGAAGTGCTCTAGCATGTGTATGTGGAAATTTCTTCTGCAGATGTATGTGCAGGGATTTAAAGGGGTATACCAGGCCAAAACTTTTTTTTATATATATCAACTGGCTCCGGAAAGTTAAACAGATTTGTAAATTACTTCTATTAAAAAATCTTAATCCTTCCAATAGTTATTAGCTTCTGAAGTTGAGTTGTTGTTTTCTGTCTAACTGCTCTCTGATGACTCACGTCCCGGGAGCTGTGCAGTTCCTATGGGGATATTCTCCCATCATGCACAGCTCCTGGGAAGTGACATCATCATTGAGCAGCTAGACAGAAAACTTCAGAAGCTAATAACTTTTGGAAGGATTAAGATTTTTTAATAGAAGTAATTTACAAATCTAATTTAACTTTCCGGAGCCAGTTGATAGATATAAAAAAAAGGTTTTGCCTGGAATATCCCTTTAAGGTTCTCTAGCTCTCACATTCTCAAGTCCTCTTTATTGACGCAACTGGAAAAGGATCCACACAGGTTAACTAATCGTAGTGTAAGGTATAATATACAACTCCACTTTACTCACGTTTTTGGTAGTTATCCATGACAGAACAACTCAGAAAGGTGCATCCAGGGAAGTCCAATTAGATCAGCCCGAAATAGATAATTGAACAACAGAAAAGTCCTTGTACAGTCCATCCTTTCCAAATACTTTCCTTCTTAGAGGCTAAGACAATGTAGAAACATATCCTTGCAGTGTTGACTGGGATCAGGTAGGAACAGCGACTGAGGACACATATTACCTATATGGTTGTAGGCCTAGTAATGACTGAAGCTAGCTAAAGCATGAGTGACTCTGGCAAAGACCAAGCTATGACTACCCTAGAACAGATCCAAGTCCATTTCCTCAGGAGGGACTTTCTCTAGCAATCACTGGCTAGGAGAAGACATGTGACCAAATCACCATTCAGCTGTACAATGAAATACAAAACTTGTGAGAAACATTAAAGGGGCCACAAACATTAAAGGTCCACACACCTTTTTCCCATATTTAACACTACCGCACACCATACCCCTGTGCTCTGGTTTTATACTGCCACACACATTGTGCCTGGTATAAAACTGTCACAAACACTGTGCCCCTGGTATAATACTGCCATGCACACTATGCCTGTGGTATAATACTGCCACACACACTATGCCTCTGGTATAATACTGTCACACACTGTGGCTCACTGCCACACACACTGTGACTCACTGCCACATACTGTCCTCCCAAATATAATATTGCCAAACACTGTGTCCTTAACCAAATAATTATACCTCATAAATATGTCACTATGCCCTTTCATATAACTGTGCCATAATGCCCCCACATAAACTGTGCAATTATGCCCCTTACATAACTGTGTCACTATGCCCCTTCACAAATATGTGACATTATGCCCCCACATGAACTGTGCCACTATGCCCCTCATATAACTGTGTCACTGTGCCCCCCAAGAACTATGCCACTATGCCCCCCATGAACTTTGCCACTATGCCCCCCTATGAACTATACCACAATGACCCTCATGAACTGTGCCAATACACCAGATGATTGGCGGCCATGGTCCGGATCCAGACTTCTTTCCCCCATTTGAGGACTACAATAGTATCATTAGATGATTGTCGTAAACATTAATTTTATCATCAGGGGGTTGCTTAAATACCTGACACATAAAAACTGAGCTAACATAGAAGAGGCCAGAGGAGCTGAATATTACCACTAATAATTAACACAGCGCCATCTGCTGCCCTGAAACACAGCTCTCCAGCATAAGCCTTAGCTGTCGTACACTCTAACATTATTGGCGGACCCTTCATCCAGCTGTCATTTCCAGACACTTTTGATGCTGTTTGTGTAGGTGGATACAATGGATCAGACCTATCATCCACTTAAAATCTAGTGCATATTAAGTGTCCTTTTTTTATATCCCTAGTGCCCCTTGTTTTCCAATGTTCTATTTTTATAGTGTAATGAAAATTCAGAAATAAAGGAACACTCTGAGGAAAATATAGATACACTTTGTTATGTCTAGTGCAAAAGAGGCGGTGCATAAAGCAATGAAAAGTCACTAAATCCCAGTGCATTACCTATGTACACAGCTTTCATACAATACATTATATTGCGCTTTGAGTACAATTGTATAAAAATAAAAAAAAATCTGTTTTGGACAGCTCCTTTAAAGGATAGCTCCTTCTGGTGCATTGCATTTGGAATTGTCACAGAAATGACGGTTTTAAAGGGGTAGTCTGGGCTTATATATATTATCCCCGCCGCTGGGGACCCCCACAATCTCGGTGCAGTGCCCGGCATTCTGTACATGGCGCTGCTTCCGAGACAGGGATGTGACATCACGGTCACGTCCCCTAGTGACATCACGCCATGCCCCCTCCCATAGACATGAATGAAGGGGGCCTGACATCACGTCACTTGTCTCGGAAGCAGCGCCATGCACAGAATGCCGGGGGCTACACCGAGATCGCGCCGGTCCCCAGAGGTGGGACCCCTGCGATCATACATCTTATCCCCTATCCTTTGGATAGGGGATAAGATGTATAAATCCGGAATATCCCTTTAAGACTGTCATTTCTGTGACAATTCCAAATGCAAAGCACCAGAAGGTTTTGTTACAGCAGTAAGAGGGATAGATTAGTAGAAATAAAGGCACAATGCAGCGGGCGCACAATAAGGCTTGTGTCCGAGGTTTTATTAAGGAGATAACAGTTGGCTGAAAGCAGTTTTTATTGAACACTATTAATTTTCCTCTGTGTTTGCATTTTCCGCTCATTAGTTAAATACCTATAACTCGGCACTATCTCTCCCTGCACCTGATGCTTTGCTATTCACACTCTTCTCCCCTTATCTGTGATTGCTGTGTGTACTCGCTGTGGGTTCATACGTATCCGTGCCAATCTGTGCCTGGCATTTCCATTCAGGGCTCCTCTCTGCATAATCCCCTAGCTACACAAAGACAGCACTTTGAAATGCTTGTCACCAACATGCTCCCTTTGACCGCATACTAAATCCCTATAGAATTCATTTAACCCCTATGACATCTTGACATATACACTAGTGGTGAAAGCGTTAAAGAGATTATGGCCTTGGAGAGCAAAACAGTCGCAGCACAACTAATGGCCTAAATATGTCTCTAAAACCTCCTCGATACCAAGCTAATGAGGACATTGCTTAGAAAAGCTCCGGTTAAACAAATAATCCTAGTTAAAATAAGGAGCATTATTACCAATGGGCATATGTGCACAGACTGAAACAAACTGAGAAAATAGCATTTAAAGAGCATTACACAAGTGGAAAATGGAAACTCTTATCTGGGTTTTTTACATTTGACCTGTGTGTGAGCATCTTCTATCTGCGCTAATAGACTGCTGTGAAAACGGAGAGCGGGGTAAGAAGGGGAGTGGCACTGTAGATAGGGGGTAACTTGCCATCACAGGACTACCCCCTTCAAGGCTATGAGCATATAGTATATATATTTTTGTCTGTATTTTGATTCTAAAGAAAGTTTGTTTTACAGACAAAAAGTTTTAGAGTTTCAGAAGATTTTTTTCTGCCATTTGGAAAAAAAATTGCCCTGTTTTGAAAGTAGACCTTTTGGGCTCCAGCAACCGCTTTCTTTTTGCAAAATAGATGTTTTTTTTGGAACATTAACATCTTAAAATTGTCCAAAAATGTGTGGCAAATGCAGAAGAATACCCCTTCAATAAATTATAACAATTTCATGGTTTGTAAGTCTATGTTCCCACTGCCAAATATTTGAGGAATGTCTGCCCGGAACATGCTGAGGAGTCTCAACCATCTCCAGCATAGTGCTGTTCAGGGCCTCCGGTGCCCGAATCTGTCACCGTTACCCTACAGCTGCTCAAATATTGCCAGCTATTGCTTGCAGTTATCAGCCAATAAGCCCAGTGTTGCAAGTACCTGCAAAACAGAGGGGGAGCATCCCCAAATCGTTGTAGCACTAGACTCTGTGCCTTATCCAAGCTGCTGTGGCACCTATTCACATTTCTTAAAGGGCCATACACATCATTTTTCTTAAGTGCACTCAAAAATCAACAGCAGGTCTGAACCAAGTACAAATGGACTTCCGACCAACGCCATGTCCTCATTTGCTGTCAACCTCAAAAAGAAGCCCTTCAGCCTATTGCATTTGGAGGACTGGGATCGTGGTCCCCCAAGATTTTATCCAGCAAGGGCAGGGAGTAATCCCTCAACAAGTGCCCAGGCCTCCTGCTGCTGCCATAAAAGTTTGGCCTAACCAGCAGGCACCAACCACCACAGTACTAGCAACTGCCCTGTCTTCAGCTATAGTGTTGAGCGCGAACATTGGAAATGCAAATTTTTTACCATGAATATCGGCACTTCGCGATTTCGCGAATATTTAGAATATAGCACTATATATTCGTAATGACGAATATTTTCTTTTCTTCTTCACAGTACACATCACAACAATGATCATCCCTCCCTGCATTTCCTTATGATTTTTGCATGAAAAAAATGAACGAACATAGCGAATATGCGAATATTCGTCCATTTATTCATGAAATATCGCAAATTTGAATATGGCCGCTGTCGCTCATCACTATTCAGCTCCTACACCTCAGTGTCTGCTGCTGAGGGCATAGTAGAGGACACTACTCCCACTATCCCCATGCTTACTACACATTCATGTGTGAACACGGTTACCATTTCAGCACATGTTCCACTCACTGCCTACCTTATTCACGACCACCGATGAGAGGAGAAGAGTTGGAGAGGAAGCTGACCCCTTACTACTGGAAGCCATCACAAAAAAATTATGTAGGCCACAAGAAAGCCTACCAACAGTTTTTGTTTCATTTTTCGGCGTAAGTCACCGATCAAGCCTGTGTAGTGCAATGCCCCAGGACTGCTTAACCTTATGTTCTACAAGTTTACAAGTTCTGCAATGTTCAAGATTATGTGCCTGGCCAAGATTATGTGCACTTAGCCAAAAAGAAACCACTACACTTTTGTACCCAGTATTATACCATAAACTACTTAAAGGGGTACTCCCGTGGAAAGCTTTTGTTTTTTAATCAACTGGTGCCAGAAAGTTAAACAGATTTGTAAATCACTTCTATTAAAAAATCTTAATACTTCCAGTACTTTTTAGGGGCTGTATACTAAAGAGAAATCCAAAAAAGAAATGCATTTCCTGTGATGACCTGACCACAGTGCTCTCTGCTGACCTCTGCTGTCCATTTTGGAAACTGGAAAAAATCCCCATAGCAAACCCATGCTTCTCTGGACAGTTCCTAAAATGGACAGCAGAGGTCAGCAGAGAGCACTGTGGTCAGGACATCACAGGAAATGCATTTCTTTTTGGATTTCTCTTACAGCCCCTAAAAAGTACTGGAAGGATTAAGATTTTTTAATAGAAGTGATTTACAAATCTGTTTAACTTTCTGGCACCAGTTGATTTAAAAAAAAAAGTTTTCCACGTGAGTACCCCTTTAAGTCTTAACATACCTTCCTAATTTTGTACCAAACCAACACAAACCAAAGTGCCTTAAAATGTGCATAAAAAATTGTCTTTGGTCAGGATTGTCTAGTGATGAGAGAAATGTAACCTAGATAGTCTTGCAATTCAGTCAATAATGTAACAATATGTATAGTCATGTATATTCAGCCAGTATTACTTAGAGGTAAAAAAAAAAAATGTGCGCCTAATAAGTCTGGTACAGTAGTCAGAAATGTATAATGTCTAGTGAATTATGTATATGGTGTATAATCGTCTATATTATAAAATTTTCTCAGGTTAGGACAGTTGTTTGCTAATTGGTAAGTCTATATGAGTGCCCCAGATGCAGATACATGCAGATACATTTACTGTTTTTATGTAAGGGGTGTGATAGCGTGCCCACATATATAATGTCTTAGTCAGGATGTATTATTTTCTATATATCTGTTCTTTGTTGTCCTTGTTTATTGTCTTCTAGTGTGCATGAGGTGAACCTGAAATTCAAGGAAATACCTTGGCTGAACTTTTGTGCAACAGAAAATGTCTTTTTGTTTCTTTTCGTGTTCCTTCGGTGTGGCCCCGAGGTGTTCTCAACGTTCTTCAGTCGAGAGTCTGAGAGAGTCCCAGAGAGAAGACGCTATAAGCCAATGGGCCCCTTGGCACAGGACCGGTAGTGATGAATAGCCTATGGCAGCTCCGGTCTGGCTTCCAGAGCCACCTTGTTTGTGAAAATGAACACAACCAAAGGAAGAGCTTCAAGAAATGTTACACATGTGTCTGTCTCATGTTGGCATGCCTTAACCCCTTAAGGACTCAGCCCATTTTGGCCTTAAGGACTCAGACAATTTAATTTTTACGTTTTCATTTTTTCCTCCTCGCCTTCTAAAAATCATAACTCTTTTATATTTTCATCCACAGACTAGTATGAGGGCTTGTTTTTTGTGTGACCAGTTGTCCTTTGTAATGACATTAACTCATTATATCATAAAATGTATGGCGCAACCAAAAAACACTATTTTTGTGGGAAAATTAAAAAGAAAAACGCAATTTTGCTAATTTTGGAAGGTTTCGTTTTCACGCCGTACAATTTACGGTAAAAATGACATGTGTTCTTTATTCTGAGGGTCAATACGATTAAAATGATACCCATTATTACATACTTTTCTATTATTGTTGCGCTTTAAATAAATCACAAACTTTTTAACCAAATTAGTACGTTTATAATCCCTTTATTTTGATGACCTATAACTTTTTTATTTTTCCGTATAAGAGGCGATATGAGGGCTCATTTTTGCACCAGGATCTGTACTTTTTTTTGATACCACATTTGCATATAAAAAACTTTTAATACATTTTTATAATTTTTTTATATAAAATGTATTAAAAAAGTAGCAATTTTGGACTTTTTTTTTTTTTTTACGTTCATGCCGTTCACCGTACGGGATCATTACCATTTTATTTTAATAGTTCGGACATTTACGCATGCGGCGATACCAAATATATCTATTAAATTTATTTTTTAATGCTTTTTGGGGGTAAAATAGGAAAAAAAGGACGTTTTACTTTTTTATTGGGAGAGGGGATTTTACACTTTTTTTTACTTTTACTTTTACATTTTTTTTTACACTTGAATAGTCCCCATAGGGGACTATTCATAGCAATACCATGATTGCTAATACTGATCTGTTCTATGTATAGGACATAGAACAGATCAGTGTTATCGGTCATCTTCTGTTCTGGTCTGCTCGATCTCAGACCAGAGCAGAAGACGCCGGGAGCCGGAAGGAGGAAGGTGAGGGGACCTCCGTGCGGCATTCTGAATGATCGGATCCCCGCAGCAGATTTCATTGAAATCGCGCACTGCCGCAGATGCCGGGATCTGTATTGATCCCGGCACCTGAGGGGTTAATGGCGATCTCGCGGGCGTCGGCCATTGCCGGCGGGTCCCTGGCTGCGATCAGCAGCCGGGATGAGCCGCGCATGACACGGGCATCGCTCCGATGCCCGCAGTTATGCACAGGACGTAAATGTACGTCCTGGTGCGTTAAGTACCACCGCACCAGGACGTACATTTACGTCCTGCGTCCTTAACCCCTTAAGGACCGGAGGTTTTTCCGTTTTTGCATTTTCGTTTTTTGCTCCTTGCCTTTAAAAAATCATAACTCTTTCAAATTTACACCTAAAAATCCATATGATGGCTTATTTTTTGCGCCACCAATTCTACTTTGTAATGACGTCAGTCATTTTGCCCAAAAATCTATGGTGAAGCGGGAAAAAAAATCATTGTGCGACAAAATTGAAAAAAAAACGCTGTTTTGTAACTTTTGGGGGCTTCCGTTTCTACGTAGTACATTTTTCGGTAAAAATGACACCTGATATGTATTCTGTAGGTCCATACGATTAAAATGATACCCTACTTATATAGGTTTGATTTTGTCGGACTTCTGGAAAAAATCATAACTACATGCAGGAAAATTAATACGTTTAAAATTGTCATCTTCTGACCCCTATAACTTTTTTATTTTTCCGTGTATGGGGCGGGATGAGGGCTCATTTTTTGCGCCGTGATCTGAAGTTTTTAACGGTACCATTTTTGCATTGATAGGACTTATTGATCACTTTTTATTCATTTTTAAATGATATAAAAAGTGACCAAAAATGCACTATTTTGGACTTTGGAATTTTTTTGCGCGCACGCCATTGACCGAGCGGTTTAATTAATTATATATTTTTATAATTCGGACATTTCCGCACGCGGTGATACCACATATGTTTATTTTTATTTTTATTTACACTGTGTTTTTTTTTTTATTGGAAAAGGGGGGTGATTCAAACTTTTAATAGGGGAGGAGTTAAATGATGTTTATTCACTTTTTTTTTTCACTTTTTTTTTGCAGTGTTATAGGTCCCATAGGGACCTATAACACTGCACACACTGATCTTCTATGTTGATCACTGGTTTCTCATAAGAAACCAGTGATCAACGATTCTGCCGGATGACTGCTCAGGCCTGGATCTCAGGCACTGAGCAGTCATTCGGCGATCGGACAGCGAGGAGGCAGGTAGGGGCCCTCCCGCTGTCCTGTCAGCTGTTCGGGATGCCGCGATTTCACCGCGGCTATCCCGAACAGCCCACTGAGCTAGCCGGGATGCTTTCGGTTTCACTTTAGACGCGGCGTTCAACTTTGAACGCCGCGTCTAAAGGGTTAATAGCGCGCGGCACAGCGATCAATGCCGCGCGCTATTAGCCACGGGTCCCGGCCGTTGTTAGAGGCCGGGCCCGACCCGCTATGACGCGGGGCCACACCGTGGCCCCGCGTTATAGATCGGGAGTGGACACATGACGTTCCAGTACGTCATGTGTCCTTAAGGGGTTAAGGGGTTAAAGGGGTTATCCAGGAAAAAAATCTTTTTTTTATACATCAACTGGCTCCAGAAAGTTAAACAGATTTGTAAATTACTTCTATTAAAAAATCTTAATCCTTTCAGTACTTATGAGCTTCTGAAGTTAAGGTTGTTCTCTTCTGTCTAAGTGCTCTCTGATGACACGTGCCTCGGGAAACGCCCAGTTTAGAAGAGGTTTGCTATGGGGATTTTCTTCTAAACTGGACGGTTCCCAAGACACGTGTCATCAGAGAGCACTTAGACAGAAAAGAACAACCTTAACTTCAGAAGCTCATAAGTACTGAAAGGATTAATATTTTTTAATAGAAGTAATTTACAAATCTGTTTAACTTTTTGGAGCCAGTTGATATATATAAAAAAAAGTTATTTCCTGGATTACCCCTTTAAGTGTGTGTATGTCAATTATTTCAGAGCCAATAAATAAAAAAAATGTGGTTGATATGAATTTATTTGGGTCGAAAAACCTATAAAAAACGTAATTCAACTTGAGAAAAAACAGACATGGTCGTACATCCACAACATGCACCTAGATCTAATGCTTCTCAGCAACATTTATTAAACTAACAGGTCGTTAGTGTACTTTATGATCATGAAGTACAAGCCCACTAGTCACGTCACGGCCACCTGTAAGTAGTGGGTCCCTAGCATCCCTAGCATAAAATGGCGCAGCACTGAGTGGTGACCACCACTGCCCCAACACCAGTGCCCACAGGGGGAACAACCCAACTGGTAGAGCAGCCCCAATGCCACTCAAACCAGTCCCTGGGCTGTGCCACCCCACAGACTCAGTGCCAAGACAGCAATGGACGCCAAACAGCACCGCACCAGGGGGGAACAGATGTAAAAAGATCACTCACCATGTGCTCCCAGTATGAGACTGGGAGGCTGCCAGGAGGAATAGGGCACTAATGCAGCTTCCTGCCCATTATATAGGCTTGGGCTGAGAGGGAGGGGCAGAGTGCAGACCAAGCATAAACAACAACAAAAAAATGAGGGGATAGGAAACACGATTTTTTCGATTTCGCGAATATTTAGAATATAGTGATATATATTCATAATGACGAATAATCGTTTTTTTTAATGAGAATTAATGTGAATATTTATGTGAATATCGGCACTTCCAGACTAGACACCGATCCCTCCCTTCTTTTAGGTGAGATGTAATTGCGCATGCGCACTATGCGAATTTCATTACAAATTTTCGCATGAATAAAAAGAGAGAGAATGAACATAGCAAATATGCAAATTTCATGAACATAGGACGAATATTCGTACATATATTTGGGAAATATCGTGAATTCGAATATGGCTCCTACCACTCATCACTAGTCACCGCTCAGTGCTGTGCCATTTTATGCTAGGGATGTTAGGGACCCGCTACTTACACGTGGCCGTGATGTGGCTAGCGGGCTTGCACTTCATGATCATAAAGTACACTAACGACCTGATAGTTTAATAAATGTTGCTGAGAAACATTAGATCAAGGTGCATGTGGTGGATGTGCGACCATGTCTGTTTTTCAGTAGTTGAATTCTATTTAAAAAAAAACTGACATGAGCCAGTGAAGACCAAATGGTGGCAGAATGAGGGGACCATATAGTGGGAGAATGACAGCCTGGAAGTGGCGGCAGCATGAGGAGACCATATAGTGGCCGAATAAAAGCCTGGAAGTAGTAGCAGCCTGATGAACCCATAGGGCCTCAAAGATATATTTTTTAATTTAAATTGAAGATTTTAGATAGATTAACATAAAATATTTTATTCAATGTGCCAGCAGCATGAGGAGACCATATAGTGGCTGAACAACACAGCCAGGTGGAGGCAGAAGCATGAGGAGACCATATAGTGGCTGAATGACACAGCACGGAAGTGGCGGCGGCATGAGTTGACCATACAGTGGCAGAAAGACAGCCTGGATGTGGCGGCAGCATGAGGAGACCATATAGTGGTAGAATGATGGCCTGGAAGTGGCAGCAGCCTTACAAGAACATATGGCCTCACAATTGAAAAGATTAAAGATATATTTTAAAATTTAAATTGAAGATTTTAAATAGATTAATATAAAAAAAATGTATGTAATGTGCCAGCAGCATGAGGAGACCCCATGGCAGCACAATGACACAGCCAGGAGGTGGCACCAGCATGAGGAGACAAAAATGTGGCAGAATGACACAGCCTGGAGGTGTTGGTGGCAGTCTGACTAGACCATAGGGCCTCCCAATTGAAAAGATTAAAGATATTTTTTTAAATTGCATGTGGCCATGTTAACATCCTCTGGAGGAAAAACTGCCACAATGCAGAGTAGCTGATTTTACCCCCAACAGTCCGAACTGACTGACTGCTATTGCCGCCGATTCCCGGGACCCCACTCCCACTACCTCCCAGGCAGGTAAGCTGCCACAAAGCAGGAGGTCTACCCAGAGCACGTTTGGCTCCAGACTTCCCACTGCTGCCACCATGCTCACTCCCAACCATGCTACCACCTTGCTGGCTCAACTGCTGCCTCCCAGGCAACCTTTCACCCTCTTCTCCTGATGATGATGAAGCCCCTTCTGCACCAGGCTCCAAAGTGCGATCAGCTCCATCATCATTGAGTTGGTCTGCACGTCACTGATGTCCACCTCAGTTTCCTCAACAGTGTGTGCTTCAGGACCCTGAAAGCTCCCAACACCACCTACCACGCCACTCTCCTCATCACTACTTGCCTGCCTAGCGAAGGAAGTGGGGGATGGCTACTCCACTTCTTGGCTGGGCAGTAGCTGCTGACTGTCCTCTAGTAGATCGTCCTGACTAAAAAGTGGAGCTGAACCCACAGCATAGGATATATCTATGGGGGAGGGAACAGCATAAGACAGAGGCAACTGCAGGACAGGGACTGCTCCCGGGCCATGCCAACTGAGGGTTGTGTCTGAAAAACCCACCGACTGTTCACTGGGGGTGTCAGATGTCACTTGTGATGAAGTGGAAGACCGAGTTAACCAGTCAATGACGGCAGATGGGTTGCTGGTCGAGACACGACTGCTAGCTGATACTGGGAGCTCAGGCCTCTCGCTGCGACTCCTACTGCCACACGCCCCTAGTCTGCTGCGACCTCTGCCTGCGCCTGGTGAATTTAGGCCTCTGACACATCCTGGCACTTCTCTGCCTTACAAACTTAGTGCGTAAATGAGGGGAGGACGATACGCACCACTATGCTTAAAACAGTATTTGTCTAGAACAGCAGCAGGTGTGTACTTTTGGCTGGCCTTTCACAGTAACTAGGCACTTAGGACTACAACAGGAACAAAATGGTACACCACATAGATGTAAGTACATGGTATGCACTTATGAGGGGAGGACAATACGCTCCACTATGCTTAAAACAGTATTTGTCTAGAAAAGCAGCAGGTGTGAACTTTTGGCTGGCCTTTTACAGTAACTAGGCCCTTAAGACTATAACAGGAACAAAATGGTACAACACGTAGATGTACGTACGTGGTATGCACTTATGAGGGGAGAACAATACGCTCCACTACGCTTAAAACAGTATTTGTCTAGAACAGCAGCGGGTGTCTACTTTTGGCTGGCCTTTCACAGTAACTAAGCACTTAGGACTATAGCAGGAACAAAATGGTACACCACGTAGATGTACGTACATGGTAAGCACTTATGAGGGGAGTACAATATGCTCCACTATGCTTAAAACAGTATTTGTCTAGAAAAGCAGCAGGTGTGTACTTTTGGCTGGCCTTTTACAGTAACTAGGCCCTTAAGACTATAACAGGAACAAAATGGTACACCACGTAGATGTACGTACGTGGTATGCACTTATGAGGGGAGGACAATACGCTCCACTACGCTTAAAACAGTATTTGTCTAGAACAGCAGTGGGTGTGTACTTTTGGCTGGCCTTTCATTGTAACTTGGCCCTTAAGACTTTAACAGGAACAAAATGGTACACCACATGGATGTGCGTAACTTGTATGCACTTAAGAGGGGAGGACAATATGCTCCACTATGCTTAAAACAGTATTTGTCTAGAAAAGCAGCAGGTATGTACTTTTGGCTGGCCTTTTACAGCAACTAGGCCCTTAGGACTAGAACAGGAACAAAATGGTACACCACGTAGATGTACGTACGTAGTATGTACTTATGAGAGGAGGACAATACGCTCCACTATGCTTAAAACAGTATTTGTCTAGAACAGCAGCAGGTGTGTCCTTTTGGCTGGCCTTTCACAGTAACTAGAAGTCAAAGGTGAGGGTCGGCACTCGCTCTTCCTCGCTGTGCTCGTGGATGTAAGTAACAGTAATAGGAAGAAAATCGCGGCACTCCCTATTTTCTGCTTAGTGAAGTGTGTTTATTAACACAAGGTGATGTACAACATATAACATATGACGCGTTTCGGCTGGAGCCTTAAGACCCTTAAGACTTTAACAGGAACAAAATCGTACACCACCTATGCACGCACAGGTTACTGTAACAGTGAGCGCTCCGGTCCCCTCCTCTGTACCGGAGCGCTCGCTGCCTCTGCCTGCTGTTCCCTGGCGCGTCCCGGTCAGACACGCTGACCGAGAGCGCGGGGATTCCTCCGGCGGGGTTGCGGCTTGCATGGCGGCTGATCACCGCACACGCGGCGCATCCCGTTCCTCCTCACCTGCAGCTCCATCCTCGTGTGCTGCCTCTGTTCTCCGGCGCGCGCGGCCCCGCTCCTTAGGGCGCGCGCGCTGGCTTCATGAAATTTAAAGGGCCAGCGCACCATTGATTGGTGCCTGGCCCTCACTGTTTTATAAATGTCTCCTGCCCCTTCCTGCCCTCGCCGGATCTTTAGTGCCTTGTGCCTAGTGAAAGCGTTCCTTTGTTCTGTGTTGCCTGTTGCCAAACCGTTGCCCGTGACTACCGCTACTGAACCTGTGCTGCATGCCCTGACCTGTTGCTTGACTATCGCCTGTGAACCTGTGCCGCCTGCCCTGACCTCTGCTACATCCGACTACGCTTCTGCCTGCTCCTCCTGTACCGCGCCATTCTCAGCTACCAGAGGGGTCGAGTCGCTATCGAGTGGAACGACCTGGGGGCTACCTGCCGCAGCAAGACCATCCCGCTTTGCAGCGGGCCCTGGTGAAGACAAGTAGTCCCTTAGATTCCGTTCCCCTGGTACGGCCAACGTCATCACCCCTCTGGTTCAGTGGATCCACCTCCTGTCTCCTGACCGGTACGTTACAGTTACACTTAATAGAGGACAATACGCTTCACTATGCTGCCTCTGTTCCCCGGAGCGCGCGGCCCCGCTCCTTAGGGCGCGCGCGACGGCTTCATGAAATTTAAAGGCCCAGCGCACCATTGATTGGTGCCTGGCCCTCACTGTTCTATAAATGTCTCCTGCCCCTTCCTACCCTCGTCGGATCTTTAGTGCCTTGTGCCTAGTGAAAGCGTTCCTTTGTTCTGTGTTGCCTGTTGCCAAACCGTTGCCCGTGACTACCGCTACTAAACCTTGCTGCCTGCCCTGACCTGTTGCTTGACTATCGCCTGTGAACCTGTGCCGCCTGCCCTGAAATCTGCTACTTCCGACTACGCTTCTGCCTGCTCCTCCTGTACCGCGCCATTCTCAGCTACCAGAGGGGTCGAGTCGCTATCGGGTGGAACGACCTGGGGGCTACCTGCCGCAGCAAGACCATCCCGATTTGCGGCGGGCCCTGGTGAAGTAGTCCCTTAGATTCCGTTCCCCTGGTACGGCCCACGTCATCACCCCTCTGGTTCAGTGGATCAACCTTCTGTCTCCTGACCGGTACGTTACAGTTACACTTAATAGAGGAAAATACGCTCCACTACGCAACCCGTATTAGGCCCTTATAGCAGGTGATTATGGCTTTTAGTGCTCTGCTCACCCTAACTGGCTGGCTACTTTTAGCTTTTCAGTTGTTGTACACACCAGTGCTGCAGCACACAGTCGCTGTGTACTACACCCAAAATTGCACTTTCTCTCTCAATATCTCTCCCTTCCCTATCAGTGCTTTTGGGCTGGATTTGGGCTTGAGGTGAATCGCTGCTGTAAAAATGTTTTTCTATACAACACACACTGCTCTCTGTCCCTCTCTCTCTCTGCAATAAAGCGTTGAAGTGACTGGCCGCAAGATGGCTGCCGATTATATAGGGCTGTGACATCACAGGTGTGGCTGGCTGCTGATGTGGCTGCATGCTGCATGTGATTCAGGGTTATCCCACATACCCGTGTTCCTGCCTTCCCAGCGTTCCTTGCCCCATGCCCTGACATGTGGAGCCGCCATCTTAGATGCCCTGGAGCCTGGACCGCACTATATGGAGTTTAATGAAGCGATTCATGCGAATAAAACCAGGTGAAGCCCTGTTTAAACTGCACTTTTATGTCCCTGCCATCTATCTATCTATCTATATATCTATCTAAAAAAGACAAGAAGGTAGCAGCACTTCGTCATATCCAAAGGAGAAGTGGGTGCAACTCACTTGGGGTCCCAGGTCACAGGATTACAAGCTTCATACAAGTTGAAAAAACACTGCAGCACTCCAAAGCTTGTGAAAAAATGTGGATAGCGTTTATTCCATCATAGTACAGAAGGCAACGTTTCAGCTGCTAACATGCATCCTTTTTCAAGCTTGAAAAAGGCTGCATGTTAGCAGCTGAAACGTTGCCTTCTGTACTATGATGGAATAAACGCTATCCACGTTTTTTCACAAGCCTTGGAGTGCTGCAGTGTTTTTTTTCCACTTTTATCTATCTATCTATCTATTTAATCTATCTATTTATCTATATAAATTTGTTGTTAACACTGTCAGAAAAGAAAGATGGTTGTTATTTTAGTAATACATGTCCAGGAAGAATAACCATTTTTTAAGAGTTGCTGAGCAAAAATATTTTAGGTGTCACCTAGGAATCATTGCTTTACTCAGCAGAAGACATGTCCATTATTATTTTATTTTCAGCAGTGCTTTTTTTGTTTTTGCTTATTTTTTTATTGTATATAATATTTATTTAAAGTACAAAATGCTAATATGTGAATGCCTGGGATAGTAAAGACCAGATTAAATAATTACATGTTTTCTAGTCACATGTTGATTTGTGATACGATAGTGTTGTTGCATGAATAAGTGCTTTTTACTGCAGCCACACTTCAGTGTGCGGCTAAATGGCAGCACAGAAAACCCTGTTAATGTATATTCAATGTCACTCTGTACTTTTATGTAAAAGAGCTGAATCCACTCCACATATCCATCCTTAATGGGTGATGTTTCAGGCAAATGGTTTCTAAATTGCTGTAATGCATTTCTAAGACTTAATATTCATCCCTTATCATCTTTGCCAAATCAAAATAATGTTTTCCTTTGAGAGATTTTTGTACATTTGAAAGCAGTTTTGTCAGCCTGTAAATGTTCCCAAAACTGGGATGGAATAACAGTATATTATTTCTTGCTTGTGATTCAGGAAATGTTACTAAATGTCAGGAGTTTCCACGCACAGATCTTTATTATGCAGACCGGGGCTGCCATAGGCATCCGGCAATATTGGGCAAATACTAGAGCCCACTTAAGGAGGGAGAGCCAATTGCTGCTCTGTGCTCTATATTTTGTATCCTGTCTAGTTTCTCACACACCGGACAGTAGGAGGTAAGGCAGTGTGGTCCTAAACAGTAAACAGCTGTTTGGGCATGCTGGAAGTTAAAGTTTAGCTACATCTGGAGGGCAGTTTGAGACCACTGAGGTAAGGGAAGTCAGTGGCATCATCATCACATGACCATCAGTGTACAGGTCATTCACCGAGGGGCTGGTTCTACTGGGAAGACTAAAAACTCTAAACAAAACAGAAAAGAAGTAAGAGAGAACACAAAAGATATCTCCTTTGGGGTGGGGATGGAGATACCAGTTTGGGAGGGGAGAGTAAAAAGGGGGGAATAAAGCTACCATTAGAAGGCGTGCTTAGTATGACAATGTCCATGTCAGGAAAGAGGAGTGGTAAGGGGGGCAACACTGTTGCTAGTGGAAGAGGACTTGCAACAGAAACAATGCAGCTGCCTGTGGAGGAGGAAGGGGAAAAGGTGGAAAGGTACACAAAGGGAAAAAATATGCAATACTAAGGAGACTTAACTCACAGTTAACTGGTTTACAATTCCCTATTAAAGAGCATAAGCCACGTAGCCCACAAAGATTCAAAGAGTCCAGTGTTGGTAGAAGAGCCTTTGTACAGCCTTCTTTTCTCTTGCATAAAGGATATTCTCAATTTAAGAGAAGCAACAACTTGTAGAACCTTTATCCTCACAGTGTAGAAAGGAAGAGGAGCAGGAACAGTGACATGAGTGTAGACAAGATTGTAGGTTGAAGACATGTGGCCAAGGTATAAGTGTAACAACCCAACAAGTATGGACCCGAAATGCCACTTACTGGTTTGGCTTTGGATAAACCTTGGGAGTGGAGTCTAAGTACTCTCCTAGTTTTCACCCTTTATCCAGCTCCTTGATGTGAAAGCTAGGATACAGGGAAGTTGCCAGGTGGCTTCTGCAAGAGTGGTCCTGGTTAAGTGGCAGCTGGCCTTGCAGACCAGAACGCCCTGGTGCCAAGCACTGGAGGTACAGGCAGGAGCGGCAAGCTGATGCTGTGGATAGTATAGTGCAGTCCAATGTAGCAGAACTATATTGGTGTTAGTAGCAGAGCTTAACAGTTCAGATGCAGCCAGGTGGTGTATGCTAGCTCAGTATGCAGAGGCGAGGTTCCCAGTCTGGGTCATGCACTGGATAGTCAGGAAGATATCACTAAGCTTGTGCACACGTGTGGCCCCTACAAGGCCGCAACAGTAAATAAATGGATGTCCAGAGTGTGCAGCGGAGAGGAAGAGACATGCATGCATATTGGCTGAGGTTAGCAGTGGGACGTGCTGCACGCTTGGGGCTGCCAATGACCAGTGTTACATCTAGCAATAGGAAAAACACAAAAACATGTACACTTTGCTGTCTAACTGAAATACACAACATGTGAAGGTTAGGACATGTAGCTCTGAAAAATGCGTGGCTTAGACTGGTTCTAGCAGGCTTCTATACCAACCATTTGTTACTCTAGAACATGTGACCATGGCATCATTCATCTAAGTATTTATTTATTTATTTTTTATTTATTTATATAGCGCCTACAGATTCCGCAGCGCTTACAATTATGGGGTACAAACAAAGACAAGTATCAGACATAATATCACACAATAACTATTCAAACAAGAGGTGTGGGGATATATTGAGGATATGTTGGGGATATGTTGGGGCCAATTAGAAACTGTTATAGGCCTGTCTGAAGAGATGTGTTTTTAGGCCACGTTTGAAACTATGGATGTTGTTGTTGAGTCTGAGGGGTTGAGGGATAGCATTCCAGAGAACCGATGCAGCACGAGTGAAGTCTTGGAGACGGGAGTGAGAAGTTCGGATTATAGAAGATGTTAGTGTGAGATCATTAGCAGATCGGAGAGAACGTGTAGGATGGTAGACAGAGATGAGAGAGGAGATGTAGGGAGGTGCAGCATTGTGGAGAGCTTTGTGTGTAAGACTGAGGATTTTGTACTGTATTCTGGACTGAATTGGTAACCAGTGTAGTGACTGGCACAGGGAGGAGGCGTCGGTGTAGTGGCTGGAGAGGAAGATGAGTCTGGCTGCGGCATTAAGGATGGACTGGAGAGGAGAGAGTTTGGAGAAAGGAAGGCCTATTAGTAAAGAGTTACAGTAGTCGAGGCGGGAGTGAATCAAAGCAATAATGAGAGTTTTAGCAGTTTCAGTAGTGAGAAACGGGCGGATTCTTAAAATGTTTTTGAGATGCAGGTGACAAGAACGTGAAAGAGACTGAATATGGGGAGTGAAAGACAGATCAGAGTCAAGTACAACTCCAAGACAGCGAGCCTGCTGCCCGGGAGTTATGGTCGACAGTAAATTGAGGAATATTAAACCTTTACATTCTGAAATACCTCAGTTTATGCAGTACATATAATACAATGCACATAAATACATTTGCAGCAACTTCCCAGTACCTTATGCAGATTTATGCACTTTGCAAAACCTTTCATTAGAAGCTGGAAAGGTTGTGCTGGGACGCTACAGGTTTGAAGCAACATTTCAGTTTTTTTTTCTAGTGGGAGGTACATTGCATATAGTTTAAAAAAAAAATTCCAGTGGAGCAAGTATGGCGTAAGGAGCAAGCATAAGCCTCACGTACCTTTATGGCTCTCTCCTCAAGGAGAATCCTTACCCTGTAAGTTCCAAAAGCAGAAGCATAGGAAGATGGAGAATGCTGCCAGTGGGGGCTGCAGATGTTAGTGACCAAAGACATAAAAGAGACAAAGACAGTCTTTGGAAGATGTAGTCATTATAATCAAGAACAGAGGAAGAAAAAAAGGAATAAGAATTTGGAAATTCCCCCAATTGAACATAGGCTAAGTGTTATAGCCATGACTCTACCCTGTGCCAGTCACTGCCATGGCTGTTACTATAAATTTATAAGTGTGATAAATTCATTAAAAAACAGAATTAAACTGAGAGAGAAAAAAAAATTACTGTTCGGCCATGCATAGCTGTTGCATTCTACGCTGATGAACCATGTTGAAGAAAATTTTTATTAGGAGGAGCTTTCCGGGTCATACGGCATAGTACAACCTCCAGTGGGCTGTATTATGAAAACACACCCAAACAAAATCAGCATCAAAGCCATGTCAAAAATCACTTAGTACTCTGGAATGCGTTACCCTAAACTATTAGATCACTTCACAATATCTGAAGTTATTGTATACCCTAAATTTTTTTAGGCACCAATGATTTTCGAAAATTTGACATTTTTTTTACTGTAAAAATTCAAGCACTTTTTACGTTGTTTTGCAGTTTGCCAACATCTTAGTCAGGCACACATCTATTCACATACCAGCCCCTGCTGAGCACAGACATGTTTGAATTGTGGTGATAATAATGGCAAACATTTTGAAGTGTGGTGTCCCGGTACCGCATTCTATACGGTACCTATTTATGTATGGGTCCCCATAGCCAGAGTCCCTAGAACGTAGGGATCCCTGTCATCCAGTCTACCCCTAGTCACCTCTATTTCAGTTTATAGATCGGTATTTTATGTAAAGATTAATGTAAATAGGATAACATATATGTAAATAAATGGTTGATTACTTGTTTCCATAGCGTTGCAGGACCTGCTGGTCATGTGACTCGGTGAACTCTATAGTATTAAGCCCAAGAACCTTTGGAGGCCCTGTGACGTAAGCAATCCCATTACACCATGTAATGGTGAATGGCAAATGTTCGGACCAATCAGATTCGCCCTGCCCCCTGCCCATATAAGGGAGCGGCGGCCATGTTTCGCTCTCTTGTTCCTGCGCAGCCAAGCAGTAAGGATCTCTCTTACCTCGTGGGCTGCCATGAGAGAAGGATCTGCGCAGCAACTAACGCAGTGAGTTAGGCCTGAGCCTTGCGGCGACGGCTGAACAATCTAATTATAGAGTGTATCAATTCCCAAACACTCTGCAGCATCACCGGACCTAATAACTCCCCTAAATCCGGGCGGATCTGCAAATCTCTCCCTAAATTCAGAGACTGCATCATTAACTCGAGGTCCGCAACATCTGTCAGTCACTAAGTAACCTAAGGACTGTTTATATGAGACTGTTAATGTGCCGTGGATATTGCGAGCACTTCAGTAAAGTTATTCACGTTCAAGGTAAATCTCTTTGTGGACCTTCAGTCATCTCATGCACCTATCGTTACTGGGAAGGGCAGCGATAGGCCGGAACATTGATTCAGCATACCAGCCCTCAGCCTGGCATCACGAACTATAGGGTTAACATTAACCCCTAATATACCATACCACCACCACCATACACCCCCCAAGGGCTACCACAGAAGCATGTCAGATGGATGGTCTTACAGGTAAGGATGATTTTTTTAATCTGATCAATCCACCTTTTACACACTACAATTTAAATTAATATGGGCCTGTGTCTGTAAACTTAGCATTCTGCATTATGTTGATGGTGACTTCCTAACTTCATAGCTACAATACACTGATGAATGAAGAGGGAGGGCCCAGTCTCTGTGTTACCCCACTCATAACTGTGACCCAATTGGAGTATGCTTATTAATAACCCCCCTGTATCTCTTGTTCCTGCATCATTTGCTATTTCATTTACACATATTATTCCCTTAATCCAAGTTGTCATCTTGTTTACCAACCTTTTTACATGGAACAATATAAAATTACTTTGAAACATCTATATATATATATATATATATATATATATATATATATACATATATACAACATACACAACCTTGCCCAGGTCCAATCTAGAACTGACCTCCTCAGACAAGCTGATTAGATTAGTCTGACAGGACCGATCCCTCATAAACCCATGCTAATGCTGTTATTAACTTACAGACACAGAGATACTCTGGGATAACATATAATACAGAACTTACACCTACAGGCATTTTTTAGGCTTGCTTTTAGATTCCTTTTTAAATATTTGCACCATACAATGCATTTGAAAAGCCCTTGTGTTAAGATAAAAAAAAGAAAAGTTCCCCATCTTTTTGCACAGAATACCCTATATTGACGAAGTAAAATCAGAATGTTAGAAATATGATTTATTGAAAATGCAAAACTATAATATTGCATTGACATTCTTAATACTTAATTGAAAAACCTTTGGCAGATTACAGCCTCCAGTCTTTTTGAGTATGATGGCCCATGGTTTGCACCTTTGAATTTGGAGAATTTCTGCCATTCTTCTTTGCAGATCTCAAGCTCTGTCAGGTTGACTGGGAACCATTGGTGGAAGTTCTTTATAAGGTCTCTCCAAAGATGTTCAATTGGTTTCAAGCCAGTGCTCTGGCTGGGCAACTCAAGGACAACACTCGTGTGTTGTCTTGGCTGTGGGCTTAGGATCATTGTCTGGTTGGAAGGCAAAATATTTCAGTACTTTTCTCCACTCACCTTCCCACAACCCTGAACAATCTCTCTTTCCCAGTTGCTGAAAAACATCTGCCAGAATGACCATTGGCTTCTTAGTCACCTCCCTTACCAAATCCATTCTCTCACAATTGCTTAGTTTGGTAAGGTGTTCAGCTCAGGGAAGAGCCTGTTGTTCCCAATGTCTTTCATTTAAGAATTATTGAGGCCAGTGTGCTCTTGGGAATTTTCAGTGCAGCTGCATATTTTTGTACCCTTCTCCAGATCTGTGCGACCACACAATCCTGTCTCTGAGCTCTACAGGCAGTTCTTTTCACCTCACATCCCGGATTTCTACTTTCATTTTAACGTCAATAAAGTACTGGAAGTCCCTAAAGGCACTGCCATCATAGACATCACCAACGGAGATCACACCATGGGACCTCCAAAAGTGCGGATCCAGTTGGTCAGAGAAGTGCGGCAACGTAGGATCATGCCACAGTTGTCTGTCCAGCAGGTTGTCCGTAAAGGCAAATAAACGTTTAGCATAGGTCCAGAGTTTCAGGGCCAGTCTATGCAGAGGAAGCCAAGGACCCCCCAGACCAACCCTACCCTCTAAGACGGGCCACAGGTGAGAGAGGTGTAGACTGTGGGCAAGGTGATGCTCACTATTGGGGAGGGGCTGCAAGGAAACCCAGTGTCTAAGATACCTGAGCTGGCCAGCCATGTAATATAGCTGTAGATCAGGTAGTGACATACCTCCCTGAGTTCTAGGTCGCTGCAATGTGGTCAGTTTCAGCTTGGATCTATTAGAGCCCCAAATAAACGGGGGAAAGAGAGAATGCAGCTGTCTAAAAAAGGAGACTGGTACTATGGCTGACGCATGTTCTAACAGATAAAGGCACTTGGGGAGAACCACCATTTTGATGAGATTAATGCGGCCCGCAACAGAAAGGGGCAGGGCAGCCCAAGTCCGGAATTTGGCACGGACATAGGACAGAAGAGGTAGAATGTTCGTCTGGTGATCCTCCCCAAACCGCCTGTTGATAATGATGCCTAAATATTTGAACTGATCTACAACCCGTAGGCCATGTAAACAATTCCCTACCGGAGAATCCCTGATGGGCATATACACCGACTTGCTCCAGTTGATCCTAAGACCTGAGTAAACCCCAAATTTGTCAATAAGGTCAATCCCCAAAGCCAGAGTGCACGCAGGATCAGACATGAACAAGATCATGTCGTCAGCATACAGGCCTACCCTATCCTCCCTCGAGCCAATGCTTATACCAGCGTATCCCGGATGCTGACGGATCCGGAGGGCCAAAGGTTCAATAGCAATAGCAAATAATAGGGGAGAGATAGGGCACCCCTGTCGTGTGCCCCTGCCCAGAGAAAAATAAGGAGAAAGAGCACCGTTGATGGACATACGCGCCCTTGGGGATCTATATAAAAGGGAAATCCATTTTATAAAGTTAGGCCCGAGTCCAAATCTCCGAAGAGTTTCCAGCAGGAAGGACCACTCAACGGAGTCAAAAGCCTTAGCCGTGTCTAAAGAGGCCAGCGCCCAATCCCTCCCCCCAGTAGCCCCTAATTGGGTGAGTGTCTGGACCCTCCTGATGTTATCAGATGTGGACCTCCCAGGCATAAAGCCTGATTGATCAGCATGAATGATTTCCAAAATAACCCGATTCAGCCGGAGGGAGAGTATTTTAGCGAGCAACTTATAATCTAAATTGAGGAGGGAAATGGGCCTATACGAAGAACATTCCAGGGGGTCCTTATCCGGCTTCAGAATGACCACTATAGTAGCATCATAAAAGGACTCAGGCAGCACGTCAGAGGCAAACGCACAGTTATACATGGCCAGCAACACCGGAGCCAGCTGCTCCTTGTATTGCTGGTAAACTTCCACTGGAATGCCATCGGGGCCCGGCGACTTACCTCTCGCCAGGGCACCCAAGGCATCCTCCAGTTCTTCTATAGTCAGTTCCGATTCCAGAGAGGAGGCACTGACAGCGGACAGTCGAGGGAATGTGATGTCATCTAGGTAGTCAGACAGTTCCCGTGAGGAGTATGCGGCCTGAGAGGTGTATAAATCAGAGTAGAAGGAGACAAATCTGTCAGATATCTGGGAAGTAGTGGTCAATACAGTCCCGTCCACCGAACGGACCTGTAGTACCGTCGGAGACTGGGCGTTCTGGTGTATAAGGTGGGCTAGTAATCTACTGGACTGATTTCCCATCTCAAAGGCCTTCTGTTGGGTAAAAAAAAGCTTACGAGCCGCTTTCTCCTGCAAGCAATGTAGATACTGTCGCCCCGCTTGTAGCCATACAGTTTTATTGTCATCGGTCGGGTCAGTGATGTAGGTCCTTTCCAGGTCAGCACAGCGGTCCCCCAGCTCAGACTCCTCCCTCATCGCCTCCCTCTTAATATAAGATATGGCCGATTGTAAACACCCCCGTAGGAATGCCTTAGCGGTTTCCCATACTAAAATGGGGTCGTCAACCCCATTGTGATCTACGAAGAACATGGATAGTTGTACAGGTATACCATCATGAGGGCCAAATAATGACAGCCAATAAGGATTTAATTTCCAGCTTCGAATATTAGAAGGGCCAGGGGTCTGTAGGGTCAGTAGGAGAGGGGAGTGATCGGAGACCCCCCTAGTAACATACGCCACAGCCTGAACCATAGGGAGTACAAGTGGGTTACCCAACATCATATCTATGCGCGAAAGGGAATTGCCACTAGCGGCCTGACAAGAATATACGCGGGCATGGGGATGCAAATGTCGAAAAGTGTCCCTCCAACCTAGCTCCTGAACCAGGGCGCTTAGCGGAGTCGGGGAAGAAGAAGGAACAATGCCAACCCTTCTCCTATCCAGAGCCGGGTCCAACACATTATTAAAGTCACCCATGCAGAGAACTCTAGCCCCTGGAAAAGAGGCAGCGAAAACTGCAGCTTGGTGTAGAACCTCCAGGGCACCAGGAGGAGGGACATAAATACCCAAGAGGACATAGGGGGAATTGTCAATAAGTGAAAAAATGAAAACAAACCTGCCCTCAGAGTCAACCCGAGTGTGCCTCGCCTCCCATCTCAGGGATTTGTGTACCATAAAAGAGACTCCCCTGGAATGTGAGGTGTGGCAAGAGTGTATCGTCCATTGCACCCAGGGCCTAGACAACCACCGAGTGTTAGGGGCAATTAAGTGCGTCTCCTGCAAACAAACCACAGTAGGTTGGTACTTACGTATAGTGGCATACACCAGAGATCGCTTACGAGGACAGCCAAGACCCCTCACATTCCACGAAAGATACCTAACGTTCGCCATGTAGAGGGAGTGGAGCTGAAATGAAAGGGATGGTGAGGGAAGAAGAGCAGGGGTAAAACGAGTACATGACGTGAAAGTAGAAGAGGGGGCAAGTAGGGGGGCGACAGAAGGGAACGGAGGAGCAGGGAAACCACAGAGAAGGAACACAGGGAAGAGGGAAAAAGGGCAGGCAGCCCGACCGGGACGTACATAAAACGAAACAGACACAAAACACCAGACTAAGACAAAACAAAAGGGTCATAAACAGATGCAACAAGCAAAAGGCCAATGGCCTTGGGCCCAGAGAAGATGTATAATACGGGGGGAACCGTGTAAATCGAGGTCGCAGGGAAACGAGACCTCACAACCTGCCACCAGGGACAAACAGCAGCACCATCAATTAACTAGGGTACATAAACAAGGGGAAATACGGGTGGGCCAGAATCCGGGCAATATGCCGCACAGTGTATCGAGCATGAGCAGGTCAGATTAACATGCAGTCCCGAGGTAGCAACCGGGCTTCAAGTCCCGTCAGCAGAGTGGTAGCGGGTCATCAGAACTGCTGCAGTCTCGGGTGTATGGCAGCATTCACCAGTGTATTACCGGGTCCCCTGCGGGGAAGTCCAGCATAGGGAAAAGGGATAAGCGGTACAGGGAGGATGCAGGGTCCGTTGGGTACAGGGCAGCATGAGGAAGGGGTCTGCATGGGTCCGGCATGAGAGGGAGCATACAGTTACTGAGGGGCAGTCCACGGGGGGGGGAGGGGGGGGGGGGTAAGACTGCAAGGTCGGGTGGGGTATCCAGGTGGGATATGCAGGTACGGAGAGGAAAAGTCCACGGGTGAAGGTGGCAGTTGGGTGCTTCCCAGAGTGTATATGCTCAAGGGGGAGTAGGCCATGAGGGGACCGGGAGATGGGTACAGGGGTACACCAGGGGACCCAAAAGCAGGTCGCTGTAGACAGCAGTACTCACAGTCCACCGGCAGTCCGGGAGCACCAGACAGTGCGATAAGCAGCAAGGCCCAGCCGGGCCCAAATGGCGTTCAGGACCTCAGCGCCTCACATTGCGCCTCCTTGAGGCCCACTCGTCAGCCTCCTGCGGGGTAATGAAGAAGATGGCTCTCTCACCGTCCACAACCCTCAGTCGGGCTGGGTACACCATAGAATAGGGTATCGCCATGTCCCTCAGCTTCCGCTTCACTGCTTGGAAGGTGGCACGCTTCTTCTGCAGATCTTGGGAGAAGTCAGGGAATATCGACACAGGAGACCCATTGAAGGTGAGTTCTGGCAGGCGACGGAGCAGTCGTAAGGCGATGTCCCGGTCGTTGCAGTTCAGCATTCTGGCTAGAAGCGGCCTCGGCGGGGCCCCCGGCGGGAGGGGGCGAGTCGGGACCCGGTGTGCCCTCTCCACCGCGAAGGTGGTAGTGAACGGGGCATCAGGCAACAGCTCACGCAGCCATTTTTCGACAAAGGAGCCGGGGTCCTGTCCCTCAGAGTGTTCCGGCAGGCCAACAATTCGGAGGTTGTTCCTCCGCAGCCGGTTCTCCAGATCGTCTGCCTTCTCTTTCCATTGCGACGCAGTGCGCTCAAGGTCAGAAATCGCTGCAGGTAAGGGCGCCACCGAGTCCTCGACTGAGGAGATACGAGCTTCAGCCTGTCTCACCCTATCTCGGAGATTGTGCAGGTCCTGCCTGATTAGGCCTATATCAATCTTCACCTCCTCCAGCATACTCGTCAGGGAAGTTTTGCACATATTAATGGCAGACAGAAGTTGCGCAGATACCTCGCTTAGGGTCATCTCTCCCGGGGCAGCGGCCAGTGTAGAGGGAATCTCCGGGCGGGAGTCAGCGACTGGTTCAGCAGGAGCGGAGGAGGAAGGCCCGGCGCCATCTTGGTCTTGGCCGCGCGCGAAACCCTGCAACTTCGCGGCTGCCGCCACACCGCTCTTATTAGCTGGCATGATGGACCCCACCGATCCACTGCGGTTCCGAAGTCTCTGGGGCAAAGTTCTGAGGTCCAGGATGAAAACAGGATGCTAAACAACACGGTTCAGAGCGGAGCTAGTTCAACATGCGTCCGTTCGGCTCAGCGTCCAGGCCACGCCCCCGGATTTCTACTTTCATAAGCATTGTGAGCCATGAGACCTTATAGAGACAGGGCGGTGTCTTTCCAAATCATATGAAACAAAGATTCACAGTTCTCAGTAAACCCTCCAATCAATAGATTGGATGCATATGGATATAATGGTCCAAATTTTTTTTTATAAAAGATCACAAAATTACAATAAATATTTGTAACCAGACCACAGGGCCCTGTGGCTGTACACTTTAAAATCTATATAGAACCACTGATCATGAATGACTATTTTCATAAGTCAACATTTACAATCGTGTCACACCAAAGAAAAATCAGGATAAAATCAGTATAATCGTCACTCTAAGTTGTCATTTATAACAAGAGCAATTCATTGTGCATACAAAAGATATCCTTCAAAATAATAAATGCTGCATGCAAAAAAAAAAAAAAAGGAGCAAACTCTGTTCATAAAGTCATAGAACTGTGTGCCTCCCATCAGATCAAATAAACCTGTGGTTATAGATGGTAAGTTGTATAGAAGCGTTCCTGTATCAGGAGGATTCCCAGTTCATGTGAGACAGATTGTGATGCATTGTGGCTTAAAGGGGTACTCCCGTGAAAAACCCTTTTTTTTTAACTCAACTTGGGCCAGAAACTTAAACAGATTTGTAAATCCCTTCTATTAAAAAATGTTAATCCTTCCAGTACGTTTTAGGGGCTGTAGACTAAAGAGAAATCCCAAAAAGAAATGCATTTCCTCTGATGTCATGACCACAGGGCTCTCTGCTGACCTCTGCTGTCCATTTTAGGAACTGTCCAGAGCAGCATATGTTTGCTATGGGGATTTTTTCCTGCTCTGGACAGTTCCTATAATGGACAGCAGAGGTCAGCAGAGAGCACTGTGGTCATGACATCAGAAGGAAATGCATTTCTTTGTTGGATTTCTTTTTAGTATACAGCCCTTAAAAGGTACTGGAAGGATTAACATTTTTTAATAGAAGGGATTTGCAAATCTGTTTAACTTTCTGGCACCAGTTGATATAAAAAAAGAAAGTTTTCCACGGGAGTACCCCTTTAACTGTTCAGCATCAGCATGCAGCGCTAAGTGTGAACACGATCCACATAGTGCGGTTTGTGGCAAAACAATTCTGTGACTTTATAAACAGAGTTTGCTGTAATTTATTGTAATTATAATTATAATTTTTTATTTTATTTAGGAGGTCTCTAACCTTAAGGACCATAATATCCATGTGCATCCAATACATTGATTGTAGGGTTTACTGAGGATTGTGAATCTTTGTTTTATTTCTAATTCCTGAACACCATCCAAACTCTATGCTTTGTGTATTTCATTTTCTTGTGTATTTTGAGTTTTTAAGATGGTGCTTTTACTTTCTATAGCATTTCCAACTTGTGTGAAAGTACTCTTAGGTTGGGTTCACACTGTATTTTGGCTTCAGTTTTTTGTGTTTTGGTCAGTATTTATATTGCATTGATATTTCAAGCCACGATCAGGAGTGGATCCAAAATATGAAAGAGATTCAAATGTTAATATATACCTTTTCTCTGCGTAGGTTCCATGCCTTGATTTGGCCTACAAATACTGATATAAAACATCGATCAAAACACTGGCAAGTAAAAAAATGGCCTAAGCAACTAAATAAATAGGTCTGATAATAGAGCCCAGACTGGCAGGGTTAAACGACAGTCTGCATGGCTCTTCCTCCATCCCCCAGATCTCAGGTCTATGCAGCATTGTCAACAGGATGGGAAATGAGTCTCTCACAGGTGTGAGTAATTAAAATATAATCCCCTGTGGCGCAGTCCTTACCAGGTTTATGCCCTGCCATTAAGCCTGAAGCTATTAGCTGTAATAAAAAGTCAAAGTGATCTAGAATTACTCTGGATTAAAAAGGTGAATACAGGACAGACACCAATGTACACCTCCACATAACGTTAATAAACAATGCATAAATGAATGTGCGATGACTAGATTTCAAAACTTCAATATTTCTCAAGATCAAAGAAAGAAAGCAATGGACTCTTGAGCATCTCTTAATCTCTAGCATCTCTTTGGAGCAGGCAGATTTAAAGCCTTACCCATGAAACACATAGGCGGTTTTCAATATCTCCGAGAATTAAGTAAGGGTTATTTACTATCATTAGTCTAAAAAGCTAAACAGAACTAAAAGCATAGCAACCTGAACCAATGAAGCATTTGCTTGTATTGTTTAAATTCTCTTTTGTTGCTAAGATTTCAGCAATTTTGCATAAAGGAAGCAATAACCTGTAAAGGTGGGCGAACTAGATACATCCCACACCTTCCTCCGTACTGTTACTGTAGCTACAGTATATTCTGTTGTTATATTTTGTATATAATTGTATTGCACTGTGTAATGTTTTTGCACCCACAGAGTCCAGGTACCACCTAGAGAAAATAGTATGTGTAGAGTATGCTGTTTCAGCACAATATCCTGTCATCCTGCAGAAGTAGGCAGGGGCCCTGTTTTGACTTGGTGAAGATCAAATTATGGGGTGTTGACATGGAAACAGACAGACCCAAAGAGAGATATGAGTCCTTGACACTGGAACTCCTCAGTAGTCACACATGAGAAAAAGAGAGAGCAATGGAGGCTGATAAGTCAAAGAGAAACAGTTGTAGTGAAATGGGTGTCTGGGTAAAAAATCGGGAGCAAATCATTAGCCCCTAGGAATTTTCAGTATTGTGTTGATGACCAATTGCCCCGTGGTCTGGAAATGGTTAAAGTTAAAACTAAGAAAGCGAGAGGGTGTGCTGCAGGTGGAGCAGAGCCTATATTAAACCTCCTCCTGCAGTTGGAATGGAGCAGTCGGTACCAAGTGGTCATTTTTTTTGTGTTGATGCTATAAGATAAGAGTTAATGGTCCATATTTAATAAACAGCTATTGAAGGTATATAGCTAATAATTATATCGGCCCTTGATTCCAGAGCACTTTACATTTGATAAAGGTTACAGTGAACATGACACAGATTCAATTGCAGACTGATATAGAGGGGGAGAGCCCTGCCCACAAAGACTTACAATCTACAAGGGGAGGGGAAGAAAATAGTAGGGGGTCAAAGATTTGCTTGAACAGATGGCTCTTTAGGTTGTTCTTGAAGGCCTTGATGGTGGGTGAGAGTCAGATGTGTCAGGGTATTGAGTTCAAGTATATGGGAAAGCTCAGGAGAGGTCTTGTAGGCAGTTGAGAGATGTGCGGAAGAGTAGAATGCACAGTCGGAAGTCTTGAGATAATCAGAAAGTATGTGAGGTGCAGAATTGGGATATCAGGACAGAGATGTATGGGGGATATAAGTTGTAGAGTACCTTGTATGTTGTGGTAAACAGCTTAAATTAAATATATTGGGTGACAGGTAGCTGTTACGCCGAGCGCTCCGGGTCCCCGCTCCTCCCCGGAGCGCTCGCTTCACTCTCCCCGCGGCAGCGCTCCGGTCACGTCCTCTGACCCGGGGCGCTGCGATTCCGCTGCCAGCCGGGATGCGATTCGCGATGCGGGTAGCGCCCGCTCACGATGCGCACCCCGGCTCCCCTACCTGACTCGCTCTCCGTCTGTTCTGTCCCGGCGCGCGCGGCCCCGCTCCCTAGGGCGCGCGCGCGCCGGGTCTCTGCGATTTAAAGGGCCACTGCGCCGCTGATTGGCGCAGTGGTTCCAATTAGTGTGTTCACCTGTGCACTTCCCTATATCACCTCACTTCCCCTGCACTCCCTTGCCGGATCTTGTTGCCTTAGTGTCAGTGAAAGCGTTCCTTGTGTGTTCCTTGCCTGTGTTTCCAGACCTTCTGCCGTTGCCCCTGACTACGATCCTTGCTGCCTGCCCCGACCTTCTGCTACGTCCGACCTTGCTTTTGCCTACTCCCTTGTACCGCGCCTATCTTCAGCAGCCAGAGAGGTGAGCCGTTGCTAGTGGATACGACCTGGTCACTACCGCCGCAGCAAGACCATCCCGCTTTGCGGCGGGCTCTGGTGAAAACCAGTAGTGGCTTAGAACCGGTCCACTAGCACGGTCCACGCCAATCCCTCTCTGGCACAGAGGATCCACTACCTGCCAGCCGGCATCGTGACAGTAGATCCGGCCATGGATCCCGCTGAAGTTCCTCTGCCAGTTGTCGCTGACCTCACCACGGTGGTCGCCCAGCAGTCACAACAGATAGCGCAACAAGGCCAACAGCTGTCTCAACTGACCGTTATGCTACAACAGTTACTACCACAGCTTCAGCAGTCATCTCCTCCGCCAGCTCCTGCACCTCCTCCGCAGCGAGTGGCCGCTCCTGGGATACGCTTATCCTTGCCGGATAAATTTGATGGGGACTCTAAGTTTTGCCGTGGCTTTCTTTCCCAATGTTCCCTGCATCTGGAGATGATGTCGGACCTGTTTCCCACTGAAAGGTCTAAGGTGGCTTTCGTAGTCAGCCTTCTGTCCGGAAAAGCCCTGTCATGGGCCACACCGCTCTGGGACCGCAATGACCCCGTCACTGCCTCTGTACACTCCTTCTTCTCGGAAATCCGAAGTGTCTTTGAGGAACCTGCCCGAGCCTCTTCTGCTGAGACTGCCCTGTTGAACCTGGTCCAGGGTAATTCTTCCGTTGGCGAGTATGCCGTACAATTCCGTACTCTTGCTTCAGAATTGTCCTGGAATAATGAGGCCCTCTGCGCGACCTTCAAAAAAGGCCTATCCAGCAACATTAAAGATGTTCTGGCCGCACGAGAAATTCCTGCTAATCTACATGAACTTATTCACCTAGCCACTCGCATTGACATGCGTTTTTCCGAAAGGCGTCAGGAACTCCGCCAAGATATGGACTCTGTTCGCACGAGGCGTTTCTTCTCCTCGGCTCCTCTCTCCTCTGGTCCCCTGCAATCTGTTCCTGTGCCTCCCGCCGTGGAGGCTATGCAGGTCGACCGGTCTCGCCTGACACCTCAAGAGAGGACACGACGCCGTATGGAGAACCTCTGCCTGTACTGTGCTAGTACCGAACACTTCCTGAGAGATTGTCCTATCCGTCCTCCCCGCCTGGAAAGACGTACGCTGACTCCGCACAAAGGTGAGACAGTCCTTGATGTCTACTCTGCTTCTCCACGTCTTACTGTGCCTGTGCGGATGTCTGCCTCTGCCTTCTCCTTCTCTACAGTGGCCTTCCTGGACTCTGGATCTGCAGGAAATTTTATTTTGGCCTCTCTCGTCAACAGGTTCAACATCCCGGTGACCAGTCTCGCCAGACCCCTCTACATCAATTGTGTAAATAATGAAAGATTGGACTGTACCATACGTTTCCGCACGGAGCCCCTTCTTATGAGCATCGGATCTCATCATGAGAGGATTGAACTTTTGGTCCTCCCCAATTGCACCTCGGAAATTCTCCTTGGACTTCCCTGGCTTCAACTTCATTCCCCTACCCTGGATTGGTCCACTGGGGAGATCAAGAGTTGGGGGTCCTCTTGTTCCAAGAACTGTCTAAAACCGGTTCCCAGTAACCCTTGCCGTAACTCTGTGGTTCCTCCAGTAACCGGTCTCCCTAAGGCCTATATGGACTTCGCGGATGTTTTCTGCAAAAAACAAGCTGAGACTCTACCTCCTCACAGGCCTTATGATTGCCCTATCGACCTCCTCCCGGGCACTACTCCACCCCGGGGCAGAATTTATCCTCTCTCTGCCCCAGAGACTCTTGCCATGTCCGAATACGTCCAGGAGAATCTAAAAATGGGCTTTATCCGTAAATCCTCCTCTCCTGCTGGAGCCGGATTTTTCTTTGTGTCCAAAAAAGATGGCTCCCTACGTCCTTGCATTGACTACCGCGGTCTTAATAAAATCACGGTTAAGAACCGCTACCCCTTACCCCTCATCTCTGAACTCTTTGATCGCCTCCAAGGTGCCCACATCTTCACTAAATTGGACTTAAGAGGCGCCTATAACCTCATCCGCATCAGAGAGGGAGACGAGTGGAAAACGGCATTTAACACCAGAGATGGACACTTTGAGTATCTGGTCATGCCCTTTGGACTGTGCAACGCCCCTGCCGTCTTCCAAGACTTTGTCAATGAAATTTTTCGTGATCTGTTATACTCCTGTGTTGTTGTATATCTGGACGATATCCTAATTTTTTCTGCCAATCTAGAAGAACACCGCCAGCATGTCCGTATGGTTCTTCAGAGACTTCGTGACAACCAACTCTATGCCAAAATTGAGAAATGTCTGTTTGAATGCCAATCTCTTCCTTTTCTAGGATATTTGGTCTCTGGCCAGGGACTACAGATGGATCCAGACAAACTCTCTGCCGTCTTAGATTGGCCACGCCCCTCCGGACTCCGTGCTATCCAACGCTTTTTGGGGTTCGCCAATTATTACAGGCAATTTATTCCACATTTTTCTACCATTGTGGCTCCTATCGTGGCTTTAACCAAAAAAAATGCTGATCCCAAGTCCTGGCCTCCTCAAGCAGAAGACGCCTTTAAACGACTCAAGTCTGCCTTTTCTTCGGCTCCCGTCCTCTCCAGACCTGACCCTTCCAAACCCTTCCTATTGGAGGTTGATGCCTCCTCAGTGGGAGCTGGAGCTGTTCTTCTACAAAAAAATTCTTCCGGGCATGCTGTCACTTGTGGTTTTTTCTCTAGGACCTTCTCTCCAGCGGAGAGGAACTACTCCATCGGGGATCGAGAGCTTCTAGCCATTAAATTAGCACTTGAGGAATGGAGGCATCTGCTGGAGGGATCAAGTTCTCCTGTTATTATCTACACCGACCACAAGAACCTCTCCTACCTCCAGTCTGCCCAACGGCTGAATCCTCGCCAGGCCCGGTGGTCTCTGTTCTTTGCCCGATTTAATTTTGAGATTCACTTTCGTCCTGCCGATAAGAACATTAGGGCCGATGCTCTCTCTCGTTCCTCGGATGCCTCAGA